>NC_052337.1:38836398-39143898 GCF_016432855.1 Salvelinus namaycush | reverse complement strand
CCCAGATCTGTACCTCGACACAATCTTGTCTCGGAGCTCTACAGACAATTGATTCAACCTCATGGCTTGGCTTTTGCTCTGACATGCACTGTCAACTGTGGGATCTTATATAGACCGGTGTGTGCCTTTCCTAATCATGTCCAATCAACTGAATTTACCACAGGTGGACTCCAATCAAGTTGTAGAAACATCTCAAGGATGATCAATGGAAACAGGATGCACCTGAGCTCAATTTCGAGTCTCATAGAAAAGGGTCTGAATACTTATGTAAATAAGGTATTTCTGTTATTTCAAAACATTTAAAAAAAAATCTGTTTTCGCTTTGTCATTATGGGGTATTGTGTGTAGATTGCTGAAAAAAAAAACGATTTAAAATAATTTAGAATAGAATCATTGTCCTGCTGAAGCTGAAGCGCAGCTGGGTCATGCAGCAAGACAATGATCCAAAACACACAATCAAGTCTACATGAAAATGGCTAAAAAGCAACATATTAGAAGTTTTGTAATGGCGCCTTGTAAGGACCGACACCGGAGACGAGAAGCAGGTACAGGGAGAGCAAGACAGAAACAGCGTCAGCACACGGATACACAATGACAAACGACAATCACAGCAGCAGGGAACAGAGCTGGGGAACTGACAAATATAGGGGAGGTAATAAACTTGAAACTTTTGAGTCCAATAATCGCTGATGTGTGTGACGGGGGGAAGGCAGGTGTGTGTAATGATGGTGGCAGGAGTGCGCAATGCTGGGGCGCCTGGCGCCCTCGAGCGCCAGGGGGGAAGAGCGTAGCAGACGTGACAGGCCTAGTCAAAATCCAGACCTAATCCCAATTGAGATGTTGTGGCAGGACTTGAAACGAGCCATTCATGCTTGGAAACCAACAAATGTTGCTGAGTTAAAGCAGAAATTCCTCCACAGTGATGTGAGAGACTGATCAAGAACTACAGGAAGTGTTTGGTTGCAGTCATTGCAGCTAAAGGTGGCACAACCAGTTACTGAGTGTAAGTGGGCAATTACTTTTTCACACAGGGGAATTGTATGTTACATAACTTTGTTAATTAAATAAATAAAATAAGTATCCATTTGTTTTTATTATTTGTAAACTCAAGTTCCCTTTATCTAATATTAGGTTTAGGTTGAAGATCTGCTAACATTCAGTATCAAAAATATGCAAGAATAGGGAAAATCAGAAAGGGGGCAAATACTTTTTCACGGCACTGTATATCCCTTTACTAACACTAGTAATGAGAGGAGAGAGATGGAGGGCAGGAAGGAAAGGAATATTGAAGGGGAGAGGAGATGAGGGAGGGAGGGAAGGAGGGGAGAGGAGATAGAGGAGAAGAAGTTGGGGTGGGGAAGAGAGGAGAGGAAATGGGAGGAGACGAGAGGAGCAGAAGAGGTGGGAGGTTGGCATCAGAAAGGTTATTTAAACCAGAGAGAGATGATGAAAGCCTGAGAAAGGTTATGTAGAGCAGGACTAATCAGTCAGGAGAGATCAGGGGATAACTACCTTTTCAGGTGAATGTTTCACAGTCAGGCAGTCAGAAAAGAGACGTTATTCAGCAGCATTAATCCCTAGAAAAGTAGGCTATATATCTAGACTAGCATCTGTAGTAAAGACTTTGTTAAGGGGAAGACATCCAAGCTACATCTTTTGTGATTAAAATGCTGACCACACCGCTCGCGCGCGTGTTGATTTTGTCCACCCACACCAGACGCCATCAGGACACGCAGGTTGAAATATCAAAACAAACTCTGAACCAATTATATTCATTTGGGGACAGGTCGAAAAGCATAAGCATTGTTTCTAGTAATCTCTCCTCGAAAAGCATTAAACATTTATGTAAATTTAGCTAGCTAGCGTGTTGTTGCTAGATAATTTGTCCTTGGATATAAACATTGGGTTGTTATTTTACCTGAAATGCACAAGGTCCTCTACTCCGACAATTAATCCACAGATAAAAGGGTAAACCTAGTTAGTTCTAGTAATCTCTCCACCTTCAGTCTTCTTCATCTTCGGACTTCATATGGCAGTTGGCAACCAACTTTAAGGTGCATTACCACCACCAATTGGACTGGAGTGTGGACCTCAGTTCATCTTTCAATCACCCACGTGGGTATATGCTCCTAAAAACCAATGAGGAGATGGGAGAGGCAGGACTTGCAGCGAGTGAAGCTTCACAAATAGAACCAACTTCTATTTTAGTGCCTGGCTACGCAGATGCTCGTTGACGTGCGCAAGCAGTGTGGGTGCAATGATTGAATAACATGTATGTGTACATTTATTTTGCAACGCACTCGACGCGAGCGGTGTGGTCAGCATGTGATTAAGGTTGTTGTTCCATGTGGATGTATTGGATCTCGAGACCCAGGCAGGGTAATGCCATCAACCTTGGGCTTCCAAAGACAGGTTATTCACTGTGATCTGAATCCTGATAATGCCTTTGTTGTCAAGTTGGATTTCAACATCTGGATTTGTTGTGTTCTTTCAAACTTCGGCCCTAAACTTCCCAATGTTGTTATTGAGAAAGAGCTAGCTTCACTAGTCTTTAGTGAACCTTGTTCCAACGCCTTGAGTATCACAACTATTGTGTGAAGTATTTGATTATTTATTGTAAATCAAAAGTTTAAAAAATTGCAGTCAGAGACCTTCATCAGGCAGAAGTTTCTCACTGTACCCAAAGAGAAATGTACTGCACTGCTCCTGCCAGTCCCAGTGTGAGTGTGTGAGTTCTGTATTTAGCGGTTCTCTGCCTCTGCCTCCCCCCCCCAGGGAAACTCTATCCAACCAGGAGACAGGGGAGGAGAGAAACTTCCAGAAGACAGATAAGGACAAGGAGCTGGAGACTCTGAGGAATGAGGTAAACATTCACACACAACTCTGGCAGACTCTGGGCCTTTTGATGAAAAAATTAAGAAAACTTGCATTGGGTCCTATGCTTTTTCTCTGGGCTGCCATACAACGGCTGTATCTCTATATTCGTTGAAACCTGTCTCTCTGTCTCCCTCTCCCTGTAGATTGTGGTGCTGCAAGGTGAGAACGCCATAGCCAAGACGCTGCAGTCTGCCGTTGAGGCGCTGGAGAGAGACAAGGCCCAACTACAGGGATGTGTCACCAGCCTGGAGCAGAGGCTCATGGGACAGCAGGCCTCCGAGGGAGGGGACAGTGGAATGCCTTCCTCAGGTGACGCAGTTCTGGACCAGCTGAGAGAAGAGAAGGAGTTTGCAGAGGGACAGGTATGATTCGCAATTAGTATTAAAATTGCATCATCTGCTTGTCACTTATACAGTATATAATTTGCATAGATAGATATCCGCACTTCCACCATTGTCTCACAGTCCACCCCACTCTTTCTTATATAAACTTGACTGTGGTCTCTCTTTCTTCTCTCCCTCCATTTATTTTCCTCCTTCAGATTAACTTCCTGAACAGTGTGATCGTGGACCTGCAGAGGAAGAACGAGGAGTTGAAGGTGAAGCTGAAGAAGATGGTTCTGGCTGAGTTCAACGGCGGCACTGACGGGTCAGTCTTATAACCTCTGAACCCAAACCCCAAACTTAGCCCTCAGTTACAGTTGTTGACAGACCCGTCAACATGCAATATTTTGCATTTCCCTAATCACTCTCTCTCTTCCTCTCTCTCGGTCTCTCCCTCTCTAGTTTGGAAGAGTGTGGATCTAAGAAGGACAAGAAGGCTCCTCCTCGTCTGTTCTGTGATATCTGTGACTGTTTCGACCTCCATGACACCGAAGATTGTCCGACCCAGGCCCAGAGCCCTGACTCAGTGCCCCACTCTTCCTTCAAGGGCAAGCCAGCCGACCAGCGGCCGTACTGCGACATCTGTGAGGCCTTTGGTCACTCCACAGAGTCCTGCCAAGATGACCAGACCTTCTAGACTCACTCTCATCCAAAGTATCCCACCCCTGCCCTGCACAGAACGCCAAACACCGACCAGACTCCCTCTGGGTTTTTATATCGTATTTATGTACGTCACTCACTGTCATAGTCCACTTAGGTAACTCAAAATCCCCCGCTCCCTAAGACTCTCCTATTACTTCTACTACTTCCTCTCACTAACTTTTCTCTCCCCCCTCTCCAACTCTCCTTTCCTCGCTTTCCTCCTTCTTGCTAACTCTCCTCCCCCTCCCTGTCCTCCCTCTCCAACTCTCCTTTCCTCGCTCTCCTCCTTCTCGCTAACTCTCCTCACCCTCCCTCTCCTCCCTCTCGCTAACTCTCCTCCCCCTCCCTCTCCTCCCTCTCGCTAACTCTCCTCCCCCTCCCTAACTCTCCTCCCCCTCCCTCTCCTCCCCCCCTCTCTCTAACTCTCCTCCCCCTCCCTCTCCTCCCTCTCGCTAACTCTCTTCCCCCTCCCTCTCCTCCCTCTCTCTAACTCCCTCTCCGACATGTAATATCCATTTTAGGAACTAAAGGAATTAGTCTTCTGTCATTAGTTCATAAACGAATCATCTTCTGTTATTAGTTCATAAACGAATCATCTTCTGTTATTAGTTCATAAACGAATCATCTTCTGTTATTAGTTCATTCTTTTATGTTTTTTTGTTTGTTTTTGGATACAGCATGGGTTGGGTTTTGACTTCAGTTCTCACAGGAAATAAACTTCCTATATGTAACCGGGCAAGAGGGAAGGCATTTGACGATGCAGACGTCCGTGAGGGTGAAGGGCCTGGATGCACCAGAGTGGTTCACTGCTAATAGCACAATTAATGATGAATGTTTCTCCAACACATTCCTGTCTTTCACATGTCACATTCCCGAGTCAGTGTGCTGTGTCCAGACCCTGACCCTTTTATTTATTTATTTAACCCTTATTTAACCAGGTGAGTTGACTGAGAACACATTCTCATTTACAGCAATGACCTGGGGAATAGTTACAGGGGAGAGGAGGTAGGGATGACTATGGATGTCCCCTCCACAAAGGGAACAGGGTAATACCACAGGACACACAGTCTACCTGTACTACCAGGTTGTGTTCAGCAGGCACAAAATGATAGAGGACATTTTGGAACTGAGGAGGTATTTTGGGAAATTCTCCACAAAAACGCACATGTTGTTTTAATGCCTACTGAACATCAACCTGGTGCTGGTGGCAGGCGCTCATCCAAACTAAGGCAACTGAACGCCAGCCACTTAACTTGTTGTTGCACTACTCACTTTAAAACTCCCTCTTAGAATCCAGGACACACTTAGAAACTGCCACGCTAAATGAAAAAACAAACGTATTGATTTGATAAGAAATGTTGAGACAGAAAACGACCTAGTAACTGTCACCTTTTGTGTGCTGCCTGTGTATTTTATGTATTGTCTTTTAAAAACGGCCTGTCCTGTAATAGATATACGTGTACTAGAGCTATGTACCGAAGCACACAGTTTGGATCATATTGAATCGCCCGGTGTAACAAAGCTATGTATGATAGATCTATGTGACTAACCAATGACACCGGCCTTTGTAAATAACCATCAGAAGTTTTCTGAAAAACTAAATGTGCACAAGGTGCCATGGAAACAAAAATGATCTTTTAGGTGTATTTTATTTTTCTGCTCTGCTGATAGACTGACCCGCACGTTGTACGATAACGATGTACCGACTCCAGGGAACAAACGTAACGCACTTGTAATGATGTTATTAACTCTATAAGCACATTGTGGACTCTTTACTAGGTGACGTGACTGTTTAGTGCACTGTTTTCTATGTTTCAAATAACGTTAAGGCATCATCTATAAAGGCTTTATAAAGGGTTTGTTAATTGGTAGACTGTTATAAACCCTTTACAGATGAGGACCCTACTGTAAAGCGGTACTGGTTTTCTATGTTGTGTACAAAGTACAAAAAAATTACAATAAAAACAAATACTCTACCTGTAGAATGTTGATTTCCTCTTATCATCTGATGATGTAAGTTATAGTCCAAAAATCAGTAGAGTTATGGGCTGGAACAAACAACCATGTTCCTTACACCTATCCAATCCATCCTTTCAGATCTACATGGAGTGTCCAGCGGGTCGTAGAGTTTGTTTCTGGACAAGACTCCTCTCTGCAGCCGCACAAACAAATACCACCAGCCCCCCACCCCCAAACTTACTAACCACACCAGGCTGTTTCCATCTCACAGACCAAGAAGTACAAGAACTGCTCATAATTAATTCATCCCCAGATACATTACCCCTGACAGGACGAGGGGAACTGTAATAACCCTCTCCATTTTTCATGAGTTCCCCTCAAATACAAGACAAGGAAAATAGTTTCACTGAAAAACAGGCCCCTAAAAGAGAAGGGGAAGTCTGTAGGGAAGGGAAGTGTTTGAGTGCAAACTGAAAGCCAGCTGCTACCTCAGATTGCCTTCCCTCTAAGTCTTTTGTGCTTCTCATTGGAGTACAACAAAGCATACGCATTAGGAAGATAAATCTGCAGGCCTCAATCCAAAATGAGTAGGAAGAATTGGTTATTTTGACATATAATTCCAACAGAAGAAAAATACAGAAACGTACCTATGTTGAAGAGTTCTTTAATCTAGTACTTGAGGTAATACGTCAGAAATCAATGGGCAACAGAAAACACACTGGGTAAAAAAACATTTTTGGGCTTTTTATTAATAAAACAAAACCATTGGACATGATCAAATCTGAGCACTAGCAATGGAATAAATAAGCAATATGGTCCCAAGAAAACAAGCATCTGACATGTTTTCTCAGCTCTTTATATACACAGTTCATATGAGTTAAACTAGAAGCATTAACCGGTTCAATCAGAACCAGGTGACAGCTAAAACATAATAAAAGATATCTAAAAAACGGAATGTTGTACATACTGCTCTTCTAACTGTTCATGTCAATTACATAGCATCACGAGTACCAGCTCTGCTGGACTGTAAATGAGGTATATGCTAAGCCGTCCTCGGTCTCCACTGAAATGTCATTTCATTTCTCTCTATTGAACTGATGTTTGGATGTGTGTATCCACTGATAAACAGTGGGTCAGACAGGCTCATGCTCTGAGATTCCCATGTCTGCATCATCTGCCATCTGAACTCATTGATTTCCGGGGAAATAAACGTTTATTGATTGATGAAGTCAACCGAACCAAAAAATACATAAATAGGTTTGAGGATTTTTTTAGTTGACAGATGTGCGAGTATGCGTTCCTTCCTCTATCCTGAAGTTAGGTTGCGACCCACAGAGAGCACCTTGAATGAGGATCTGAGCACCTTGAATGAGAATCTGAGCCACAGTTTGAACTACAAGACTGACTGGACACTGAGGGGAGGTAATGAAAGGTGATACACGTAGTAGTACATTTAAACTACCGCCATGGCAATGAAGACTCATAAAAACGGTCATTGTTGTTGACCAAGTGGGAATTTAGCCTGGACACCAACATGTTTCTGTCAAACTCCTCAACACTTTTGTAGTCGTCATGCCTTTTGACAGGAAAGAAGCAGGGAAGAGAAACTGACTGACACCCAGGCTCGTGGGAAGCTGCGGACTCCCTCAAAGTCAATTCTTCTTTCAGATATTTGCAGAATGCAGTTTTGTATAGTACATCTTGTCTTTCTAACAGTAACCAATGTGAAACAGAAACTGTTTATAGTTGAATGTAAATGCTGAATAAAATCATTAGCGTCAGCTCAATGTTAAAACCACAAGGTAAATAAAAACATGGTACAATAAAAAAGTAGTTAAAAACAGTTTGACCTACCAAGTACGTTATCCCATAATAATCAAATCCCACCCTTCGATAAAACCTACATATGCTACAAGCCTGTCCTCGCGAAAAAATAAACGTGACCAGAACCACTGTTGTTCTCCCTCTAGAAAACAAAGCAAGTTAAATAAAACTAAAATAACAAACTGACAGAAATCCACACCCAGCACAGCAGCAGTAAAACCATACTGCCGTGCCATTTTTGTGACATTACACCTTAACAGTGCATTGACCCTCCTGGGCTAAACAACCCAAAAACTAAACAACTTGGAAACTGTCCTAAACAAACACCGGAACAACCGAAGGCGAGTTAGGGGGAGGTTTGACGTGGCTCCTGGGTTAGAAGATGAGAGCTACAGATCTAGGATCAGTCTACCTTCCCTTGCATCCTAATTTTAACCATCAGGGGGGAAAACATAGAAACTAAACCTTAGATCACTGTCTAGGGTAAACTTCATCCTACTCTGTTAGCATGTGGTGCCAGCGTAGAATGTGAAGTCCCATATTGTCAGTGTGTTTGCGTCACAGGTGCAGGTCAGTGTTTCTCTTCTGGGAAGAGCTGGGCTCACAGCGCAACCCCTGGCCATGGAGGGGATAACAGGCTGGTTCATAGAACTACTCGTGGCATTAGTGAGGGAGTGAGTGTGGAAGAAGAGGAGGAGGGAAGAAGGCTTAGTGGAGGGAGATAAAGTCCTTTCTCCCTCTGCTCGGAGGAGTGTTAGGGGCTACGGGGGAGGAAGAAAGGAAGGGAGGAAGAAGATAGAGAAGGATGCAGCGCGTCTATTTCTCCTCGTAGTCCTGAGATGGAGACTCCTCCTTGCTCTTCTTACTGGGAGGAGCCTCTTCCTCCTGTTCCTGCCAGCACAGAAACACAAACACACAGTCAGATAAGGGTGTTTTAGCTAAAACAAGGCTGCACCAGCTTGTCTCTGCTAACATACATTTTTTACATTTTAGTCATTTAGCAGACGCTATTTTCCAGAGCGACTTACAGGATCAATTAGGGTTAAGTGCCTTGCTTAAGGGCACATCGACAGATTTTTCACCTAGTCGGCTCAGGGACTCGAACCAGCGAGCTTCGGTTGCTGGACCAACACTCTAACAGATAGGCTACCTGCCGCCCACAAACATACAAACAACTACACAACTACAGCTGATGAAGTTATTGGTTTATCTATTTATTTAGAAATGTGGGCGGGATAAAAACCCTTAAATTAATAATCTGGTTTCCAGGAGGTCCTCAGGCCACTCATCTTCTTCACGGAGGAAGAGTAGAACATACAGTATAGTAGAACAGAGTACCTGAGTGGCTTCGCAGCTGTCTGAGGTGTCCTTGTCTCCTGAGGACGTCTGTCTGCTGTCTCTCTTGTCCCTCTGTCCTCTCTCTGAGCCCTCCGTGGACAGGTTGCTCTTCGCTGCACCACAAACACATTAACGCACGACATGAATCACCAAGTAAACCTGTCAGATCTGTTACTGTTGAATGACTGCTTTTGACCATCAATTACAAGACATTCTGCTACAAGACATTCTAATGTTGAGTATTCATACGTTCCCCTTTTATTTTCTACAAACAACTCAAGTCAAGGGATACTGGAAAGGAATTCTAAACCCGTTGATGCCACTGTGTGGTAATATGCATTAGTTACAAATGTTCAGCAACAAAGGTATAACTGGGGAGGAGTATTACATATAGGGCTACTAGAGAGAGGGGTAGAGAGAAAGAGAGAGGGGTAGAGAGAAAGAGAGTGGGTAGAGAGAAAGAGAGAGGGGTAGAGAGAAAGAGAGAGGGGTAGAGAGCAAGAGAGGGGTAGAGAGCAAGAGAGGGGTAGAGAGCAAGAGAGGGGTAGAGAGCAAGAGAGGGGTAGAGAGAGAGTTCTATTTTGCACCAGGCTGAGAGGTCTCTTGTTAGTAGGGGGTGAAGATGGAGGGTTGGCAGTTGAAGCCCTGAGGGTCTGGTCACAGCTGAACTCTCTCTCTATATCCTTCTCTCTCCCCCTCTCAGCGTGATGAGTCCCTGAGTACTGCCCTGTGACTTCAGGCCTAACCAGCTAACCAAACAGGAATTGAATATACACTGTTCTTCTAAACCCTGCCATTAGCTTCACCTATCCAGTTCTATTAGAAGTGTCTAAGG
This sequence comes from Salvelinus namaycush, assembly GCF_016432855.1. Lineage (NCBI taxonomy): Eukaryota > Metazoa > Chordata > Actinopteri > Salmoniformes > Salmonidae > Salvelinus > Salvelinus namaycush. Next base: position 39,134,040 of record NC_052337.1, on the reverse strand, counting down.
AAAGGGCCACAATACGAGGGGATTTCAGGGTTGGCAATTGCCCGTTGGTAGTGGTGGTGGTGGGTGTGTGTGCGCATGTCTCACTTCTCTTGCTGTCAGGGCTCTGGTCGCTCTTGGCCTCACTGCTGTCGCCGTGGGATACGGCAGAGGGTTCGGGGGCGGGGCTAGTGCTGCAGCTGGTTTCCTGTTTGACAGGGGAGGAGTCGGCGATGGAACTCTGGTTACTGTTGTCATCTGAGAGAGAGAAGGAGAGAGAGATGGGCTTTTAATTTGGTTTAACTTTCAATTCCATTCTGGGTCCACAGGCATACATACCGACCCACACACCGGGTGTTAAGTGTCCTACAGAGTTCAAAGCTGCAGAGCCACATGGTTTATTGTGAGATACAGCCGTGACTAGTTTATCATCCAATGAAATGAGGTTACTAATTAAGTGATAATGCCCAAGAAGCCTGTGCTTGGAGGATATATTGGCACGGGTGTAGTTAGGCCCGAAACGGCTGGCTAACCGTGCCAATATATCATCCAAACACCGGCTTCGAAGGCATTATCACTTTTATACAATGGGTTACTAACATATTCAAAAAATGATTGACATATTTTCCAGAAAAACATGAATTTGATGAATTTATTCATACTATTTCATCCTTCCATGAGATATAGTCCCGACACAAATCTAAGGTTCCTACCCAAGCCGGCTGGTCGTTTGTTCTATTGGTTCGGTTGCCAGAGACGCGACCCAGTCGTTAAGTCTTTTTGTTGTTCTGTATCTATGGACGTTCCAAATGTTCCATTGCCATACTGGCTGGCAACATTCTTATCCCTATCTTGCAAGCTAGCCAGCCAACTACGGCTAACTCACGGTCACGTCAAATAGTGCGGCTTGAACAGCAAAGTAGCTGCATATACCTTTGTTTAAGCTTTCTAGAGACATTTATTTGGATACATCCATAAGAATGAGCTAATGACACGTGATTTCACCTGGCATAGAAAATGTGCTCTCTCATCAGGACACTGTTGTTCAGAGGAGCTATCCAACCACACAGCTAACACAATCACTTCAGAAGACTGACTGTCTGTCTCGTCCCGACATTCATTACTATGGGACAGCTAGAGATCGAATTTTAAATGTCGGAGGGACAGACAGCAAGATTCATACAAATCTCCATGGTGAAAACCAAATGCTAGTCTAAAAGAAATGTGAGATCATTTTCATAGTGGAGATCAAGTGTATAAATTGCCTGGCTGGGCTGATGAGAAAGTGGATTGTGCAGTCAGATGGAACAGAGTAAATAGGCATTTTAACGTCATAGCTTTAGCCGGTGGTAACTTGTGGAATAGACACCGGCTGGAATGCGGTTGTAACCAATCGGCATCCAGGATTAGACCTACCCGTTGTATAAATCTGTAATAATGGACCGTTCGTCAGAGTATGGCGGCTATGGACTCTGAATTGAGCATTACTCACCATGCATGTCCATCATCCCAGGAGAAGAGCTGTTCTCAGGTGTGGTCAATTCTGACCCATACTTCTCATCCTTCCCCTTCTTCTTCTTCTTCTGCAAGACAACAGACGGGGGGCAGAAATACTGGTTACATACAACACAGTGACGTGATGCGAGTTTGAAGAGGTGCTTAGAGAATTCCTGTAAAAGACATATCTACTGAACTTTAATGTGGCTGACGTGTGTGTATGTGTGTGTGTGTGTGTGTGTGTGTGTGTGTGGGAGGAGGGGTTACATACATCATCTGCTGATTTGGGCTCAGTCACTGGAACCCACTTGAAGATCCTCAGGGATGTGTCTCCTACGGTCACCCATTTCTTCTCCCTGATAGACACACACAGGTTTAGAATGAATTGAATGGTTCACTTCAATTCCCATTCAATGTTTCTTTAGTGATATCAACTGGACCAGTGGTACACGCAAAACACCATAAAGAAAAAAGTCAGACAGACACAAGAACACATAGTCACAGACTATAGTAATACAAGTAAATACAATTTGATTGATTGATTAATAGAATAACGGTTCCCAGTGGTGATTTTAGCATGTAAATCTTGGTGGGTAAACAATACATTAATTGCACTATACCATTGCTACACCTGGCTATCAACGGAGCCTTGTCTGACAGCGAAACAGTTGATTTAGCTTCATTTACTGCCTTTAAAAAAAACATAGCTGATATGGCTGACTTGCTTAAACAAATGTGATTTCTACTGACAATTGAGATGTACTAACTATGGCATAAGGGGGCGACAAGCGGATAAGAGGCAATCCGTAATTTCGATTAAGACATTAATGAGCGAGTTAGGACGGACGTAGTCAATATAACTATTTGTTCAGCACTTTTGAAATGTACAGCGACAGAATTCAGAACATGGGCCGTTCTTACAGTGTTCTCCCTGTACACCAAGTCAGAACCGTAGGATAAATAAAGGGGGCATATAATAAGCAGACAATGAAAGCTCTTACAATATTCGATGATTACATTTCCCAAAAACAGGTTATAGGCTACATGTGGACCACCAAGTCAGAACAGTAAGCAAAATTAAGAGGTGAAAATAGACCAAATTATTAGGGTGAGGCACATGGGCTACTAAAGGCTAACTTAAGTGATAATGCCCGAGAAGCCGGTGTTTGCTGGATATATTGGCACGGGTGTTGTTAGGCCTGAGACAAAGTATTACTTTCTTAGCTACAGTATACATATCTCCCTGGCATATTACATCATTTATGCAGCAGCATACAAGAGATGTTTGGACTCACCTTGTTGTGCTGTGCTCACTTGAACAGGAAGGTGGCACGGCAGTCCTTCCTGGGCAAATTTGTCATCAAACTTTGTCATCAAAGTCTGGCATTCTCTGGATTTATGGTGCTTTCAAGAGAACTGGGAACTCGAAGAAAAAAAAAGGTTGAATCATGATGACATCAGTGATCTTCAGGTCGTAGCTCTAGAAAGAGGCCAGAGTTCCCGATTTACAATTCCGAGTTGGATGAAAGTTTAAAACGTATTTGACCAGTTTTAGCTAGTTTTTTCCGAGTTCCCAGTTGTCTTGAACTCACTAAAGTCAGATTTTGCAGTTCTGAGTTAACAGTTGTTTTGAACGCAGCACAAATCATGCTGGATTGACAGCATGGTCAATGTTGAATGTTTATAATTTTAAACAAGGAAAAGAGACCCTTAATCTTAGACTTGGGACCACAGAGCCACTCCACTGAATAGCAGGCTAATGATTGATTTGCAATGCTCACAGTTAGCCACTGATTCCTTCCAAAGCACTCATTGTTGAATTTGCGAATTCCAACTTGTTGTGTAATGTTTATGTCTAATGGCCGATGAGCACCGATACGTTTTATCTATAATTTCTCTTCATTATTTCTCTTCACATGACAATGATTAAATAGGATTTGCCAGTAGATTGTCAACTTGATTCATGATGATGACTGCTAGCTAAGATTTTTAAAGTATAATGTTGACATGATCAGTCCAATCAAAGTTACTGTAGATATAATGTGATTTGACATCATTTTATCTGTGGCCAATGACCTTGAGCCTTCTTGGATGGGCACTTCTAATGTAACTCTATGGCAGCACCCGAGGGGCTAGAATTTTAGAGCTCTACCCTTAGACTTGGCGGTGACGTAGTGTCCCCATTAGTGACAGAACACTGAGCCAATCACGGCGTAATGCGCCATATTTTCTGCTGGCTTGCCCCACCACCACAGAAAGCACTGAGCTAGGCTGAAACACTTGCATTTTGGAGCTGCCTTACTCAAGAAAACAAAAAAGAAACCATGTTTGTATGCGACTTTATTAACTCAAAGATATATTTTTTTTACATTGCTTGCAAAATTATATGTGACACGGATTAATGCCAAAAAACATGACTTTTTATTTTTTGCTATAAATGTGGGGCTCTGCCCTGATGGTTCCCATCCCTCCTAGTTAAAACCAATGAGGCCTTTTTGCGTAATAATAATAAAACAGTAATTGAATTTGTGCACTAGCATGTGATTCGATATGAATGTGGGCCTATTACAATTGAAACTAGAAATAGTTTTGATTCAACAGGTAGACACACTATTGAAACAAATATGAAAACAAACTTTAGTAGGCTATTAGAATGTTTTAATTCTTTCCATCTTGAAGGTTTCCTGGTTGTAATTTGCAAATAGCCTTCAATGTGTCCCTATCGCTTTTTAACAGTGAGCTTTCAATTGGTTAGCAGATTTACTTAATAATGGAGACACTAGCGCAGAATCTCAATTTCATTCAGAAAGTAAACGATTCAAACTAATCCACTGTTGAAAATAAATGGTACATTGATAGAAAGCAATTAATTAACATCATTTTATATAAATATATAAAAAAAAATATAAAATGTATAAAATATAAAATGTTATATTTGTAAAACCGGACTAATTGCGTGTTCAGTCAAACATGAGTAGTCCCTCTCCCAGCCCCCACGCGCAATCTCTATTTGACCTAATGGGCGACTCGAAGCGCTTAATTTAAAACTCCAGACGGTCTAAAAAGTACTCCGACTCTAGAGCGCACTAGTCTTAGCCTATAGTCCCGAAGTATGTTTTTGAAGGATTTGCGTTGAGTCGGCGTTCTGAAACAGTCGGCTCTCTTCCCTCTCCGCTACTACAACGGCCAGGAAAAAAGGAATGGCTTCATGTGACTGCAACGAAATGGCTTCTGGGTTCAACCCACATTAAACCTTGGTGGAAAATTATCTAAAATCATTGGGATCTGGTTTGTAGACGATTAGATATACGTAGTCGCGCACACCACGAGTGCGCCCTAGCGCACCTGAGTAGAGAATCTGTCCTAAATTCCCTTAAAATATCTGCCGTCTTTCAATTGCATTCTCGCTCGTTCTCTCCCCTCACCCCCACCCCCAACAAGCAATGCTTTTCCTCATGTTAGGTAACGAGTGTTTTTTCCCTCTTTCTTACCATTTCCGTACTTTCTCAATCGCGGCCATAACCCGCTTGATGTCATCTTTCGCCCTGCTCCGGGTCTCCGCTCGGACCGACCTGCCCGACATTGCCGCGGTTGGAAGGCTAGAATATTTTTAAAGCTCGCCGGCAGTTCAGACACAATCAGTACAGACACGCTCAGTACAGAGCCAGCGCGCCTGCGCCGAGTGGAGAGTAGAGGCCGCAGCTGCAGAGTCGCCCTGTTTCCCCGCTGTGATCCACACAGGAGAACAAAGCGACACAAACTCAACTTTTAAATGCAGACTTTCCATTAGACCGTTTTTGATACATAAGCAGCACAATATTTTCTTCTCAGTCGATTGGACCGGTTTGAAACAAATTGCCTATATTTTTCACAGAATCAAAGCAACACTCCCGATGGACTGTTTTCTGACAGTAGTAAATAAAGTTAATAGTAAAAAAGAGGGAGAACAATGTGAAGGCAATTGAAGGTTACAAAAAAATGGTTAGGGGTTGAGTTGATGATCAAGATTGGGGGTTTAGTAAAGTTGTATGTCTTGGGCTTTAAAGAAAAAATGTGAATTCAGCCTTGTGACTTTACATAAACAGACACACATGTCATATGTCTCTTTATGGCTCGGATTTCCATAATTTTATGAATGAATAAAGTCAGATTAGATCAAGATCATGAAGTGAAAAACAATGTTTATTTAAAAGTATAATTTACACTACACAACACACCTTATAAGGTCATCATTTCACAAATTACCCTGTCAAGTACATGTCTACAGCACATAATGTGGTCTTAGAAGCAAACATGAAGGTCCTACGCTTCTTCATTTTCATACCTCCATGATAACAGAGACAACATTCACTTTCTGACAGCACAACACACACCCCCCAAAGCTGAAGTGTTCCTTTTTACCTCTCACTTCCCCTGTCATTAGCACACAAACAACCACAGCTGTCAATTTCAGCAGGTTCTCACTGTTTAACGAGGCAATCTGCAGTTGCTACAAAAATGTTTGGACTTATAAATTAATGATATGTACCCATTGCATCTTGAAGAATACAACGTATACAGTGCCTTCAGAAAGTATTCACACTTATTCCATATTTGTGTTACAACGTGGGATTAAAATTGATTTAATTGCAATTTTTTGTCAACGATCTACAAAAAATACTTAAAATAAACATGAATGGAAAATAAAAGACATAAAAAGTGTATTCGGAAACTATTCAGACCCCTTCCCTTTTCCCCCCCTTTTTTAACGTTACAGCCTTGTTCTAAAATGTATTAAATATTTTTCTCTTCTCATTAATCTACACACAATACCCCATAATGACAAAGCAAAAACACAAATACCTTATTTGCATAAGTATTCAGTCCCTTTGTTATAAGACTAGAAATTGAGCTCAGGTGCATCCTGTTTCCATTGATCATCCTTGAGATGTTTCTACAACTTGATTGGAGTCCACCTGTGGTAAATTAAATTGATTGGACATGATTTGGAAAGTTATACAACCTGTCTATATAAGGTCCCACAGTTGACAGTGCATGTCAGAGCAAAAACCAAAGGAATTGGTCAAAGGAATTGTCCGTAGAGTGCCGAGACAAGATTGTGTTGAGACACAGATCTGGGGAAGTGTACCAAAAAAATTCTGCAGCATTGAAGATTCCCAACAACACAATGGCTGCCATCATTCTTAAATGTAAAAGTTTGGAACTACCAATACTCTTCCTAGAGCTGTCTGCCAGGTCAAACTGAGCAATTGGGAGAGGGCCTTGTTCAGGGAGGTGACCAAGAACCTGATGGAGAGTCCCTCTGTGGAGATGGGAGAACCTTCCAGAAGGACAACCATCTCTGCAGCACTCTACCAATCAGACCTTTAAGGTAGAGTGGCCATGCGGAAGCCCCTCAGTAAAAGGCACATGACAGCCCACTTGGAGTTTGCCAAAAGGCACCTAAAGGACTCTCAGACCATGAGAAACAAGATGATCTTGTCTGATGAAACCAAGATTGAACTCTTTGGACTGAATGCCAAGTGTCACGTCTGGAGGAAACCTGGCAACATCCCTACGGTGAAGCATGGTCGTGACAGCATCATGCTGTGGGGATGTTTTTCAGCGGGAGGTACAGGGAGACTAGTCATGATCGAGGGAAAGATGAACAGAGCAAATACAAAGAGATCCTTGATTAAAAACCTGCTCTAGAGCACTCAGGACCTCAGACTGGGGCAAAGGTTCACCTTCCAACAGGACAACAACTCTAGGTACACAGCCAAAACAACACAGGAGTGGCTTCAGGACAAGTCTCTGAATGTCCTTACTGTATACATATATAAAAAAGGCTCAACATGTTGGTACAAAAACAAATCAATGCCAATGTGTGGTTTGCATCACTTATGAGCATTTTGCATGCATTGGATTTCAGAAACTCACCTTTTTGACAACATACGAATCCATTCAGAGGAGTAGATTATTAAAAAAATATTTTCAGTGCCAATCTCCAATCTATTCTTGATGAGTGGTTTCCTTTTATGTATTGATCCAGCCCAGCCTCACATTCAATTCGCGCATATATGTACAAAATGTATTTCAGCAGATTTCGTGCGTTTTAGTGCATTTTTGGGGTGGTTCAATTCGTTTGAAAATACACGAATTTCTGTGCTACTTAATTCGTGCGAAAATACACGAATTTCTGTGCTACTTAATTCGTGCGAAAAGACACGAATTTAACCAGTAGGCGACACACAAGCCGTTGCAACAACCATAGACGCGATCGCCTGTATTTATTTATTTTACGTTATGAATATATAGATATTTTGTCTTTTTTTAACCATTTAACCATAAGAGGTTATATATATATTGTCTTTATTTAATCCCTATTAAAACATTGTGGTTTTATGCCTATATGTACTGTTTTCGATTTTTCTGAACAGACTTTTCAGGATAGAATGAATGTAAGCAATGCATGATGGTTAATGGTGTTTTATTCGGTTGTAGTTCCATGTATTTCTTAAAAAATAAACGTGTAAACCATTTTTATTGAACAGAATGTAACTGAAAATACAATGGCAGCCTTGCCATTGTCCATCAATAACAAAACATATTTTTTTCGTATAACATTTGGGGAAACGTATGCAGTCATTGTAGTCTTACATTTTGTTGGCCAACCAAAATTACCAAAACGTTAACCCGTAATAAGGCTAGGGTGGCTGAGTGTAAATACATGGCTCTGAGTGTAAGCACCTTTTCACTAGAAACATTCTTGTGTTCAAATTACCGTCAGTGCGAAATAGCTAGAAAGCGTTCGTATTTCCACTTGGCTGCACCTACGGTTACGATAACGATAAATCAAGTGCAATACCTGCGTCGACCTGTGTCGAGCAGCAAAACACCGGAAAGCTTCTAGCCTACCGGAAAGTTACAAGAAGAACAAGAATAGTTACCTCATCCGGTCATGTGACACTCTGGATGCCCCCTAAAAGCAATTTCAACCGTTTTGAAAAATGACGCCTGGTAACCCAAAAAAAATACCAGGTGCATGAAAAGTTTGGACTTAGAATATTTTTTGAAAACCTCCATAAATCACTCAGGCCATTGACTCGAGAAGAAAAAACATAAAATATTTTCCAGAAGAAAAAACAGAATATTTTTTGAAAACCTCCATAAATCACTCAGGCCAGCACCCATTGATTTGGGGCGGTAGTATAGCGCTCCCAGAGCGGGTATGGAAGTCTGGATCCCCCCTAAAAGCATTTAAGGCTCTGTGTGTCTTTAAGCACCATACTTTTTCACTCCATCCTTGCTGTGTGTGTGTGTGTGTGTGTGTGTGTGTGTGTGTGTGTGTGTGTGTGTGTGTGTGTGTGTGTGTGTGTGTGTGAGAGTCTATACGTTAAGAACTGACTGATTTACACAGGGTTGAATGCACTATATATCACAAACTGCTGGTTGGGTATGGCAAAACACTTTTAGGGTGATTTTATCACTTCCGGTTGCTCCAGGAAGCTTAGAATCAACACAGGTAGACCTCATAGTGGCTTGATGGATTGTCATTGAAGACAGGTTCATAAGACATTCATAACCCACATAGGCTTCAGGTTGAATTTAGGGGTGCAGGCAATGTGTTCCTATGGGGTGAGATGTCATTGTAAACTGTTTGATGTAAACACCTTCTTTTAACTGTTAAGGGTTAATGCCACACGGTCAATGTTAGGCTTGCACAGAGACCTTAGGAACGTTCCTGAGGTCAAATTGTGCTTCTAAACCTTAACAGTTCTCTCTCTGTCTCCCAAAAGCAAAAGACTTGAAATGTAGGTCAAGGGTCATCTTCTTGTCACTGTCGCTGGGCTCAGACCGAGCAAGCTACGGTCAAGCGGGGTATCTCGTTGAACTCGGCACGGCTATGGTGATGTCATTTTTAGTGGTGATTTCAGAATGCTATTTTGGTGGTTTTTCACTGTTGAAACATATTGCAAATGCACAAAAGTCAACTAGCAAGTCAGTGTCCATCAGCCAATTAGATATTTTCAGACACCAAACTGATACCATCTGACTCCAAACTCACTTTTTCCAACTCGTTTAGAAGCCAACTATCTCATATTTCAGAGCAGGCCCAAAATTCACAGCGCCTTCCATTTAAACCATAATAAAACAAATAATACGTAGTTATGTTCTAGCTGCGGGTCCAGTTTTCACATTATGTTTAGCCCTATGTGAGGCGACCTCGAATCCCAAGTTTCGGCTCGATAGGTCATTCGGTGCCCGAGCAAAACCTTAATTGGTGCTGAAATTCCACTTTTTTCCATGCCTTGCTACGGGGTCCTTGAATGAGCTATCGGACAGAAATGTCGGGGTCCGTCTCTATGGGCCGAGCCGGTTTCAATGCACCTAGTCTTGCAACTCTGGGACTTTTCTAAATGTCACCATTTTGTAATGCTCAAAATGAATTGAAGTCAATGCAAATGCACCGAGGCTTTTTATCGGTCCGAGAACCTTCTAGAGCCACATAACTCACCGTGCTTAATCGACCTGAGCTCTAGAACAGGTTTGTAAAGTTTCAGAACTCTAGGTCTGACGGTTCTTTAAAAGTTCAAACAAAAGTAACTATTGCAGGCACTGTCTGCCTCTAAGCCCCTCAGTGTGTCACTCCATCCTTTCTGTGTGGGTGTGTAAATTTTTCCTTGAAATCTGATGGGATGAATGACTGATTTACAGTTCATGAGGGTTGCCTATTCACATATATTAAGTTTTGGAAAGATTTGACTTTTTTAACCCTTCGAAACAGCCCTTTTGACACCAATTATGGAACTTCCGGTTGGCACAGGAAGCTGAAAGTAAACACATATCCTCATTGGAGTGGGCTTTTACAGAATCCTGAGTTTTAAGTCTATACGTTAAGAACTCACTGATTTACATAGGGTTGAATGCACTATTTCTCTCAAACTGCAGGTTGGGTATGGCAAACACTTTTAGGGTGATTTAACCACTTCCGGTTGCTCCAGGAAGCTTAGAATCGACACAGGTAGACCTCATAGTGGCTTGATGGATTGTCATCGAAGACAGGTTCATAAGGCATTATTAACCCACATAGGCTTCAGGTTGAATTTAGGGGAGCAGGCAATGTATTCCTATGGGGAGATGTCATTGTAAACTGTTTGATGTAAACACCTTCTTTTAACTATTAAGGGTTAATGCCACACGGTCAATGTTAGGCTTGCACAGATCGGGAGGACCTTAGGAACGTTCCTGAGGTCAAATTGTGCTTCTAACCTTAACGGTTCTCTCTCTGTCTCCCAAAAGCAAAAAAATATGAAATTGAGGTCAAAGGGTCATTTGGGTCCTTCTTCTTGTCCCTGTCGCTGCACTCAGACCGAGCTAGCTACGGTCAAGCGGGGCATCTCGTTGAACTCGGCACGGCCTGGAGATAATGGCAATGCCATTGCAGGCTTTGTGTGTCTTTAAGCACCGTACTTTTTCACTCCATCCTTTTATCCCCTTTTCTTCGTGGTATCCAATCGCTAGTAATTACTATCTTGTCTCATCGCTACAACTCCCGTATGGGCTCAGGAAAGACGAAGGTCGAAAGCCACGCGTCCTCCGAAGCACAACCCAACCAAGCTGCACTGCTTCTTAACACAGCGCGCCTCCAAACCGGAAGCCAGCCGCACCAATGTGTCGGAGGAAACACCGTGCACATGGCCCCCTTGGCTAGCGCGCACTGCCCCCGGCCCGCCACAGGAGTCGCTGGAGCGCGATGAGACAAGGATATCCCTACCGGCCAAACCCTCCCTAACCCGGACGACGCTAGGCCAACGGACCTCCCGGTCGCGGCCGGCTGCGGCAGAGCCTGGGCGCGAACCCAGAGACTCTGGTGGCGCAGCTAGCACTGCGATGCAGTGCCCTAGACCACTGCGCCACCCGGGAGGCAGATCTGACCTTTTTAACCCTTCGAAACTGATCCTATGGCACCATTTGAAGGTACTTTCGGTTGACATAGGAAGCTGAAAGTGAACACATATCCTCCTTGGGGTAGGCTCTTATATAATATTGAGTTTTAAGTCTTTATGTTAAGAACTGACTTATTTACAGAGGGTTAAATGAGTGTGTGTTATTTCATAAAATCACATAAAATCACAGAATTCTGGCAGAGCTTCGAGACCCACTTAAAAAATGTTCGTCTGAACACACTGCAACTGGATCTGTAACTTTTTTTTTTTTTAACTCCTTTTTGTGAACATGACCAATTTGTCAATGTACGATTTCTCTTAAATTACAATAGATAAATGGCTGGTTCTTTTTTTCCTGACACCGTATGCTTATGTACTTTGACGTGAAGCGGTCAAATTAGCACCCTACTTTACGTTTTTGACCTTTAATCTCAGAAAAATGGCCATAATTCAAAAAGCGTTGAGGCCTCGACGCCATCTTGTTCGGGGCCAACTGTCCATTACGTCTTCGAAATATTTTCCGTTTAGGAGAAAAGGCCACATGCATTTGCAATGTGCTTGTGCATTTGCAATATTCTTTATTTTCCCTCTGGTGGGAATTTCCGAGACTGCGGAAAAATGACCAAAATTTGTTATTTTTATAAAACGGAAACCGAACGTCCGAGAGATTTAGTTTGATGACTTCCTGAAAGATCTCTCCCCCGCGCACGGCCCGACGCCGTCCGCGAATTTTAGAAACGTTGCAGGACATCTAGTAAGGGACCTTACATTTGCAATGTGGCGTTTCTCACTAACCATATGGCGAGTGCTAAAATGTTCCCTTAAGGTATGGAAAGGCCTTGGAAAGGCCATAAGTGTAAGCCAACATAATTCATTATTTTACATTAACATGTAATACATGCATTATGAAGAAAATGGTGTAATTTAGGCTCCACGAAATATGAAATGGGTTATGAAGAAAATCGTGTATGGTTGCCTACATGACAAAAAGGCGTTCTGATTACAAGTGCACCAGTATCCAAAGTATTAAGCGAAATCAAGCACAGAAAACAGCATTGGCATTAATAAAACAATATTTCCCACGAATTAAGTCGCACGTAAATGTGCATATTTTCTCAAAAATTCTGTTCAGCAAGTCTAAAACAGTACATATAGGCATACAACGACACATTTTAAAACATGGTTAAACAAAGACAACATTTCTGTATATTCATGACGTTGAATTAGCCATTAAGAAGAACAAAAATGAAATACAAATTATCGCGTCTACATGGTTGTTGCAACGGCTTGTGTGTCGCCTACTGGTTAAATTCGTGTCTTTTCGCACGAATTAAGTAGCACAGAAATTCGTGTATTTTCGCACGAATTAAGTAGCACAGAAATTCGTGTATTTTCAAACGAATTGAACCTGTCATGTTTTGTCTTTTGATTATCATGTCTTGTCCCTGTGCTTCCCTTCCATTTGTCTCCCTCTGCTGGTCTTAGTAGGTTCTTTCCCTCTCTCTTCCCCTCCCTCTCTTCCTCTCTCGCTCTCTCTCTATCGTTCCGTTCCTGCTCCCAGCTGTTCCTCATTCTCCTAACTACCTCATTTAATCTTTCACACCTGTCCCCTATTTTGCCCTCTGATTAGAGTTCCTATTTCTCCCTCTGTTTTCCGCTTCTGTCCTTGTCGGATCTTTGTTTGATGTTTGCTGTTCCGTGTCCTGGTTCCGCCCTGTCGTGTTTTTGCCTTCATCAGATGCTGCGTGTGAGCAGGTGTCATCTAAGATATATCCAGGAGTACCGTTTTGTTTAAGTTTGGAATAAAGACTCTGTTTTTGTTAAGTCGCTTTTGGGTCCTCATTCATCTGCATAACAGAAAGATCCGACCAGTATGGACCCAGCGACTACGGATTCTCGCAACACTGCCATCGAGATCCAGGGAGCAATGCTCGGCAGACACGAGCAGGAATTGTCTGCTGCTCGTCATGCCGTTGAGACCCTGGCCGCTCAGGTTTCCAACCTCTCAGGACAGTTTCAGAGTCTTCGTCTCGTGCCACCTGTTACTTCCTGGTCTTCCGAGTCTTCGGAACCTAGGGTTAATAACCCACCATGTTACTCTGGGCAACCCACTGAGTGCCGCTCCTTTCTGACCCAGTGTGATATTGTGTTTTCTCTCCAGCCCAACACATACTCACGAGAGAGAGCTCGGATCGCCTACGTCATATCACTCCTTACTGGTCGGGCTCGGGAGTGGGGCACAGCTATCTGGGAGGCAAGGGCTGAGTGTACTAACGATTATCAGAGCTTTAAAGAGGAGATGATACGGGTTTTTGATCGTTCAGTTTTTGGGAAGGAGGCTTCCAGGGTCCTGGCTTCCCTATGTCAAGGTGATCGATCCATAACGGATTACTCTATAGAGTTTCGCACTCTTGCTGCATCCAGTGACTGGAACGAGCCGGCGTTGCTCGCTCGTTTTCTGGAGGGACTTCACGCTGAGGTTAAGGATGAGATTCTCTCCCGGGAGGTTCCTTCCAGCGTGGACTCTTTGATTGCACTCGCCATCCGCATAGAACGACGGGTAGATCTTCGTCACCGAGCTCGTGGAAGAGAGCTCGCGTTAACGGTGTTTCCCCTCTCCGCATCTCAACCATCTTCTCCCATCAGCTCAGAGACTGAGCCCATGCAGCTGGGAGGTATTCGCATCTCGACTAAGGAGAGGGAACGGAGAATCACCAACCGCCTTTGTCTCTATTGCGGTTCTGCTGGACATTTTGTCATGTCATGTCCAGTAAAAGGCCAGAGCTCATCAGTAAGCGGAGGGCTACTGGTGAGCGCTACTACTCAGGTCTCTCCATCAAGATCCTGTACTACCTTGTCGGTCCATCTACGCTGGACCGGTTCGGCTGCTTCCTGCAGTGCCTTGATAGACTCTGGGGCTGAGGGTTGTTTTATGGACGAAGCATGGGCTCGGAAACATGACATTCCTCTCAGACAGTTAGGGAAGCCCACGCCCATGTTCGCCTTAGATGGTAGTCTTCTCCCCAGTATCAGATGTGAGACACTACCTTTAACCCTCACAGTATCTGGTAACCACAGTGAGACCATTTCCTTTTTGATTTTTCGTTCACCTTTTACACCTGTTGTTTTGGGTCATCCCTGGCTAGTATGTCATAATCCTTCTATTAATTGGTCTAGTAATTCTATCCTATCCTGGAACGTTTCTTGTCATGTGAAGTGTTTAATGTCTGCTATCCCTCCTGTGTCTTCTGTCCCCTCTACTCAGGAGGAACCTGGTGACTTGACAGGAGTGCCGGAGGAATATCATGATCTGCGCACGGTCTTCAGTCGGTCCAGAGCCAGCTCCCTTCCTCCTCACCGGTCGTATGATTGTTGTATTGATCTCCTTCCGGGGACCACTCCCCCTCGGGGTAGACTTTACTCTCTGTCGGCTCCCGAACGTAAGGCTCTCGAGGATTATCTGTCTGTTTCTCTCAACGCCGGTACCGTGGTGCCTTCTTCCTCTCCCGCCGGAGCGGGGTTTTTCTTTGTTAAGAAGAAGGACGGTACTCTGCGCCCCTGTGTGGATTATCGAGGGCTGAATGACATAACGGTTAAGAATCGTTATCCGCTTCCCCTTATGTCGTCAGCCTTCGAGATGCTGCAGGGAGCCAGGTTCTTTACTAAGTTGGACCTTCGTAACGCTTACCATCTCGTACGCATCAGAGAGGGGGACGAGTGGAAAACGGCGTTTAACACTCCGTTAGGGCATTTTGAATACCGGGTTCTGCCGTTCGGTCTCTCTAATGCTCCAGCGGTCTTTCAGGCATTAGTCAATGATGTACTGAGAGACATGCTGAACATCTTTGTTTTCGTTTACCTTGACGATATCCTGATTTTTTCACCGTCACTCGAGATTCATGTTCAGCACGTTCGACGTGTACTCCAGCGCCTTTTAGAGAATTGTCTCTACGTGAAGGCTGAGAAGTGCGCCTTTCATGTCTCCTCTGTCACTTTTCTTGGTTCTGTTATTTCCGCTGAAGGCATTCAGATGGATCCCGCTAAGGTCCAGGCTGTCAGCGATTGGCCCGTCCCTAAGTCACGTGTCGAGTTGCAGCGCTTTCTCGGTTTCGCTAATTTCTATCGGCGTTTCATTCGTAATTTCGGTCAAGTGGCTGCCCCTCTCACAGCTCTGACTTCTGTCAAGACTTGCTTTAAGTGGTCCGGTTCCGCCCAGGGAGCTTTTGATCTCCTCAAGAAGCGTTTTACATCCGCTCCTATCCTTGTTACTCCTGACGTCACTAAACAATTTATTGTCGAGGTTGACGCTTCAGAGGTGGGCGTGGGAGCCATTCTGTCCCAGCGCTTCCAGTCTGACGATAAGGTTCATCCTTGCGCTTACTTTTCTCATCGCCTGTCGCCATCGGAACGCAACTATGATGTGGGTAACCGCGAACTGCTCGCTATCCGCTTAGCCATAGGCGAATGGCGACAGTGGTTGGAGGGGGCGACCGTTCCTTTTGTCGTTTGGACTGACCATAAGAACCTTGAGTACATCCGTTCTGCCAAACGACTTAATGCACGTCAAGCTCGTTGGGCGTTGTTTTTCGCTCGTTTCGAGTTCGTGATTTCCTATCGCCCGGGGAATAAGAACACCAAGCCTGATGCCTTATCCCGTCTCTTTAGTTCTTCTGTGGTTTCTACCGACCCCGAGGGGATTCTCCCTGAAGGGCGTGTTGTCGGGTTGACTGTCTGGGGAATTGAGAGACAGGTAAAGCAAGCGCTCACTCACACTGCGTCGCCGCGCGCTTGTCCTAGTAACCTTCTGTTTGTTCCTGTCCCTACTCGTCTGGCTGTTCTTCAGTGGGCTCATTCTGCCAAGTTAGCTGGCCACCCCGGTGTTCGGGGTACGCTTGCTTCTATTCGCCAGCGGTTTTGGTGGCCTACTCAGGAGCGGGACACGCGCCGTTTCGTGGCTGCTTGTTCGGACTGCGCGCAGACTAAGTCAGGTAACTCTCCTCCTGCCGGTCGTCTCAGACCGCTTCCCATTCCTTCTCGACCATGGTCTCACATCGCCTTAGACTTTATTACCGGTCTGCCTTCGTCTGCGGGGAAGACTGTGATTCTTACGGTTATCGATAGGTTCTCTAAGGCGGCACATTTCATTCCCCTCGCTAAGCTTCCTTCCGCTAAGGAGACGGCACAAATCATCATTGAGAATGTGTTCAGAATTCATGGCCTCCCGTTAGACGCCGTTTCAGACAGAGGTCCGCAATTCACGTCACAGTTTTGGAGGGAGTTCTGTCGTTTGATCGGTGCTTCCGTCAGTCTCTCTTCCGGGTTTCATCCCCAGTCTAACGGTCAAGCAGAAAGGGCCAATCAGTCGATTGGTCGCATTTTACGCAGCCTTTCGTTTCGAAACCCTGCGTCTTGGGCAGAACAGCTCCCCTGGGCTGAGTACGCTCACAACTCGCTTCCTTCGTCTGCTACAGGGCTATCTCCGTTTCAGAGTAGTCTTGGTTACCAGCCTCCTCTGTTCTCGTCCCAGCTCGCCGAGTCCAGCGTTCCCTCCGCTCAGGCTTTTGTCCAACGTTGTGAGCGCACTTGGAGGAGGGTCAGGTCTGCACTTTGCCGTTACAGGGCGCAGACTGTGAGAGCCGCCAATAAACGTAGGATTAAGAGTCCTAGGTATTGTCGCGGTCAGAGAGTGTGGCTTTCCACTCGTAACCTTCCCCTTACGACAGCTTCTCGCAAGTTGACTCCGCGGTTCATTGGTCCGTTCCGTGTCTCTCAGGTCGTCAATCCTGTCGCTGTGCGACTGCTTCTTCCGCGACATCTTCGTCGCGTCCACCCTGTCTTCCATGTCTCTTGTGTCAAGCCTTTTCTTCGCGCTCCCGTTCGTCTTCCCTCCCCCCCTCCCGTCCTTGTCGAGGGCGCACCTATTTACAAGGTACGGAAGATCATGGACATGCGTTCTCGGGGACGTGGTCACCAGTACTTAGTGGATTGGGAGGGTTACGGTCCTGAGGAGAGGAGTTGGGTTCCATCTCGGGACGTGCTGGACCGTTCGTTGATTAATGATTTCCTCCGTTGCCGCCGGGGTTCCTCCTCGAGTGCGCCAGGAGGCGCTCGGTGAGTGGGGGGGTACTGTCATGTTTTGTCTTTTGATTATCATGTCTTGTCCCTGTGCTTCCCTTCCATTTGTCTCCCTCTGCTGGTCTTAGTAGGTTCTTTCCCTCTCTCTTCCCCTCCCTCTCTTCCTCTCTCGCTCTCTCTCTATCGTTCCGTTCCTGCTCCCAGCTGTTCCTCATTCTCCTAACTACCTCATTTAATCTTTCACACCTGTCCCCTATTTTGCCCTCTGATTAGAGTTCCTATTTCTCCCTCTGTTTTCCGCTTCTGTCCTTGTCGGATCTTTGTTTGATGTTTGCTGTTCCGTGTCCTGGTTCCGCCCTGTCGTGTTTTTGCCTTCATCAGATGCTGCGTGTGAGCAGGTGTCATCTAAGATATATCCAGGAGTACCGTTTTGTTTAAGTTTGGAATAAAGACTCTGTTTTTGTTAAGTCGCTTTTGGGTCCTCATTCATCTGCATAACAGAACCACCCCAAAAATGCACAAAAACGCACTAAATCTGCTGAAATACATTTTGTACATATATGCGCGAATTGAATGTGAGACTGTGTTGATTGATCATGTACAGACACTTTACCAGGTGTTTAAACCTATAGATAGGTGCCTCTCTATAATTTAGCCCAAACAACTACCTCTTCCCCTACTTTTATTTATTTAGCTCCTTTGCACTTTCTACTTTGCACATTCTTCCACTGCAAATCTACCATTCCAGTGTTTTACTTGCTATATTGTATTTACCTCGCATTTACATTTACATTTAAGTCATTTAGCAGACGCTCTTATCCAGAGCGACTTACAAGTTGCCACCATGGACTTTTTTTTGCCTTTACCTCCCTTATCTCACCTCATTTGCTCACATTGTGTATATAGACTTATTTTTCTACTGTATTATTAGGTCGCAGTTGAAAATGAGAACTTGTTCTCAACTAGCCTACCTGGTTAAATTAAAGGTGAAAGATAAATAAATAAAATATTACATACACAGTATGTAACATTAGGCTTTAAAGGGTTAACTATAACTGATACCATGGATGGTCAGTTCTTGCATCCAATGCCAACCCAAACATTTAAAAAAAAAATCTTTTAGGAAGTCAGTCAGGGTCTCAGCTTACTGTTTGGGGGGGATAGTAGAACACACAACGTGCAATTTCAACATGTGGTTGTGCATCAGCAGTTTTCCTCTTATGTCACTCAATTAGCCTTTGTCAGGTAACATTTTACAGATTGCTATTTGCTCGGTAAATTAGTCTATCTAAACCTTGTAGTGATCGCGGCCGAATTACTGACCGGGCACACAAGGCACGGGCTCTGACCTCCTATGGAGCCCACATTGATCTTGTTAGTCACTCAGATATCATATGAACATGGCAAAATGAGAAGAATCGTATGAAATTCGTTTAAAAACTGCGACATGTTCTCTCTGCCCCATGAAAAAATATGTAGAATTGCAGAAAATTTGCTTTAAAACTGCAACTTTTTCTCTACGCCCCAAGGAAAAATGTGTAGAATTGGAGGACAAACTTTATTACTGCACAATTTACACTCCGCTGCCAGGAGGTGGGCCACAAATGTTTTGCCTAAAAGATGTGGGCAACCAAATCTTGCTTAGGGCCCCAAAAAGCTAGATCTGGCCTGCTTGCATCCATAGTTTTGTCTATGAGTTTGAGTGATTACATTTATCAAGCCCTATCCCTTAACTTTTTACTGAAACAGTGGTGGGGAGAGAGCTTTCTTATTGTTTTAACTGCTGACAACTCATTTATTTTAACAGAGTGGATTATTTAAAACAGCTTTTTATTTGAGGCCTCATCACATCACATGGTTTTCTTCTGAGCTGTCTTGTATTATTCATGAACGTAATCTAGCCTGGGCTAAAGCAAGGAAATCATGTTCTGATGCTGATTGGCTTATTTTCAGGCAGTTACGAAACAAGTGTTATTTTCTTCTCAGGAAGGCCAAGTCAGAATATTTTATGTCTGTTACCACTGATAACCTGAATGACCCTAGAAAGTTTTGGAAGGCTATTAAGTCTATGTCTGGAAACAGCGATGTTAACGAATTACCGTCATGTGTATTGAAGGACTTTGTTGCTGTATATGACAACTGAAATGCTGAATTGTTTCAATGAGCACTTTGTATCATCTGTTAGGCTGTTTGATTCAGTGTCCTCTGTCTTTGTACAACCCTGTGTGGTTGAACCAGTGTCCTCTGTCTCTGTACAACCCTGTGTGGATGAACCAGTGAGAGCTGGTCAAAGTTTTAGCTTTTTGCCATTCTCAGTGCAGGAGGTACATAAAGCCCTGAAATCCTTAAATCAGAGAAAGCCTGCAGGTCCTGATCTTCTGGATCCCTGCTTTTTAAATCTGACAGCTGATGTCATAGCTGAACCACTTACATATTTGTTCAATCTAACCCTGGAATGTAATGAAATTCCAAAGATCTGGAAATCAGCATTTGTCCTACCACTTTTTAAAGGGAGAGATCCAACTCTTTTAAATAATTATAGGCCAATCTCAAAGCTGTCACCCATGGTGAAAATACTTGAAACCCTTGTGAAGGAACAGCTAAAATAGTTTTTATTTACTAACTCTATTTTATCAATGTACCAATCGGGCTTCAGGAAGACGCATAGCACAATTACAGCAGCCATGAAGGTTTTAAATGATATCACTGAAGCCCTTGACAAAAAACAGCACTGTGGCTCACTTTTTATTGATCTCTCTAATGCTTTTGATACAGTTGATCATGCTACACTAAGGCAGAGATTGTTGAGTGTAGGTCTTTTGGAGCATGCCATTGCATGGTTTGCTAACTATCTGTCTGATAGAACTCAGTGCACTCAATTTGATGGGCTCATGTCTGTTAAATTGTCTGTCTGTAATGGTGTGCTCCAAGGCTCTGTACTTGGTCCTCTCTTATTCACTATTTATATAAATAATTTTGACAAAAATGTCCAAAATGCGCAACTTCCTTTTAATGCTGATGATACTGTTATTTATTGTTGTGCCTCGTCTCTTACAAAAGCTTTCCAGAACATGCAAACTGCTTTTTATACTGTTCAACATACCTTGTGTCAATTGAAGCTTATCCTCAATACTGACAAAACTAAACTAATGGTGTTTTCTAAAGCAAGAAATAGACCTTTGAACTTTTCACCTGTCAGGGCAATGAGATTGAGACTGTAACCTCATATAAATATCTTGGAATTTTAATTGATGACAGCCTCTCTTTTAAATTGCATATTCAACAAGTTTTTCTTTTGAAGCCAGGAGGCGGCTAGTATCAGCTACATGTTTGCCTTTACTAGACTATGGAGATATTTTATATATGAATGCTTCCGCTTAGTGTTTGAGATCAATTGACACCCTTTACCATGGCACTTTGAGATGTATTTTAAATTGCAAAACCCTTACGCACCACTGCACTTTGTATACCAGGGTTGGCTGGCCTTCTCTAGTCACTCGTAGGCTCAGTCACTGGTATACTTTTATTTACAAAGCCATTTTGGGTTTACTACCTTTTTATTTGGGCATTTTTATTGTTCAGAAATGTGGTGGGTACTCTCTTTGTTCACTGGAATTTATCCTGCTAACTGTTCCAAATGACCGAACTGAATTTGGTAAAAGGGCTTTTATGTACTCAGCGCCATCGTCTTGGAACACCTTACAAAATACTTTTAAACTGGAAGAACTTGTCCCGATTGGTATTTTTAAATCACCGATGAGTGATTTTGAGACTGATTCCCTGAACTGTCAATGTTTTTAATTTGCTGTTTTTGATTTTGTTATACTCTTGTGAATTCAATGGTTTTTAATTTGCTGTTCTTGATTTTGTTATACTCTTGTGAATTCAATCTTTTTTACTAGATTACTTGTCGTTTTTCATGTTGTCTGTCTAATTTTTGTAATGACTTGGTGCTGCCTATCTTCGCCAGGACGCTCTTGAAAAAGAGATTTTAAATCTCAATGAGCCCTTCCTGGTTAAATAAATCAAATAAAATGTTCATGTCACCTGTGTTTTACACCACAGTGCTAAAGTGTCTTTCTGGACCATTTACTTCTGTTTACTTTCAGCACGTCGTGTGTTTAAGCGACCCTTTCACAGAAGTGAAATGCAGACTTATATTTAGTATCTTTAGGAATAAAAAAAGTGAGCTATACAGGTTCTCTAACGGTTTAAAAATCATATTGATTACATCAGACGCTCATCACACTCCATGTTGGACTGTCTCAGTTGAGTGGTGGCTAATTTCTGCATTACCAAATGAGGAGAGTTACAAACTTCACACACCAGTCAGAGTTATACTTAAACTACATATTTAATAACAAGAGCTTTGCAATAGCACTGACATTCAACGGTTCGCCATTTCTAATGAACTGTTGACAAGTGACAACAGAAAAGTACAAAGATCTTTTATAGCCAAGATACACCCCTCTCAACCTACATGACGAACCACAGATGGACACAGGGTTAAGATTTGTATGAAAGGTATCTATAATACATAGCAGACAGCAACTTCTGTGTCAACAGTTTTCATTGTAAAGACCAGTGTCTGGTCCTCCTACTCCAAACTGAAACCGTCTCACCCTGGTACGGTATAGAACAGAACCATTACCTCATCTAATGGCATAACTCAATTGTCAACTCTAGATACTCCCATCTCAAGTAAAACCCCTTCATGACCCCTCTCCTGGACAAGCTCACTGAGGGGAGTGAGTCTCTAGGTCATATACTATCCCAGGATAAATGCAACATCAGAGAGGACATACAATGGTTCCAGACACTGCCATACACCTCCCCCCAATGCCAAAGGAGGGAGTGACTTGCGCACAGACATTGTGGAGACAAGTAATTGGTTCCCCATTAATCACGCCATCCCTTCACATGGTTTAAGAATAGGTAAAGACACATTCACATATGAAGAAAATGTTCCATCCTGTCCTCTTCCCTTTCTGATATTCTGCATAGCACCAGAGACATGTAAAAGACAAGCCTGACCTCTCCCCTCTCTGGGCTCCAGGTGACTGAGCCCCAGCTGAGGGAAAAGTGCAACTGCCAACACCAAGTCCAAAGGGATACATTCTAATGACAAGTCTTTCACATCAGCATATTATGCAGATAACACATCTTAATTATCTATGTTATCCAACTACATTCCACCACATTAGCAAAATGTATGGCTTACAATACCTTTTACAACCTCTAATAAAACGTTATCTTTAACTTATATACGGTGAGAGCAAAAGGGCATAAACAGCTATTAAAAAAAATACAGTAATCTCTCCTCTTCAAAGATATGGGGAAAGTAAAACAAGGATGCTGGTCTTTGAAATGTGAACGTGAAACCACTGTGGCTATTGGATGTGTCAGGTCAAGGTCAGCTTCTGAGAAAAGTACATAAGAAGCTGTGCAGTGTCTCAAAATTCACTGTGTTAGAGGTGTTTTAGTCCTTATTTTCACCTTCTCAGAGCGCTGACTGAACACAGAGAAGAGGGAGGGCAGAGGAAAAGGTTAGTTCAAATCTTGTTCACTGTGTAGGCTATTCTACATAGTACAACTCATTTTTTAGGCTTTGATTTATGTTGAAAACTAATGGATGAAACTGGATTGTTTTCAATGGGCTATTTGTGAGTAGGGTGATATATGCATGAGTGGGACACTTTTTGGTAGATTATGTACACAATCAAAATCAGTCTACCCCTACTCAAGTGATGTTTATTTCATTAATTAAGGTCTTATCTCAAATCAAATGTTATTAGTCACATGCGCCGAATACAGCAGGTGTAGACCTTACAGGGAAATGCTTACTTACGAGACCCTAACCAACAATGCAGTTTCAAAAAAGGGGCATTTGGGCATTTTTATGATGAAACAAGTTGATCATGTATTATGTACAACCCCTAAAATAACATCAGACCCATACTTTTGCTAAAGCGTGGCTTTAAGTTGTAGTGGGACACTTACGTAGATGAAGTGGGACACTGTTTTCTCATTAGAAATACATCAGTGTCCCACTTCACCTGGCACTTCTAATGTTGTAGATGCTTGTAGATAACACACTCTGTTTTTACCAGTTTGTGTCAATGACCTTGTACTAAACCATCTCCATGCTATTGGGAAATGTATTTGGAGACATTCCAAGGTCTGGGTGAAAATCTAGTCAGCACAGCTTTTACTTGACCCTGAAACACCTCTATTATTCCCCAAATGCCCCTTTCATAACTTCAGCCTCCTTTCTTTCCTCAGTTTCTTACACTGAACAAAAATATGAACACAACATGTAAAGTGTTGGTCCCATGTTTCATGAGCTGAAATACAATATTCCAGAAATTTTCCACATGCACAAAAAGCTTATTTCTCTCAAATTTTGTCCACAAATTTGTTTACATCCCTGTTAGTGAGCATTTCTACTTTGCCGAGATAATCCATCCACCAGATAAGTGTGGCATATCAAGAACCTGATTAAACAGCATGATCATTACACAGGTGCACCTTTTGCTGGGGACAATAAAAGGCCACTCTAAAATGTGCAGTTTTGTCACACAACACAATGCCACAGATGTCTCAAGTTTTGAGGGAGTGTGCAACTGTCATGTTGACTGCAGGAATGTCCACCAGAGCTGTTGCCAGAGAATTTAATGTTAATTTCTGTACCATAAGCCGCCTCCAACATTGCAGTACATCCAACCGGCCTCACAACCGCAGACCACATATATGGAGTCGTGTGGGAAAGCGGTTTGCTGATGTCAACGTTGTAAACAGAGTGCCCAATGGTGGCGGTGGGGTTATGGTATTGGCAGGCATAAACTACGGACAACAAGCACATTCGATGGTAATTTGAATGCAGAGAGATACCGTGACAAGATCCTGAGGCCCATTGTCGAGCCATTCATCCGCTGCCATCACCTCATGTTTCAGTATGATAATGCATGGCCCCATGTCACAAGAATCTGTACACAATTCCTGGAAGCTGAAAATGTCCCAGTTCTTCCATGGCCTGCGTACTCTCTATTCCCAGTCATGTGAAATCTATAGATTAGGGCCTCGTGAATTTATTTCAATTGACTGATTTCCTGAACTGTAACATTTTGAAATTGTGGCATGTTGCATTTATATTTTTGTTCAGTGTACATGTCAGTTAGTAGGCTACAGTTACATGCACACAATAATGCGATTATTGTGGATAGTCAGATTAATATAGTAGTTCGGTTAAAACGTTTACATGCATTGCAAGAAGAACGATTTACATGGACACATCTGAAATAAGGCAAACTGATGGCACTCAGATAACAGAAAATTACCAATCAAAATAAACGTTCTACCACCGAAAACATGTTATTTTTGGGAAGAATATTTGATTCTGAGTTCGGACATATAAAGTTTGCATGTGAAAACTACTTCAGTTGTTCCGAACTCTTCACTTGCACTAAAGAGGAGGAATGCTAGGCTGGTGCTAGCGCATGGGCAGATCAAACACCACTGGAACGCCGCATAAAGTGCTTACATTGGTGGTGCGCAGATGAGCAAACTGTACACGTCCGCAATTACTAATACCATCCGCAACCGCCTGACTATATGTGATGAAGTGACAATCTGAGGCCCGACCCAAACCCACTAATATAGAAAATGCCTGTAGGCTATAGTCAGAGATGACAGAACGATTTTATGCCTGATCTAGATGTTTCTCTCTATAATTTCCGACATTTTGGTAGACTATTTGTTAGTTAACTTGTCTATAATTAGATACATGCAGCTTATCTTCTGTCATGTATGTTGCCCTAGAAGACTGAATAAACCCTTGCTCACCAGAATAATGTCACACATCGATAGACTAGATTGAAACATTTATTCAATCGGTAAAGTTCTCTGTCATTGCTGCTACTTTCGCGGATCAGAGACGTTTAGGGACCGGGATAAAATGCAATACATCTAAACCCTTTTAACTAACCCTTCACCTAACCCTGATAAGGTTAGCAAATTCGTAACATATTGTATGTTTTTCAAATTCGTAATATATTGTAGCCTATATTTTTCAAATTTGTAACATATGCAGTGCATTTGGAAAGTATTCAGACCCCTTGACCTTTTCCACATTTTGTTATTAAGTTACAGCCTTATTCTAAAATTGATGAAATAATAATTTTTTTCTTCATCAATCTACACACAATACCCCATAATGACAAAGCGAAAACAAATGTCTAAAAACCTGTTTTTGCTTTGTTATTATGGGGTATTGTGTGTAACCCGCCCGCCTAGATATAAATTGCACAAGAATGATACATTTATGGATTTTTAAGGTAGCCTATTGTTTTGTCTTTATCCAACCCGCCCGCCACGCAC
The DNA here is from genome assembly GCF_016432855.1 of Salvelinus namaycush. Classification (NCBI taxonomy): domain Eukaryota; kingdom Metazoa; phylum Chordata; class Actinopteri; order Salmoniformes; family Salmonidae; genus Salvelinus; species Salvelinus namaycush. Next base: position 39,108,187 of record NC_052337.1, on the reverse strand, counting down.
CCGTGCTTCATCCACACAATATTTAATGACCCTAAACTCATCTACGGGTTATGAGGCAACCCGCGCATCACTAGTTTACATGTCCTAAAAATTCAAAAGATTACTCAGAAAACCAGGTGTTTTAAGCTTACTTGATTAAGATAAACAGAGTAAGGTGTTTATGCAGTAGTCATGTAGGCCAAATCTGCCTACTGCAATAATCAGTTTGGCCTAATAACGAATTTTTAAGGTGCAAATACATTTCCCCATTGTCCTCCTTTTCTTTCCCTCCCATTTTTATTTCCCTTTAATTCCTTCCATTGTCATCCTATGCGGTTTATGTGCTCGGCCTATTTAGTATTTAGACTCGATTTTGAGATATTATGAACAACTACAACAACATATTCCAATGTACATTAGAATATCTAATGAAGGAAATTACATTTGAAATGATTAAAGGTTTATTTTGTGCATAGTTAAAGGTACTTGTCCCACTATTCAAACTCCATTCACGGGAAGTGGAACAGTAATATAAATCTAATTTTCATAAAATATAAAAGCTGTTTACATGAATGGTTATGTTTCAAATCACTACTAATTTTAACACCAAAAGCTAGATGTTCAATAATAATTGACAGAATAGTATGGCAGGTTTTTTTGTTTTCAACGGGTCACCTGATCTAAGAACCTGACCACACACGCTAAAGTGATGTAACTTTAATGTAACCGATGTGAAATGGCTAGCTAGTTAGCGGTGGTGCGTGCTAAAAGCGTTTCAATCGGTGACGTCACTCGCTCTGAGACCTTGAAGCAGTGGTGGGCCGTCAGGGCCAGCAAGGCCTTCTCTGCTGGCCTAAACATCATCAGAATATAATATTTTTTTCAAATATATTTTCCCACAAATATGTATTAAATTATTCCCCAGAGTAAGAGTTATACTCTTCATTTCATAGCTTTCCTCTTGGTTGCACTGCTTCCAGCCCCAGGTTGAGATTTGGAGGGCTGGTCTTTATGTTAGATCTTTTATCCAATCATATTCAGCCATCATGTGTTGCCAGGGGTCTAAAATCTGCCCTCAGGCCTTCAGAATCAACAGTGCGGGCGCTTGTAGCTTATAGTGAATGGAAATTAAAATTTAGTGTCAACCAATCAGCTTTAGAGTTGGCTATTGTACGCCTGCTGGCTGGCTCCAGTGTTACACAGGAGCCAGCTAGCAGGCGTAGTGCGTGCACGTCTTTTGATTGGATTACCAATATTGAGAGGCAGGTCCTATGGGCAGGTCTATGCAGATCTAGGAAACTGAATTTGATAAACGAATTAATTTGCGTACTACTAAGCTGTTTTTTCAACCCACAATGGCGGAAGGAGGAGAAGATATCGATTTGGTCGAGGATATAATTATAACGCCATTCTCAAGACGAACCTTTCAAGAAAAGTTAGACATTGTAAGGAGAGGTCGCCCGACGCCGACGCCAAAGCCTGTCACAGGCGGGAAAGGGGTTCCAACTACGAGCGCTATGGCTCCGAGAAGCACTGCAAACTGTACTGCTGGGAATGCCTATTATTTGCAAGTGATCGATTTGGTGTTTGGAGCCACACTGGCTTTGCAAACTTGAGTTGTCTAACCAAGGCAGCAACGAGACACCAAAGTACGGCTGGGCACTTACAAGCAATGGTGCTTTTGAAAACTTTTGGGGACACCGGAGTGGATCTACAGCTCAACGAACAAGCGCGCAGGGCAACGGAGCCGCACAATGAAAAGGTGAAGGGAAATATTGAAAAGACTCATTGATTGTGTCATGTTTTTGGGTAAACACTGTTTACCCATAAATGTCAATTTGTCAATTTCACGGTGATGCAACGCCTGGTTATACTGCGTTTCTGTCTAAATATATAGTGTCTAGAGCCATGGCATCATAATGATGGTAATAAGAGGTGGATTAATTCGGGTGGGACTGTGTAGTACCTCACTGAAGGCCCAGGCCCCAGGCCCACGGCACGCCACTGCCTTGAAGTAGTTGTTCCCCTTGCTCTGCAAGGGCCGCGGCTTTTGTGGAGCGATGGGTAACGACTCTTCAAGGGTGGCTGTTGTCGATGTGTGCAGAAGAGCCCAGGTAGGGTCGAGGAGAGGGATGGAAGCAATACTGTTACACTAACACAAAAAAATGTTTTATGCCCAGAACACATGCAGAAACAACCCATTAATATGTACTGTGAGGTTTTGCAGAATTACTATAGTACAGCACCCTCAAACGCACAAGTCCCACTACACCTGATGTCCCACTAATGCTGACTTCACCACAAGTTATCCAGTAGGCCAATACATACACATACTTGTCATTTTTGTTCAAATGTTAACAACTATTAGCAATATTAAATGTCATGCTATTAGATATACTGTATATCATCATTATACATCATAGTTATCTAAAAACAGAATTTTCAAGAAAAGGTTTTTTGCTACTTTATGTTTGACATGTTTATGCCCCAAAAATTATGCTTGCAGAGACTGCGGGGAGCTACACAAATTTAGATAGTTCATGTTTCCTATAAAATAATTGTTGTACTTTTCAAAATGATCCCGTCGATAACCACTGTAAATTATGAATAAATAAATACAACTGTTATTAATATGAATGAATAAACAATTAATAAGTAGGAATAGTAATAGGTCTGCATTGTGTATTTTAAAGTGTTACCTTCTCTGCTAGTATGATAACTTGAGAAAAGGTCCAGTAGATAAATTAACACATTACATTTTAAATTATACGATGTAAGACTGTTTTTCCCCAACAGATTCTGAATAATGGGGCCCGCGGTGACTATAAGGAACCAAACCCCTTACACTTGGCACTACAAACTTGAGGGAGACGTAAGTATCTGAGTCACTGTAAAATCATGATAGTTAAAAACGTAGTGTAACGTTATGACACTACTGTTGCTAACGGGAAAACTTTCTTACAGACAACAAAATCAATAGAATTTAAATATGGCAAGGTAATTGATAACGGCAATAATGTAATTTTGAGTGTAATTTTGAGTGTAAGGTGCTCTGTGAAATTCCTGATCATGATATTTATAAACCTAGATTATTGGCTCTTCCCAATGCTGACATGCCACAAAGGAAGGAAAACATCATGAAGAGCTGAACTAATAATGACAGTGTTGATAGAGTTGAATTCTGTTGATGTTGTTAAAATGAATAAAGTCGGCCCATTGTGTTTTGATAATGCCATTTTGTTGAGTATAAACTACCTTTAAGTATTGTGGACTACCTGAAAGTGGCTGTTGGCAGTAAAAGCCAGAACGCTTATCAAAATTGTCCCTGTGTCAAAATGAAAACCAGTGTAATATCAGACCTGGACATTTTATTTTGAGATCAATCTCGAAAATTGTTGAGCATTAAGTTGGATCGCTGAAGAATAATCTTTACACATAAAATGTATATCTGGTATTGCTTTCTGTTTTCCAGGGAGGTGGCAGTGGCACGTTGCATGGCATGGGTAGTGTACAAAGAGAACTCAACTCTAGATGGGTCCATTGCTACCTAAAGTTAAGATATGACAATCGCGGTAGCAACTCCTTCTCATATGAATTCAACAGTCACAAGCAGAACGGGAGTCAAACATTCACTATTATAGAAACCAGTGGCCGTTCACATATTCAACTATTGTGCGACACAGAGTCTAATAGTCCAACATGTCCAAACTATGGTAAGTCCATCACATTCTTACAAATCTGCTGAGCTACATTATCTTGTTCAAAATGTTCCATTTGGAAATAAACCACATATCCTCAATACATCATATATTAGCAACTAGTATTTGCAACTGAGCCAATTAATGTATAGATTATTCCTTACAATATACAAATAATATAGTATTGGTTCATATGTTCAGCAAATTGCAGTATTGGCTCAGGGCTGCTATTTTTCTTCTTGATCAGCATTTTGTTGGAACAACATTGGCTGTTGGCTACTACGTCTCAAATGCCACCTTATTTGTACACATGGTCTCTGGCCAAACGCTGTGCACTACATAGGGAATATTGTGTCAATTGTATTCATCCATCAGGGAAGCAAGAGGAAGACCGTATCCGTCAGAAGCAGGAGGAGATGGAGCGGCGAAGACAGGAGGAGCAACGAAGACGACAGCAGGAGGAGGAGAGGTGCCAGGAGCAACTGGAGAGGGAGAGGACGATCCAGCAAGAAATCGAAAGGGAGAGCGAACTTTCGGGTAAGAAGGTGTCAAAGGGACGAGAAAAGCTGAGACAGAAGCTGAGTCTAAAAGGACAACAGCGCCATCACCAGCGTACACAAGTACTACACCAGATGATAGAAGATGACGCTGCAGCAATCAAAAGGGATGAGGTATGAGATATTTATTTGTAGAATGGGTTTTATTTCGCATTAATGATTTTGTGTTTCACATAAGTGTTGCGTTGACTTAATGATAAACAAATTATATATTTCTGAAAGTACAGTTTTTTCATATTTACATACATTTGCCAATTTACATGTAAACACCACTAATATAAAAAGTGTTTATAGTATGACACATACATCTTTTAGTGCATCTGTACTAAAATATTCATTTTCTTTGCACTTTTTTGTGTTGGGACCATTTCATTCTAGCACGGGGACTTGAAAAATAAGTTTGAAGAACTTCTGAAGAAATACGAGATCACTGAAGACAAAAGCATGCAAGAGGACAAACTTGAGAACCGAATGAAAAATCTTCAGAATGAACTAACCCTTCAATACTTTGGAGAGCCTCAACCGTCCATCTGGTGTCAGTTGACCATAGATCGTGCTATCAGCCAAGGAGAGCAATCGCTCACTGAGCAGTTTAGCATCCTCACGGCTGTGACAGAGCTAACGTTGACCAACGACTCGCATACAGACAGTAAAGAGGACCAACTACCTGACTGGGACCAGAAGTATGACTTTCTCATCAGTCTTCTTGAACAGCTGTACAGCACAAATCCCACAGTGGCTCAACAACTTGTTCTGAGCATTCTTGACGTGTTCACAGAGGTGTCAGAGAAAAACAAGGGGCTCCTCAGTCAAATTCTCTTCAACATGATCTGGACACCTTCAGAAATTCTGCTCTTCTTGCGAGGTGTTTCAGGCATAAACCAAGAGTTAGCAACCTCGATCCTTCATACTGTGCGGACAAGCAAGCTGGATCTTCTCTCTACTCTCTCTGCCCTGAAAGATAAAGACCCTGTCAACTCTCTACAAAGGTATGCTGAGGCAGAAGGGGACAAGGATGCCGACACCATTGTGAATGAAATGCAAAATGAAAAGTACCCAGAGAAAATATTGTCCATAATGAAGGAAATTCTAGGATATATGACAGTGGAACTTCCAAAACATGCAAAGGAGGACTTGGATCAGGTAAAGATAGAGGAAGCAAAGCAGATGATCAAGTCACTGGATTTTACTAACCCTGACCTTGCTGTTCTCAAGGAGGTCCTAATAATGATGTCTATTGCTGTGCAAGACTGCTCAACCATTTACATTCAAAATGGTAAGAAAATAGAAGGCTACTTTCCTCGCATCACTCCGCTGGCATCACTGCTCACTGCTGAGAAAATAGAAGGCTACTTTCCCCGACTCACTCAGTTGGCGTCACTGCTCATGCTCCTTCTCCCGAAGTTAACAGGGAAAAAAGGTATCCTTCTGGAAATTGGCACAGGTGAAGGAAAATCTTGCATCTTGGCTATGTTTGCCACCATCCAGGCCATCCGTGGCACTAAGGTTGACGTTGTGACCAGTTCGCCAGTCCTTGCTCGCCGAGACCAAGAGGAGTGGAAAAAACTGTATGACATGTTTGGTGTCACATCCTGTATGACATGTTGTGCCACCACCACAGATACAGGAAAGCTCCCCTGAAAGCAGGGATAGTAGGCTACAGGAGGCTTACAGGAAACAATTAGTTTACGGAACCGTTGGCAGCTTTGCAGCAGACGCATTGAGGCAGGAATTCGAGAAGGACACCACACGTGGGGAGAGGAGGTTCGACATGGTGATTGTGGATGAAGTGGACTACATGACCTTGGACAATGGAGTTCAGGTGACGTTTTTATCCCACGAGGCAAGTGGCCTGAGGCACCTCGGACAAGTCCTTGCTAGCATATGGGCCATGGTATCTATGTGTCAACCAATTGAGATGGAAGATACTGGCGAGATTGAGTGGGCAACTGGAATCCAGCATTTTCACAAAGCTGCAAAGTTAGCTGTTATCGGTCCAGCGACATCTAAAGAATTCTCTGAATTTCACATTTTGGAATCCGGAGTGGAGTTGGGTATCTATTCAAATGAAGAATTTGACATGTTCATGCATGCTCTAGAGAACACAGAGAAAGGCGATACAACGGAGAACAGAAGAACTGTTGATACATTCATGGCCAAAGTTGGAATTGCTCGACAGTGTGATCTGCTCACCATCATGGAGAAAGCACTGGAGAATGATGTGGCCATTGACTGTTACTCTGTGACAAACAATAAAGCCGTGCTGGTTGAGGAGAAAAAGTTGCACAACAACCCTGATATCCTGGAAATCAAAATGCTTCTCCTCGAGAATGGACGAGCCAGCGAGATCATACCTGAAAACAAACTCATTAAGGCAACTGTCTCTGAGCTGAAGTCTAAAATCAAATATTCTGGCAACTCTCAGTCAAACTCAGAGTTTCTTGTGATCCCCTCTTTCCTTGAGAAATACCTTGAGAATCGGTTACCAGTCTTTGTGGAAAACGCCCTGAAAGCCATCATGATGACACAAGGCAGAGAGTACATGATTGATCAGACGTTGGAAGCTGTCGAAGACAAGCAACTCTACCATGCTATCATCCCAGTGGACTTCCAGGCCAGTGGAGTGTTGGAGAAGAACAAACGCTGGGGGGACGGCCTTCAGCAGTTTCTGGAGATGAAACACCAGCTGGCAACCACTCCTTTGTCCAATGTGACAAATTACCTATCAAACTTCCATTACTTTCAAAAGTACCTAAAAGGGAATGGGATATTTGGTGTGTCTGGGACATTAGGGGGCGATGCCGACAAAGATTTCCTTGCAAGGCATTACGAAACAGACAGCTACACAATACCAGCTCACCGCCATAAGAAGGTTGTTGAGCTTCCAGCAATTCAGGTCAGTGGGCAAGCCCAGTGGATGGAGATCCTCTGTAAGACAGCAATGAGAGTGGCAGACAGTGGTCAGGTTGTCTTGGTCGTATGTGAGGATGTCAAGACCGCAAACGAGCTTCTGAAGAAAATAGAGAGCGAGAATCCACATCCCCCCATCACATTATACACAATCAGTGAGAAACACAACATTGAGAGTACCAAATTCAGAGGGGGACATATAATCATAGCCACAAATCTAGGAGGTCGTGGAACAGATATCAAGGTTGATCAGGATGTCAACATACGTGGTGGCCTCTTCGTCCTCCTGACACATTACCCTGGCAGTCGCAGAGTGGAGAAACAGGTGTTCGGAAGAACTGGTCGGAAGGGAAACCCGGGCATGGTCCAGATGATCCTCTGTGGGGATAACCTTGCCCCAGCATACCAGGGCCAGCCTGTGGAGATCATGAGACAATTGAGAGAGGAGTACGAAGTTCAACGCATCAAAGATATGGAGACAGATGAGCTTCTCGAAATAAAAATAAAAGAGGACCTGTTTGGCACGTTTTGCGAATTTCTTGACAAGTTTGATGGCAACTTCACAGAACAGGAGAGACTTGACCTGTCGGGAATGGGGCCGAATGATGTCCCTGAGTGTTTTAAAGATAATGGCCCTAAGTTTGATTACCAGCCTGCACTCAATGCTTTGAAAGAAACATGGGCATTGTGGCTTACCCTTCACGAGGAGCACATCCGTCAGCACGAAGATATCAGTGTTCTTAAAGCAGACCTTCTTGAGCATATCACAAATAGGGGCAACATGCTGCTGAATGGAAAAAGCCAAAACTTCTATGACCACATTAAGCAGGCTACCGGCAGAACAGACTTGCACCTCCGCAACAAAAGTAAGTGTGACTATGAAGCAAAGTCCTACTGGAAAGATGTTGAAAAATGTGACCCTTTTTACAGTGCCGTGGCAATGTACAACCAAGCCTTCATCACCATCAACATGGGCAAAGATGGCCACAAAACAGAGGCACGGGAATTACTGGAAAGGGCAAAGACATCTGTGAATGTTTACTTGTCAGAAACCACAAATACCATGGTTTCTTTTCAAATTGCCACAAAAGGCAACTTTGAACCACATCATGAAGGAGAACGCAACTTTCTAAAGCAAATAGATTCCAGGATGAGCATTCACAAAGCTTGGATACTTAACATTGACCTTGCAGTAAATAAACTTAAAGAGCTTGAGGGTGAAGGTACGGCCATAACAGAGGTATCCTCAGTGTACAGCCTCTCAGAAAATCAAGACTACATCACAGGAAATGAACTCACGGCCTTGTATGACAATGGCCTGAGCATTGTGTTTGAGGTGAAAAAGAAGCCAGAGTTCAGCTTTGACGCTTTGATCTGTTTCTTCATCGGTATGTGTCAGGTCATCCTTGGAGTTCTGGTTTGTGCCCTGTCGTTTGGCGCTGCAACCCAGATTGGCTTAAGTCTAATCTCTGAAGGAGTCTCTGACATGATTGAAGGGATATCTGGCATGATATCGGGCACATTCGATTGGGCGCAATGGGCCATCTCCAAAAGCATCAGCATTGGGATGTCTCTGCTCTCCGCGGGGTTCAGCGCCATTAAAAAAGTTGCCGTCACAGCATATAAAGTCCTCAATGGTACTAAGAAACTCTCATCTGTTGCAAAGGAAATCATTGGCACAGGAAAATATGTTTTCAAGTCCGCACAGGGAGCAGCAAAATGTATCTCCAAAGAAACAATTAAGACTGCAACAAAGAAACTGGGATCCCCTACAAACATGAAGATGGCTCTAAAACACGCAACAAAGTACGCATTTCAGGAGGTAGGGAAGCAGGGTGTAATCACAGGAATTAACTACGCCCTTGATGCTGGAATTGGGGCCATCTTTAAAACAATTTTAGAAAAAGCTTTCAAAGACATGGTCAATTCAACAGTCAAAAAGAATGCCGAACTAGATCTTAGTCTCACTGAGTACATTAGCTCTGCAGTACCTAAAGGAGCTTTGCAGAACCGCAGCAACTATAAGATTGACTCAAAGCTTGAACAACAAATGAAAGATTTAGTTCAAGATATGACAAAAAAAATTATTCCTCGCCTCATGACTGATGCCACCACATCCCAAGTCAGTGATGTTATCAGCAGACTCTCTGAGGTGTGCAATAATGCAACTGACCTTGTGGCAAAAAGTGGGACACATTGTATTGCAAAAGGAGTCAAAATAAGTGTAGAAATAGCTAAACACACCACAACCTTGGTCCAAATGATTCAGTCCATTCCTACAGAACATGTTATCAATGACATATTTGTCCTCAAATTAAAAAAAGAAATTGAAAAGCAGCAAAAAAATCTGGAGCAGTATGACCAAGATGGCAGACATGATTTACCAGATGTGATTCGGCAGGGGGCGGCAGGGTAGCCTAGTGGTTAGAGCGTTGGACTAGTAATCGAAAGGTTGCAAGTTCAAATCCCCGAGCTGACAAGGTACAAATCTGTCGTTCTGCCCCTGAACAGGCAGTTAACCCACTGTTCCTAGGCCGTCATTGAAAATAAGAATTTGTTCTTAACTGACTTGCCTAGTTAAATAAAGGTAAAATAAAATTCGCCTGAAGGATGAGTTCCTAAGCTCGATTTCGGAAAGTGTCTCCGAAGCGTTCATAGATGCTTGTGCTGGTCATATGTCCTCTTTTGTGACGGGACTATTCAAGAAGAAGCTCAATGGAGTCACTGGAAAAGTTGCTGACAATGTACTTGGCAGACACAAAACTGAGTGCTTTTTCCAGGACCGGCAGCATAAACATGATATGAAGTCAGTCAGTCAGAAGACTGGGAAAGCTCTGTCAGAGACTGAAACAAAAGAACTTCTGGACTATGCAGAGAAGATTGGTGATGTTAATCGACCAGCCTCGGCCCTGGACATTTATGTCCTCACAAACAGTGACCTGCTCCATGGTAAAGGCATCCAGTTCAAAGTGGTGGATCAAGATGGGACAACACTCTCAGAGGAGTCCTACCCGGGAACAAACAGCTCAGCCGGCCAAATCACTCTACGGCTGACCAAAGAGCCTGAGAAAACACACAGGTATTTGTCCTCAACTGTTTGGTAGACCTTCATCAACAATACTGCAAATCTCCCAAAATTAGGATCTCTCCAATTAGAACTACATTAATGAGAACCAATGGTGCTCTTTATTTCTGCTCTTTCAGTGAGAAAGGAATCCTCTCTAAAGCAAAAGACAGAATCCAAGGAGTGGAAAGTCCATACAGTGGTCACTTTGACATCATCCAAGATGGCAAAGTAATCCCTGTGCGCTCAGAGAACAAGAACTGCCTGTACCATGCCCTAGCACAGGCAACATCTAACAGGTCAGAGGATGAGATCAAGAGTCAAGCTGTGAATCTACGAAACAATGTTAAAGACCAGGTACTGTACGCCTACTCATGTCTACGTATAGTTGACATAATTCTTCAACTAAGTAACTTTCTGAAATATGTCATTTTCATCAAATCCGATGTAGGAACACTAGGAAATTAAGATGATTGATAGATAAACTGTCCCTAAATAAAATAAATGAATATAACAGATTGCATCTTTAACCTTGGTTGTGGAGTAATTGGAGTTATACCTGTTATGTCTTCCCATAGATTAAAGGGAGCCTTCAGGATTATAGTAAAATGGTTAAAACCCAGATGGCCTATGATGCACTCGAGAAAAATCATGGAAAATATGCTATAGTTGGAGGGGCCAGGAATAGAAAACGGACGAGTGATGGGGAATATGAACATGATATCAGGCCCATGAAGAAATTTCCATATAGTTCCTCAAAGATAAATGAGTATGACATAGCCAAGAAGTACTACCTTGGGTTAGTTGGTCCTTACAAAAGGTAATTTAGCATAATATATATATTTTTTATATGGGCATTGTTCAAATCTACCAATGTTATTATAATGACACCGCATTGTTTTTCCACTTTAATACATTATTAAGACCAGAAATGTATATAATAATTCATAAAGCATTGACATACAAATTGTATAAATAGATGTGTACTTGAATTGTACTTCCATAGTACAACATCTTCTCTTCTATTCCCTCATCAGCGTCAAAAACTCCAAACTTTTATCTGATAACATGGAGAAAATAGTCATTGTGGAGAGAGACCATATCCCACCAAAGAATTCCCTGAAGCTGGCCAGAGAACAAGAACCTCAAATGGAAAATCTTCAACAGAAGAATCCAAAGCTTTATGATATGATAAACAGCATTGTATCAGATCAAAATGGAACGAACCTGCTCACAATGCGGGTTCTCAAACAGGATCACAGGATTGCTCTAACCACTGGATCCAGTAAGACATCTGTCAGCTGCAGGTGAATTCCTTATTATTATAGGTGCAATCCATAGCTTCCCTTCCGCCTGTGATACACAACCGAGGCTGAAATAAAAACACAGAAACAAACTTATTTTGATATAATTTAAGCAAGGTTTCTGCCTGGTCTTCTTCTTCTTAGACCTTTCAGACCTTTAATTTAGCTACAATGTGAAACATTCCATTCTTGTTGTGTTTTACTTACTATCTATGCTGCTTCCCTTTTCGTAATGTTCTCAATCTCCTAACAACACTGTACATGGCCTTCCAACTCATAGGGAGCTGCTGGCGGATACACTTGCAAGTGGAGATGTGGAGAAATCACTGAAGTACTCTTTCATCATGGCTCATCCTATTGCTTCCGACCAGCTCAGAGACAAAGCAGGTGATTATTGTCCATTATACAACGGGTGGGTCTAATCCTGAATGCTAATTGGTTAAAACCACATTCCAGCCGGTGTCTATTCCACAAGTTACCACCGGCTAAATCTATTATGTTAAATTCGGCTACTTTGCTGTTATTCTGGCTGCACTTCTTGACGTGACTGTATGTCTTTATTCTAGAAAAGCCCAATCCACTTCCCCTGAGATCCATTGATATGTCTCCTGAAGGAACGGTGCTCTACTATAAAGCTGGCTTCAATCAGATGCTGAATCACCATAGTAGAGAGGGTATTATCGACCAGAATCAGCAGGCTAGCCTAAAGTCCTGGGTGTCCGATAAGAAGTACCTGGACCAGAACACCCCAGAGTACAACGACATCCTCAAAGCCATCCAGTAACAAAACCTCCACGGGGGAAATGTTAGTAAAGGGATAAAATCATACTTTTATATTCAGCATATGAATACCATGAATTCAGTATAATCATAATGTGAATCAATTCTTGTTGAACCTTAGGTGAATGGCACTTCGACATTTCTACTGCTGCATAATTACTATACCTTTCTGTTTTTGCTTACACAAGGTAGCCTATGGCTGTTCAAAACAGATACAGTAACTTATGTGCAAGTTGCATGAGATATAAGCTTGCTAAAAGAACAGTAGGTTCTTTACAGTAAACTGTAAATTGACTTTTCATTTTGTTTCATTCAGTACTGTATACTATGCTGGGTGGCAAAGTTCATTTCTCAATGTCATAATATTTACTGATGTCATCATATTTACTGATGTCATAATATTTCACGTTTTTAGTTTCTTAGTATTGAATTATATAGCCTACTTTCCATTTTAGTGTAATGATCATGGTAACCTTTTAAAATCAAATCAGAATGTATTTGTCACATGCGCAGAATACAACAGGTGTGGACCTTACAGTGAAATGCTTACTCACAAGCCCTTAGCCAACAATGCAGTTTTAAGAAAGAAAAAAAAAGAAATAAATATAACAAATAATTAAGGAGCAACAATAAAATAACAGTAGCGAGGCTATGTATTTTATGCTCATCGTCAGTGGTTTCACAATCAAATCATGGTCTCATTGGCAGTGTTTATCATGTATTTGAAACTGTTGAAAATAAACTGATTTAATTTGCAAGACTTCTAGCAATGTGCACCTTTGAGTGGATCAATTATGTCTTTCAAATCAAATCTTATTTGTTACATACACATGTTTAGCAGATGTTATTCTGGGTGTAGCTAAATGCTTGTAAGCTTAAGAGCTAGAAGCAGAGCTGCCCTATCTTACGGCGCCATCTCTCTCTCACCAATTAATTGTTCACACGCTATGTTTTCAGTTTGTGAGTGTGTGATTACATTTTTGATTATTTTATTTTATCCTTTTCTTAACTAGGCAAGTCAGTTAAGAACAATTTCTTATTTACAATGACGGCCTACCACGACAAGAGAGACAACACAACACTACATAAAGAGAGACCTAAGACAACAACATAGCATGGCACCAACACATGACAACACAGCATGGTAGCAACACTACATGACAACATGGTAGCAACACAACATGGCAGCAACACAACATGGTAGCAGCACAAAACAGGGTACAAACATTATTGGGCACAGACAACAGCACAAAGGGCAAGAAGGTAGAGACAACAATACATCACGCAAAAGAGTCACAACTGTCAGTAAGAGTGTCCATGATTGAGTCTTTGAATGAAGAGATTGAGATAAAACTGTCCAGTTTGAGTGTTTGTTGCAGCTCGTTCCAGTCGCTAGCTGCAGCGAACTGAAAAGACGATTAACCCAAGGATGTGTGTGCTTTGGGGTCCTATAACAGAATGTGACTGACAGAATGGGTGCTGTGTGTGAAGGATGACGGCTGCAGTAGATATCTCTGATGGGGGGAGTGAGGCCTAAGAGGGTTTTATAAATAAGCATCAACCAGTGGGTCTTGCGACGGATATACAGAGATGACCAGTTTAAATCAAATTGTATTAGTCACATGCGCCGAATACAACCTTACAGTGAAATGCTTACTCACGAGCCCCTAACCAACAATGCAGTTAAAAAAAATACGAATAAGAAAAAAAGTAACAAGTAATTAAAGAGCCTGCCTATCGCCTGGTACTGTTTGGACTCTGACCTGGTTTATGAACTCTCGCCTGTCCCCGACCTGCCTTTTGCCTACCCCTTTTGGTATAATAAATATCGGAGCTCTACCATCTGCCTCCTGTGTCTGCATTTGGGTCTCACCTTGTGACCTTATACAGGGATTATGGTGGTCTGCTTAAAACATGTTGGTATTACAGACTCGGACAGGGAGAGGTTGAAAATGTCAGCGAAGACACTTGCCAGTTGGTCAGTGCATGCTCGCAGTACATGTCCTCGTAATCCGTCTGGCACTGCGGCCTTGTGAATGTTGACCTGTTTAACTTCTTTGGGCTAGGGGGCAGTATTTTGACGTCCGGATGAAAAACGTGCCCAAAGTAAACTGCCTGCTATTCAGGCCCAGAAGCTAGGATATGCATATAATTAGTAGATTTGGATAGAAAACACTCTAAAGTTTCTAAAACTGTTAAAATTATGTCTGAGTATAACAGAACATATTTGGCAGGCGAAACCCAGAGGACAAACCATCTAGGAATTATTTATTTTGAGGTGACAGTGTTTTCAATGGGTTTCTATGTGTATCTAGATTTATAAGGCACTTGCTTGCAGTTCCTATCGCTTCCACTGGATGCCAACAGTCTTTAGAAATTGGTTGATGTTTTTCTTTAGAGAAATGAAGAAGTACGGCAGTTCAGAACGAGGGTCCAGCCTAGTGCACTCTGTTTTGATGCGAGCTCCAGGTCACGCGCTTCACGTTGTTTTTATCCGGTATTGAACACCGTTTATCCCGTCTTAAATTTTATCGATTATTTACGTTAAAAAATACCTAAAGTTGTATTAGGAAAGTTGTTTCAAATGTTTGGACAGCGTTTACAGGTAACTTATTAGATATGTTTTAGTCATGCTGGTCGAGTTGGAACTGGTGTTTTTCTGAATCAAACGTGCCAAATAAATTGAAATTTTGGAGATATAACAATGGAATTAATCGAACAAAAGGACCATTTGTGATGTTTATGGGACATATTGGAGTGCCAACAGAAGAAGTTCTTCAAAGGTAAGGCATGAATTAAATCGTTATTTCTGACTTTTGTGTTGCGCCTGGCGGGTTGAAATCTGATTTTCATGTGTTGGTATGCTGGGCGCTGTCCTAAGATAATCGCATGGTTTGCTTTTTTGAAATCTGACACGGTGGCTAGATTAACTTTTTCTCAATAGGGGGAGCTGTTAGCACTTTTTTTTTTTTGACGTTGCCAAATTAAACTGCCTAGTGCTCAATTCTTGCTCGTACAATATGCATATTATTATTATTATTGGATAGAAAACACTCTCTAGTTTCTATAGCCGTTGGAATTATGTCTCTGAGTGAAACAGAACTCCTTCTACAGCACTTTTCATGACAGGGAGTGAGATTTCAGAAATCTTGGCCCCTGTTCCCAGGTCAGTTTTAAGGTCCCTGTGAATCCTATGAGGATACAAACACTGCCTACTTCTTCCTCTAGATGTCAGTAAGTGGTGACACTTTGAATGGAGTCGATTGCGCAATCAGGGCCTGTATAAAAGACCAATGACCGGAAGTACATTTCTTTTCGTCTCTGCGCCTGACGCACGATGGACGTCGGACTGGCCTCCTTCCAAGCTGTTGTTTAGCCAGTAATATATCTCCGGTCATGTTTTTACTCGTTATAGGTGTTAAAAACATCATAAGGTAGTTAATTTAAACCGTTTTATAGCAATTTATATCCGTTTAGGGCGATTTTATGGCATTTCTGTGTGACGCACTTCGAGGAGCTGGGCACTTTTCTAGTTCATGGTGAACGTTAGTGGCCATTTCGACGGGACAAGAGGACATCTTTCGACCAAAAGACGATTAGATCGGAGAAAGGATTCATTGCCCAAGATTCTGATGGAAGAACAGCTCATAGTAAGAACTATTTATGATGATAAATCGTTGTTCTGTCGAAAAATGTTAAACGCATATTCCGCCATTTTCTTTGGGGTAGCTTCGCTTTGGCGCAACCTGTATTGAAAAGTAAGGATAATTTAAAAAATGTAATTCAGCGATTGCATTAAGAACTAATTTGTCTTTCGATAGCTGTCCACCCTGTATTTTTTAGTCAAGTTTATGAATATTTATTCATTAGACTAGATCACTGTCCAATATGGCGCCCGACATTTTCAGGCTTGTTTTGCTACTATTCTCATCGTATAACCACGTTTTTTTGTGGCTAAATATGCACATTTTCGAACAAACTCTATATGTATGTTGTAATATGATGTTACAGGAGTGTCATCGGAAGAATTCTGAGAAGGTTAGTGAAAAAATTAATATACTTTGGTGGTGATAATGCTAACGCTCTTTTTGCCTTGAATTAATGCTGGGGTTATGTTTGCACATGTGGTATGCTAATATAACGATTTATTGTGTTTTCGCTGTAAGACACTTAGAAAATCTGAAATATTGTCTGGATTCACAGGATCTGTGTCTTTCAATCACTGTACGCTGTGTATTTTTAAGAAATGTTTTATGATTAGTAATTAGGTAATACACGTTGCTCTCTGTATTTTTTCTAGTCGAGTTGTGATGGTGGGTGCAATTGTAAACTATGATTTCTACCTGAAATATGCACATTTTTCTAACAAAACCTATCCTATACAATAAATATGTTATCAGACTGTCATCTGATGAGGTTTTTTCTTGGTTAGTGGCTATCAATATCTTTATTTGGCCGAATTGGTGATAGCTACTGGTGGAGAGAAAAAATGGTGGACAGAGAAAAATGGTGTCTTTTGCTAACGTGGTTAGCTAATAGATTTACATATTGTGTCTTCCCTGTAAAACATTTTACAAATCAGAAATTATTGCTGGATTCACAAGAAGTGGATCTTTCATCTGGTGTCTTGGACTTGTGATTGAATGATATTTAGATGCTAGTATTTACTTGTGACGCTATGCTAGCTATGCTATTCAGCTTTTTTACTGGTGGGGGTGGTGGGGGGTGATCCCGGATCCAGGTTTCTGAGGCAGTAGAAGTTAACGAGAAGTTAAGCTTTAATTTGGTGTGTAGCACTTGTGAATGTATGAAAGTTTAATATTTTTAATATATATTTTTTAATTTGGCGCTCTGCCATTTCACCAGATGTTGTCAAATCGATCCAGTTAACGGGAGTTGAGCCCAAAGAAGTTAAAGGTCTTACTCACATCGGCTGCAGAGAGCGTGATCACACAGTCTTCTGGAACAGCTTGTGCTCTCATGCATGTTTCAGTGTTATTTTCCACGAAGCGAGCATAGAAGAAGTTTAGCTCGTCTGGTAGGCTCGTGTCACTGGGCAGCTCTCGGCTGTGCTTCCCTTTGTAGTCTGTAATGGTGTGCAAGCCCTGCCACATCCTATGTGCGTCAGAGCCGGTGTAGTACGATTCGATCTTAGTCCTGTATTGACACTTTGCCTGTTTGATGGTTCGTCTGAGTGCATAGCGGGATTTCTTATAAGCTTCCGGGTTAGAGTCCCGCTCCTTAAAAGCGGCAGCTCTAGCCGTTAGCACAGTCAGGATGTTGCCTGTAATCCATGGCTTCTGGTTTGGGTATGTACGTACGGTCACTGTAGGGATGACATCCTCGATGCACTTATTGATGAAGCCAATGACTGATGTGGTGTACTCCTCAATGCCATCGGAGGAATCCCGGAACATATTCCAGTCTCTGCTAGCAAACAGTCCTGTAACTTAGCATCTGCTTCATCTGACAACTTTTTTATTGATTGAGTCACTGGTGCTTCCTGCTTTAACCTTTCTGGCGCAGGCGTTCCGCTAGCGACCCACCTCGACAACATCCGGTGAAATTGCAGAGCTCCAAATTCAAAATACAGAAATAGTCATAATAAACATTCATAAAAAATACAAGTGTTATACATCGGCTTAAAGATTAACTTCTTGTTAAAACCTTTTCTCAATAGGGGTGCTGTTTGCACTTTGTAATAATTTCGTTCCCAAATTAAACTCCCTCGTACTCAATTCTTGCTCGTACAATATGCATATTATTATTACTATTGGATAGAAAACACTCTCTAGTTTCTAAAACCGTTTGAATTATATCTGTGAGTAAAACAGAACTGGAGCTGGAGCAATTTTCCTATGAGGATGTGAGAATGCTGAATTCTGCAAGCTGTTCTGAGGTCGGTTTATTAATTTGCCTGTCTTCTATTGGTTGAGATGCACTGCATACGCCTTCCCCTGGATGTCAGCGAATAGTGAGAATTGAAATGGAGTCGCTAGGCAGATCTGAAGGCCTATAAATACGCTGGCAACGTGGTGTCCTCCCTTTCTCCTCTTCGCCATGACGCAAAAAGGACCTCGGCATGTTGTTCTAGATTGCTCCGGTTATAGCCCTTAGATATATCCGGCTCTGTTTTTATTCGATATAGGTGTTAAAGACATCATAATGTTGTTATTTTAAACTGAGTTATATCAGTTTATATCAGTATATTGCGATTTTTCGTGTATTTATTTGTGCTGCGTTCTACTGAGTTGGACACGTCTTGCCCACATGGCTAATGTTTACTGCTAATTCCAACGTTGAAGACGACATTCTACAACCGAGCAACGAATCTTTTGGACAAAGGACAACTTGCCCAAGATTCTGATGGGAGTTCATCGAAAAGTAAGAACTATTTAAGATGTTAATTCGTAAAACGCATATTCCGCCATTAATTTCGGTGTGGTCTCGCTTTAACGCACGCTGTATGTCGTAGTAACGTTAATTTAAAAAATCTAACACAGCGATTGCATTAAGAACTAATGTATCTTTCATTTGCTGTCCAACCTGTATTTTTTAGTCAAGTTTATGATTAGTTACTGATTAGAATAGGTGCCTCTCCCAAGATTTCTCCCGACATATTGTTGGCAGCTTGGCTACTATTCTCATTGTATAACCACGATTTGTGCCGCTAAATATGCACATTTTCGAACAAACTCTATATGTATTGTGTAATATGATGTTATAGGACTGTCATCTGAAGAAGTTTGAGAAGGTTAGTGAAAAAATTAATATCTTTTGCTGGTTTATACGTTATCGCTATTTTTGGCTTGAATCAATGTTGTTGTGTGGTAGGCTATTGTAGTAAGCTAATATAATGCTATATTGTGTTTTCGCTGTAAAACACTTAAAAAATCTGAAATATTGGCTAGATTCACAAGATCTTTGTCTTTCATTTGCTGTACGCTGTGTATTTTTCAGAAATGTTTTATGATGAATATTTAGGTAATTCACGTTGGTCTCTGTAGTTATTCTAGTTGCTTTGGTGAGAGTTGTGATGGTGGCTGCAATGGTAAACTATGATTTATACCTGAAATATGCAAATTTTTCTAACAAAACATATGCTATACAATAAATATGTTATCAGACTGTCATCTGATGAAGTTGTTTCTTGGTTAGTGGCTATTTATATCTTTATTTGGTCGAAATTGTGATAGGGAAAAAATGGTGGAGTAAAAAAAGTTGTGTCTTTTGCTATCGTGGTTAGCTAATAGATTTACATATTGTGTCTTCCCTGTAAAACATTTTAAAAATCAGAAATGATGGCTGGATTCACAAGATGTGTATCTTTCATCTGGTGTCTTGGACTTGTGATTTAATGATATTTAGATGCTAGTATTTACTTGTGACGCTATGCTAGGCTATGCTAGTCAGCTTTTTTACTGATGGGGGTGCTCCCGGATCCGGGATTGGGATGAAGTAGAAGTTAATCCAGCCGCTTTGTCAGATTTCAAAAAGGCTTTACGGCAAAAGCATACCATGCGATTATCTGAGGACATCGCCCCGCTTACAAAAGCATACAAACATTTTACAACCAAGTAATGGAATTACAAAAGTCAGAAATAGAGCTAAAATTAATCACTTACATTTGAAGATCTTCACAAGGTTGCAGTCACAAGAGTCCCAGCTACACAATAAATGTTTGTTTTGTTCGATAAAGTCCCTCTTTATATCCCCAAAACTCTGTTTTGTTGGCGCGCTTTGTTCAGTAATGTAATGTTCCATCTACATTTACATGATAAAACAAGCATTAAATTCAAATGAGAAAATTCCCCCTTCATTTTATAAGACATAAACCTCAGTAACAGTTAAACATTTAATTTGGGAGGTATTTCAAATGTTACATATGTCAAGGCTCGAAATCAGACACAAACAAACATAGGGGGCTCATAATTAGCATGCTTCGCCATTATTTTGTGTGAAATTGCTTAAACTCAAAACTAACTACCACTTTTCTCTGAAGCCGGCAGCGTTAAGGACTTGGTCAGTGGCTCTAATTAGCTCCTACTCCCTCCATCATTTTCATTCCCTCAGCTACCGGACACTTGTGCATGTAGTGGAGGCGCGCGTACGTGTGCAAATGGAGGGCTGAGTGGAAGGGGGTGATTTGGGATTGAACCTATGACTGTTTACTTGGCCTGACTCGTTTTGTGACTGTCGGAAATATGGAGGATAGCCTAAAGTAATACAAACCGTGACATGATGGATGAAAATGACTGGCCAATGCTGTTCGGCAGACTGAGATTTAGAAATATCCTACTTAAAACAAATGTTTTGTGTCACCATGTTTATATAGTTGTTTAATTGATGTGGGTTATGGGTAGGCTACATACCTGCAATCAGTATCCAAGGCCAATGTTATGGGCGGGCCTTAGGGGGTCTGGCCTGCCCTACCGTACCTCCTGGCCCCTCCAAATAAAATAGGTCATTTAAAGTTTACATTTTCCCCCAAAAAGGCTCAAGTAAATATGACTGACAGGGTGTTAGACCTATCACATGCATCATTAAGTCACGTGTCTTTTTACCACCATTTTGAATTAGTAGTGGGTGGAGCGTTGTTAAACACAACAGTGTGTCTCAGTGATAAGTTGGCCTGGCTACTTAAAAATGGATATTCGATACTGGTTTAAAAATAATGCATCATCTGCTGCAACAAGTGCTGCTGAAACGCCACTCGTTGAAACCACTGCTACATTTGCTGGCAGTCATGGCAATGAGGCTAGCAAACAGAGTTTGGCTAGCCTAGTCTATGTCAACCGTGAAGCTAGTCCCCCTCCCAGTTCCACCACCAGCCTCCTTGCTGCCACCCAGCTCAGCAGCAGCTTCTAGCAATGCTAAAGCACACGGGCCAGAACCACCTACATCCAGAGGAGCACTCCCAGATAACCCTGGGGTTGAGAAGCCATATCAGGTGACATTAGATACATTTCCAGTAAGATTGTATTCAGGGAAGAAGCAGTCTTTTGCTAATACATGGTACCATAATGGAGATTGGCAAGAGTATTCAGTACAAGGTGAGATGGCCTTTTGTTTACCCTGCCAAAAATTCCGGTCCAATGCGTCTGCGTCAGCAGATTCAACCTTTACCATTGAAGGGTTCTGTGATTGGAAGCACGCATTAAAGACAGATAAAGGACTGAAAAAACATGCCACCTTGAAATAACACTTAACATTTCAGTCTATGTAGAGGGAGAGAGAAATGCATTATGCAGAAGATATTGTGGTAGAAACTTTATTATAAGATCTGCAAAAGTGGAGCAGTTAACCAAGCACTTTTGAATGGATTGTTAAGGCCTGACGTACATAGTTGGCTCACAGCTTTTATAGAAAAAAAGTACAACCTCTTCTGTCTACATGGCAGTTTAGCAGATGGGCGGAAACAGGGGCGGGGAACATAGTATTGTTGGAATCGGCTAACATTGAGATATTAAATAAATGATAGGAAAGAAGCATAGAATTAAAGGAGAAAGAGACAGGGTTTAAGGTCGGAAGTCAAGGGTTATCTGAAGAAAGACAGAAGGCTTTGGAATGTGTTGGGTGGACGAGAGGAGAGCAACCTGTTGATATAGGGAAGACAGATGGACATCTGTGGATTTGGTGAAGGAGCGGTTGAGGTCCGGAGGTGAGGACAGATTCCCTTAAGGGAGTAATAAGGGTTTGGTATCCTGTTACCTTCTTCCTGTTGAACCATAGATGTAAGGATTGGAGAGAAGGAGGAGTGTCTTAAGTGGGATGTATATAACTGTGATGGTGAGAAATGTTGGGTTGTCTGAATTAAAGCTGTACAGAACCTTTGGGAAGAATTAAACTTGGTTAAAGCTTCTCTAGTGTCCGTGAGTTATTTACTCTGAAAAATAAGAA
The DNA here is from genome assembly GCF_016432855.1 of Salvelinus namaycush. NCBI lineage: Eukaryota > Metazoa > Chordata > Actinopteri > Salmoniformes > Salmonidae > Salvelinus > Salvelinus namaycush. The sequence goes on along the minus strand of NC_052337.1, from coordinate 39,085,995 downwards.
CAGTATACAACAGCTTTTCTGTTTAGATTAAGATAGCTGACAATGCACCATTGTCTGCTCCTTCCTGCAAGTTTTCCACACAGCTACGTTCCTGCACATTGTGAAAACAGGATGTCACATACTGCAGTCACACCCAAACGGCTCTTATCTGTACGCCCAGGCTTATGACTAAGTCACACAAGAAAAGCCTACATCAGCAAAACACTAGCATATAACAAGATACAATTCCTTAACCTTTTCATATGTGAGTTCCAAATATCTCTAACGGGCACCCCAGCGTGAGTTTTTTATGCACGTGAGAATGCGCTCACTGTAACAAAATGTGATTGTTACGCAACAGGACAGTTAATCCGCGCAGACCTCAAACCAAGGTATGCTGCATGTTTTTATTTATAGGCTTTTTCAACTTGTCAATTAAAATTATTTTGTAACAAGTTTTATTTTCTAACAGTTTGAATTGAGGTGTGTTCCGCCTCCTCATGAATATACATTAAAGTAGGCCATTTTACTTTTGCTGTCAATTTATTTTTTAGGCATTACTGACCCGGACAAACTTCCCCAAGCACTTCCCAATTGTTTCTCTGCAGACATTTATGCATCTCCAGTCAGAACAGGACCTTCACACACGTGTTCACATTTTCCGTTTGGTGCCGGCATCGCATTCATTGTTGTTTTCATTACTACATGATAATAACTTTGGACATGTGTGCGTTTCTTTCAATGTGTCACGTTCCTGACCTGTTTTCTGTTGTTTGGTATGTGTTTATTGGTCAGGGCGTGAGTTTTGGGTGGGCAGTCTATGTTTTCTGTTTCTATGTTGGTTTTGGGTTGCCTGGTATGGCTCTCAATTAGAGGCAGGTGTTTGACGTTTCCTCTGATTGAGAGTCATATTAAGGTAGGTTGTTCTCACTGTTTGTTTGTGGGTGATTGTCTTCCGTGTCAGTAGATGTTACCACACGGGACTGTTTCGGTTTGTCTGTTCCTGTTCGTGTGTTCTTCGTTTCATGTAAGTTCGTAGTTTAGGTCTGTTTAGTTCGTTTTGTTATTTTGTATTTCTAAGTGTTATTTCGTGTTTCGTCGTTTTGTTTAAATAAATCATTATGAATTCACACCCCGCTGCACCTTGGTCCAATCCTTGCTACTCCTCTTCGGATGAAGAGAAGGAGGAAGCCCGTTACAGAATCACCCACCAAACCCGGATCAAGCAGCGGGTTAACGGACAGCGCACGAAGCAGGATTTCTGGTCTTGGGAGGAGATCATGGAAGGAAAAGGACCATGGGCTAAAGTTGAAGTTAATCGCCGCCCATGGGAACAGCTGGAGGCAGCTCGGAGAGCGGAGGAAACCGGAGAGAGGAACCGGCGTTATGAGGGGACGCGTCTAGCACGGAAGCCCGAAAAGCCCGCAAGTACAACCCAAAAATTTCTTGGGGGGGGGCTAAGAGGTAGTGGGTCTAGGGCAGGTAGGAGACCTGCGCCCACTTCCCAGGCTAACCGTGGAGAGCGGGAGTACGGGCAGACACCGTGTTAAGCAGTAGAGCGCACGGTGTCTCCTGTACGTGTGCATAGCCCGGTGCGGGTTATTCCACCTCCCCGCACTGGTAGGGCTAGATTGAGCATCGAGCCAAGTGCCATGAAGCCGGCTCTACATATCTGGCCACCAGTACGTCTCCTTGGGCCGGCTTACATGGCACCAGCCTTACGCATGGTGTCCCCGGTTCGCCTACATAGCCCGGTGCGGGTTATTCCACCTCCCCGCACTGGTCAGGCGACGGGGAGCATACAACCAGGTAAGGTTGGGCAGGTTCAGTGTTCAAGGGAGCCAGTACGCCTACACGGTCCGGTATATCCGGCGCCACCTTCCCGCCCCAGCTCAGTACCACCAGTGCCTACACCACGCACCAGGCTTCCAGTGCGTCTCCAGAGTCCTGTTCCTCCTCCACGCACTCTTCCTGTGGTGCGTGTCTCAAGCTCAGTGCCTCCAGTTTCGGCACCACGCAGCAAGCCTCCTGTGCGTCTCCAGAGCCCTGTACGCACTGTTCCTGCTCCCCGCACTAGCCTTGAGGTGCGTGTCTCCAGTCCGGTACCACCAGTTCCGGCACCACGCACCAGGCCTACTGTGCGCCTCAGCGGGTCAGAGTCGGCCGTCTGCCCAACGCCTTCTGCACTGCCTGTCTGCCCAGCTCCGTCTGAGCCATCCGTCTGCCCAGTGCCGTCTAAGCCATCTGTCTGCCCAGTGCCGTCTGAGCCATCCGTCTGCCCAGCGCCTTCTGAGCCATCCGTCTGCCCAGCGCCTTCTGAGCCATCCGTCTGCCCAGCGCCTTCTGAGCCATCCGTCTGCCCAGCGCCTTCTGAGCCATCCGTCTGCCCAGCGCCTTCTGAGCCATCCGTCTGCCCAGCGCCTTCTGAGCCATCCGTCTGCCACGAGCCATTAGAGCCGCCCGTCTGTCCCGAGCCATTAGAGCCGTCCGTCAGTCAGGAGCCGCTAGAGCCGTCCGTCAGTCAGGAGCCGCCAGAGCCGCCAGCCAGTCAGGAGCTGCCAGAGCCGCCAGCCAGTCAGGAGCTGCCAGAGCCGCCAGCCAGTCAGGAGCTGCCAGAGCCGCCAGCCAGTCAGGAGCTGCCAGAGCCGCCAGACAGTCATGAGCTGCCCTTCAGTCATGAGCTGCCCTACAGTCATGAGCTGCCCTACAGTCATGAGCTGCCCTCCAGTCATGAGCTGCCCTCCAGTCATGAGCTGCCCTCCAGTCATGAGCTGCCCTCCAGTCATGAGCTGCCCTCCAGTCATGAGCTGCTCTACAGTCATGAGCTGCTCTACAGTCATGAGCTGCTCTACAGTCATGAGCTGCCCTACAGTCATGAGCTGCCCTACAGTCATGAGCTGCCCTACAGTCATGAGCTGCCCTACAGTCATGAGCTGCCCTACAGTCATGAGCTGCCCTCCAGTCATGAGCTGCCCTACAGTCATGAGCTGCCCTACAGTCATGAGCTGCCACTCAGTCCGGAGCTGCCACTCAGTCCGGAGCTGCCACTCAGTCCGGAGCTGCCACCCAGTCCGGAGCTGCCACCCAGTCCGGAGCTGCCACCCAGTCCGGAGCTGCCACTCAGTCCGGAGCTGCCATTAGTACAGAGTTGTCCCTCTGTCCGGAGCTACCTCTCTGTCCGGAGCTACCTCTCTGTCCTGAGCTACCTCTCTGTCCTGAGCTACCTCTCTGTCCTGAGCTACCTCTCTGTCCTGAGCTGTCTCCTCTATGTAGGAGGGGCCTTAGTGAAGGTTCCTGGACCATGGTCGGGGGCGAGGGTCGCCACTCAAAGGACGCTAAGGAGGGGGACAAAGACAGTGGTGGAGTGGTGTCCTCGTCCACCGCCGGAGCCGCCACCGCGGACAGATGCCCACCCAGACCCTCCCCTTGAGTTGTAGGGGTGCGCCCGGAGTTCGCACCTTGAGGGGGGGGTTCTGTCACGTTCCTGACCTGTTTTCTGTTGTTTGGTATGTGTTTATTGGTCAGGGCGTGAGTTTTGGGTGGGCAGTCTATGTTTTCTGTTTCTATGTTGGTTTTGGGTTGCCTGGTATGGCTCTCAATTAGAGGCAGGTGTTTGACGTTTCCTCTGAGAGTCATATTAAGGTAGGTTGTTCTCACTGTTTGTTTGTGGGTGATTGTCTTCCGTGTCAGTAGATGTTACCACACGGGACTGTTTCGGTTTGTCTGTTCCTGTCCGTGTGTTCTTCGTTTCATGTAAGTTCGTAGTTTAGGTCTGTTTAGTTCGTTTTGTTATTTTGTATTTCTAAGTGTTATTTCGTGTTTCGTCGTTTTGTTTAAATAAATCATTATGAATTCACACCCCGCTGCACTTTGGTCCAATCCTTGCTACTCCTCTTCGGATGAAGAGAAGGAGGAAGCCCGTTACACAATGTAAGTGCCTTATTACGTTATAATAGTTTCTGTATGTTGTGTTATGTAGTTTCTATTGCAGCTCACTGTATGTATGGAACATAATATATTTGTGTGTATTCTTTATAACCGCAGACATGCGAGATAAGCTAGCTACATTCTTCTATTAGCTCTGTAAAACAATGCTAATTGCGTCAGAGAAGTATTAGCTTGTGTTGTCTTTTGAAGCTACCCTGGCCTTATGACAATGGTTTGCTTTCATTTGGCATTTTTAGCATAGCTCTGCTCTGCCCCACCCCTTGTGGAGCTTAACATTTACTGTTTTTGTTATATAACTCAATTTGTGATTTTATCAATGCAATTTATCATTTTTATAGCAGTGTTATGTTTCTTCTTTGTAATATTGTTATATTGCTGTATCCTGATATTTTATTCTAATTACTAATAATTCCTCTTTATTCTGTACTTTCAGAAACCACACACACGAGCAGTATTGAACAGTATTTGCCAATATCATAACTGGAGCTGGACATCTTACGAGCTGAAGATTGAGGCCAGCTTTTGTATGCCAGTGTACATCCCTTAACAGTTTCACTGGGTGAAAACACAGCAAGAAAACACATAGGCCAATATCTAATAGTCGTCTATTTTATTGAAGTATTGGTGGTTGAACAACAACAAACAAAAAATTGTTTTACTAAAGGGAAAAAAACTGAATACGCATAACCCATATTTCATATTCATGCAGTGATTGAACAACTGCATTTCCACTCCCCACCTCTAAAGGCATAGTATCGTGGCAGGTCACCTGTCAGGTCAGTCAGTCACTAATTGCTGCAGATGTGCTCAATAGTGCTTGAGCATATGATACTCCCAAAAGCATGGTGAAACACATAGGTGTGTCACAAGCTGAACACATGTACTTTGTCAACCTCCTCTGCTTCCTTCTCCTGGTGCCAGACAGGCAGACTTTGCAGTGCCTCCATGTGCGACTACCTTGAGCAGCAGTTTGAGGGACTTTGCAGGGAAAATGCCGTGCAGTGAGGTGTAGGGGATTGTCTGCAGCAGCACAGCCCCTAGTGGATGGACGCCGAGGGGTGTGGTGCTCCTCCAGCAGCTCTCTCATGAGGTTCTAAATGTACTTTTGGTAGGTAATTACTTTACCTATGAGGGAGTGGGGAGGATGAGGGAAGGGAGATGATGATGAGGCAGTGGGTAGGTGGGTGAGATATTGTCACTGTAATTGCATAATGGAACTGTATGTGATTTGCATGTGAACTGTATGTCCAATTACAAAAAAATACCTTGTTCAGTAATCATCTCACCACAGAAAGAGACAGGGTTTAAGGTCGGAAGTCAAGGGTTATCTGAAGAAAGACAGAAGGCTTTGGAATGTGTTGGGTGGACGAGAGGAGAGCAACCTGTTGATATAGGGAAGACAGATGGACATCTGTGGATTTGGTGAAGGAGCGGTTGAGGTCCGGAGGTGAGGACAGATTCCCTTAAGGGAGTAATAAGGGTTTGGTATCCTGTTACCTTCTTCCTGTTGAACCATAGATGTAAGGATTGGAGAGAAGGAGGAGTGTCTTAAGTGGGATGTATATAACTGTGATGGTGAGAAATGTTGGGTTGTCTGAATTAAAGCTGTACAGAACCTTTGGGAAGAATTAAACTTGGTTAAAGAAAAAATATGCAGTTGTCATGAGCTGCCCTACAGTCATGAGCTGCCCTACAGTCATGAGCTGCCCTCCAGTCATGAGCTGCCCTACAGTCATGAGCTGCCCTACAGTCATGAGCTGCCACTCAGTCCGGAGCTGCCACTCAGTCCGGAGCTGCCACTCAGTCCGGAGCTGCCACCCAGTCCGGAGCTGCCACCCAGTCCGGAGCTGCCACCCAGTCCGGAGCTGCCACTCAGTCCGGAGCTGCCATTAGTACAGAGTTGTCCCTCTGTCCGGAGCTACCTCTCTGTCCGGAGCTACCTCTCTGTCCTGAGCTACCTCTCTGTCCTGAGCTACCTCTCTGTCCTGAGCTACCTCTCTGTCCTGAGCTGTCTCCTCTATGTAGGAGGGGCCTTAGTGAAGGTTCCTGGACCATGGTCGGGGGCGAGGGTCGCCACTCAAAGGACGCTAAGGAGGGGGACAAAGACAGTGGTGGAGTGGTGTCCTCGTCCACCGCCGGAGCCGCCACCGCGGACAGATGCCCACCCAGACCCTCCCCTTGAGTTGTAGGGGTGCGCCCGGAGTTCGCACCTTGAGGGGGGGGTTCTGTCACGTTCCTGACCTGTTTTCTGTTGTTTGGTATGTGTTTATTGGTCAGGGCGTGAGTTTTGGGTGGGCAGTCTATGTTTTCTGTTTCTATGTTGGTTTTGGGTTGCCTGGTATGGCTCTCAATTAGAGGCAGGTGTTTGACGTTTCCTCTGAGAGTCATATTAAGGTAGGTTGTTCTCACTGTTTGTTTGTGGGTGATTGTCTTCCGTGTCAGTAGATGTTACCACACGGGACTGTTTCGGTTTGTCTGTTCCTGTCCGTGTGTTCTTCGTTTCATGTAAGTTCGTAGTTTAGGTCTGTTTAGTTCGTTTTGTTATTTTGTATTTCTAAGTGTTATTTCGTGTTTCGTCGTTTTGTTTAAATAAATCATTATGAATTCACACCCCGCTGCACTTTGGTCCAATCCTTGCTACTCCTCTTCGGATGAAGAGAAGGAGGAAGCCCGTTACACAATGTAAGTGCCTTATTACGTTATAATAGTTTCTGTATGTTGTGTTATGTAGTTTCTATTGCAGCTCACTGTATGTATGGAACATAATATATTTGTGTGTATTCTTTATAACCGCAGACATGCGAGATAAGCTAGCTACATTCTTCTATTAGCTCTGTAAAACAATGCTAATTGCGTCAGAGAAGTATTAGCTTGTGTTGTCTTTTGAAGCTACCCTGGCCTTATGACAATGGTTTGCTTTCATTTGGCATTTTTAGCATAGCTCTGCTCTGCCCCACCCCTTGTGGAGCTTAACATTTACTGTTTTTGTTATATAACTCAATTTGTGATTTTATCAATGCAATTTATCATTTTTATAGCAGTGTTATGTTTCTTCTTTGTAATATTGTTATATTGCTGTATCCTGATATTTTATTCTAATTACTAATAATTCCTCTTTATTCTGTACTTTCAGAAACCACACACACGAGCAGTATTGAACAGTATTTGCCAATATCATAACTGGAGCTGGACATCTTACGAGCTGAAGATTGAGGCCAGCTTTTGTATGCCAGTGTACATCCCTTAACAGTTTCACTGGGTGAAAACACAGCAAGAAAACACATAGGCCAATATCTAATAGTCGTCTATTTTATTGAAGTATTGGTGGTTGAACAACAACAAACAAAAAATTGTTTTACTAAAGGGAAAAAAACTGAATACGCATAACCCATATTTCATATTCATGCAGTGATTGAACAACTGCATTTCCACTCCCCACCTCTAAAGGCATAGTATCGTGGCAGGTCACCTGTCAGGTCAGTCAGTCACTAATTGCTGCAGATGTGCTCAATAGTGCTTGAGCATATGATACTCCCAAAAGCATGGTGAAACACATAGGTGTGTCACAAGCTGAACACATGTACTTTGTCAACCTCCTCTGCTTCCTTCTCCTGGTGCCAGACAGGCAGACTTTGCAGTGCCTCCATGTGCGACTACCTTGAGCAGCAGTTTGAGGGACTTTGCAGGGAAAATGCCGTGCAGTGAGGTGTAGGGGATTGTCTGCAGCAGCACAGCCCCTAGTGGATGGACGCCGAGGGGTGTGGTGCTCCTCCAGCAGCTCTCTCATGAGGTTCTAAATGTACTTTTGGTAGGTAATTACTTTACCTATGAGGGAGTGGGGAGGATGAGGGAAGGGAGATGATGATGAGGCAGTGGGTAGGTGGGTGAGATATTGTCACTGTAATTGCATAATGGAACTGTATGTGATTTGCATGTGAACTGTATGTCCAATTACAAAAAAATACCTTGTTCAGTAATCATCTCACCTGTTAGTTGGCGGTGAACTATGTGGCCATTGAGGGCTGCGTTGATCAGATGGAAACATATCTTCTTATACCACTTGGTTGTTTTCCGAGTGCATTCCACAAAGCTGTTTATCATGTCCGACTTATCCACTTCCCCCATTTTGAGGTTATAGTCAAGCACACAGTCTGGTTTGATCTTTCTCTCTCCTGTCAGGTGGTCCACCTTCCCTGTGGCCGACTGTTGACCGTTCTCCTTGAACTCCACCTCCCCTCTCTGTATCTTCCTGCGTCCCCTTCCTGTTCGACCTGAATGTGCCACAGGCCCCTGTGCTGTTGCAGAGTAGATGCTGGAAGAGTGTGGGACTGCAGTACCAATTGTCCACATACAAAGTGTGTCAATTGCTGAGATGAGGAGCCAGCATGGTCATCACCACAGACCCGGACACCCCAAACCCCTCATGATGTTGGATGTCAGTGGTGGACCCTGTGTAGACTATAACGTCCTGGACAAATCCTGTCTTCACGTCGCACATGACAAAGAACTTGACCCCAAAACTGTGCCTTTTGGAGGGAATATATTGAGAGAACGCCTGCCTACCCTTCCATAACATCAGGAACTCATCAATGCATAGGTCCTTGTATGGCACATAGACCCGACCAAATACTGATGTCAGGCTGGTAAGAACATTTCTTATTTTGTGTAAGTAACGGGTCATTTAAGTTGGCAGTAGCATTGTTGACGAAATGAAGGCATCGCAGCAGAACTAGGAAGCGTTCTTGGGAAAAGAGGGTGGCAAAGAAGGGAGTTGCAAACATAGGATCTGTGTTCCAGTATTCTCTGAGGGAGTTCTTCTTTACTATTCCCATGAGAAGGACTGTCACGAGGAAGGTATACATTTCACTAATTGTGGTTGTCACCCATTTAGCGAGTTTCCCCCTCACTCTTGACTCTCTCTTCTCCTGTAGCTCCAAGGAATAGCAATTGGTCTCCTCTACTATGTCTCCCACCAGCTCCTCTGCCATTAACAGCTCGAAGCACTCTGCCTCAGAGGGAAATGGCAAGGGGCTTTGCACTCCAGACTGGGACTCATCAAAGCAAACAGCAGGGCCAGGAGGAGTGAAATTGCTGGCGGCCTTCCAGCTACCACAGACCTCCTGTACTTCATCCACTGTCGGTCTGCCTCCATCACCACCAGCATCTTCAAAGGGACCTGGGACTTTGTCAGTGTACAAGAGGTCTTCAGATTCAGGGTTCTCAATCGCTACAAGGTTGGGGGGCAGCTCATCACTGTCACTGTCAGAATCTGATTCCTGACTTTCAGACTCGTTGTCAGAATTTATAAAAATCTCCAGAATTTCCACATTTGTGAGTTGTCTCCGTTTGAAAGACATTGCTAATGCTACGGCTTAGCTCACTAGCTACATACATAAACAACAACACTGAATGGCTCAGAGTGGGAGTAAGAGGTTACGTGATTGACTTCCGGCACGCGCCACTTGTATCAATAAATCACGTTCAGAAAATGTTTTGTGTGGTAATTATTTATTTATTTACTGTTTGATTCACATGTTTTCAAGTACTGGTGATCATGCATTCCGATTCTTGCATAGATTGTAACGGACTCATATTATGTGTGTAAAATACTTTATTGAAGGTTGTACTGATTATGATGAGCTAAGCTAATTCCAGATATGTATAGAGCCATGTTTTTGACATATAATGCATTCTGGGGTTCACGTAAATGTCTGTCGATGATATAACAAAATGAGGTGAGGAAGGGTTCACTCATTTTTCGAGTAAACTTTCGGAAGTGAATGATGGGATGTGAACGATGGTAGACGACACACCCCCTTCACCATGCATACTATAAACAGACCAAACTCATCTTGACTCCTCTTATTATCTTTGGTTGATGCAAAAAAATAAACATGGCGGCGCGCACAAACTACCCATCGTCGGATTACTTTTGATTTCTAAAAAGTGTTTTTCTCAAATATTTAGATCAATGGTGAGCTCACCCGTGATGTGATTAATTATAAATAGGAATTGCTATTAGCTAATTCATATTGTAGTTTCTGTCAGCCAGCCGAGAGTTATAAAAATATGACCACGTCAGTTAAGTTAACGCTAGGAAAAATGTACCCTACGTTTTTCCGGCTTGGATGATTGTGTTATGCTGTAGCTACTTCTGTGAATGTCTGAACAATGCATCCAAAAATAAACTGGTCTCATTCTGGACTTAACTTTGTATGAACTGTATTTGTGCAAAATGTTTCTGTGAGAAAACAGTGTGGCCAGCTCAAATGCTGACTGTTGCGTCAATCGAAACTAGACGTTCTAAATAAGCGATCTAATCACCCGGTTTGAGCGTCTGCTGCAGGGACCACTGTAGAATGATCACACCCGTTTGTTGGTAAGTGTGGAATAGCATGACTAATTAATTAATTTTCCACCATAATATCCACACTGGTTAACATGGATCAGCTTGTTCGTCATCAATATTACCTGGGCTCTATTGTTGACATGATTACAATTTTTGCTGTTAATCAACTCCCTCTAAGGTAGATGGCGCCGACGGAGATGGCAGCGTCGCGACTAGCTCTTAGGAAACTTTGCAGTATTTCGTTTTTTTTCTGTACTATTTTTTACATTATTAGCGCAGGAAATGTTTTGTGACATTACATAGAGCGGCGGTAACTCACCAGAACTACCAGCATTATGTCCAGGAATACGACTTCCCTGGAAGAGATACTTTGTTCATTCTCCCCAGAGCAATTGACCTTATTCCAGAGGCCGACCCAAAACATCGCTTGCGGAAGAGAGGCACTCGAGGCGGCCTGCTGGTTCACCACCCACCGCTTCCGAGTATATTACTCGCTAATGCTCAGTCTTTGGATAACAAAGTTGATGAGCTTAGAGCAAGGATTTCTTTCCAGAGAGACATTGGGGCCTGTAACATACTTTGTTTCACGGTAACATGGTTCTCTCTGGATACTCTGCTGGGGTCGGTAAAGCCAGCAGGATTCTCAGTACATCGCACAGAAAGTGTAGGAGTAAATGAGACACAAATATAACACATAGACGTATAGGACAGCTGAACATTAAAAACAGACCACAAGAAGACAGGGAGACACATAGGCGCCTAGGGCAATTGGACACACTAAGGATAGGGGAGAACAGAACAAAGAGTAGATTGTCACAGTAATGAAAGGGAGAGACACATGGTCTGCTGACCTGACACACTAATGATAAAAATACCCATAGTCAGCTCCTTCTAAAAAGAAGGCTTATAGGATAGAATCTGCTGATTCCAATAAAGGCAGAACAAAGAGTACATTGATAAATTAATGAAAGGAAGAGACACAGAATCTGCTGACACACTAAGATAGAGGGTCCGGTCACCATTATAAACTAATTGAAAGCAGATATGGGCGTTATTGGGCGTGAACAAGTAGGAAGCTTGAACTAAAAGATAATAGTGGTAAAGGACTTAAGAAAAGAAACTTCATTTGCATGTGGGATGGACATAAACGCTATGTGTGTATAAATATGGGAGCCAGGGCTCTGGGAAGGGGTGTGTTCCGCGGGACATTCCAGATTGCTATACAATTGTATTAAAAGCATGTTTGATTTCACAAGTTCTTGTCAGCGTTATATTTGAACCGATTGTCCACAACAAAAGGAATACATATCTCTCCGGGAAGCAGAAGGGCGGAGGGGTGTGTTTCATGATTAACGACTCGTGGTGTAACTCTAGGAACATACAGGAACTCAAGTCCTTTTGCTCACCGACCTAGAATACCTCACAATTAAATGCCGACCATATTATCTCCCAAGAGAATTCTCCTCTGTCATTGCCACGGCCGTTTCCTCCCACCTCAAGCTGATACCTTGATGACCTTCACAGAACTTCACTGGACTTTATGCAAACTGGAAACCACATATCCTGAGGCTGCATTTATTGTAGCTGGGGATTTTAACAAAGCAAATCTGAGGACTAGGATGCCGAAGTTCTATCAACATATCGACTATACCACTCGCGCTGCTAAGTGTCACGTTGTCTAATGATTGGAAACAGGCGCAGGAATACGTAACAGGGAGTTTTAATTTCTCCACCCAAACAAAAGAGTGAAGTGTAAACCTCTAAATAATACTCGAGACGAGACCCATAAAACAAGTGCACAAATGCAAATAGACATCCACCTCGACGATTAAGGGAAGTGAGGGGTCGAGATGTGCCAGCAAGGGAGCAGTGCTGAAGCATGTCGTCAGTGTCTCAAACGCTCTCTCCGCCTCCATCGTCCAACGAAGCCGCTGAGGACCTCCTCTCAGCAGGGAGGTAAGAGGCGCGACCACCGTGACGCCCCGGATGAACCTCCGGAAATAGTTGGCGAACCCCAGGAATCACTGGACTGCTTTTATGGAGTTGGGGAAGGGCCATGACCTGGCTGCGCTGACGCATTGCTCCTCCATCTCCACTCTCTCCGTGGATATAAGGTAGCCCAAAAAAGACACAGACTGCTGGGAAAAAAAACACTTCTCTTGTTTAACATATAGATGATGCTCCAACAGTCTTCCCAGCACAGACCTGACCAACAAGACATGCTGGACGTAGTCAGCAGAATAGACCAAAATGTCATCTATATAAACCACTACGCCCAGTCCCAGCATGTCCTGAAATACTCTGTTAATAAAGGCCTGGAAGACTGAAGGAGCATTAGACAGGCCAAAAGGCATTACAAGATACTCATAATGGCCTGTACTCGTGGAAAAGGCAGTTTTCCATTCGTCGCCTGCACGATTGCGCCCCAGATTGTAGGCGCTCCTCAATTCCAGTGTCATAAATTACTGCGCCCCGTGCATTTGTTCAATGATGGTGGGGATGAGGGGTAAAGGATAGCTGAACTTGACGGTGGCTTTATTCAGAGTTCGATAATCAATACAGGGGCGCAGTCCCCCTCTTTTTAATAAAAATAAGCTTGAGAAGGCTGGTGATGTAGAGGGGCGGATAAAACTCTGCTGGAGGCTCTCCTGTATATAGGTCTCCATGGCCTCTGTCTCCGCATAGGAGTGGGGATAGACGTGTCCTCTCGGGAGGGCTGCGTCAGACAGCAGGTCAATGGCACAATCCCAGGGGCGATGAGGAGGCAGGCGTGTAGCCTGGGTCTTAGAGAGAACCCGGTGCAGGTCCTGGAATTCCTCCGGTAACTCCACTTGAGGGGCATGGTCCGGACTTTCCACCGTAGTGGTGTTGACACCTCCCCTGACACTCCTGCGACCAACCCAGCCGTTTCCTCTCGGACCAGGAAATAACAGGGTTATTCCAACTCATCCAGGGGAGACCTAAAACAACGGGGTGCATGGGGGTGTCTATAATCAAAAAGGTGATATTTTCTAAATGAGTGTCATGGGTCAGCAGAGAAACTGGAACAGTGATGTGATGTACGAGCCCTGTCCCTATTGGACGATTATCCAGGGGTCGAATCGAAATGGGTGACTGTAGGGGAACCAAAGGAATGCGTAATGCAGTGGCCATTGTGCTATCTAAAAGATTCCCGGCAGCTCTGGAATCAAATCAGAGCTAACGGGAGTGAGGGACTAGGGTATTCAGGGAATTTAATGGGAAAACACGCTGGTTGAGTTGACAGAAAAGAAGGGGAGATCTTGCATCCTACCTGGGTTGGAGCAGGAGAATTCCATAGCTTGTCACCTCCTCGCCTATTTGTGGCTAGAGGGCAGGTCGGGGAGAAATTACCCCTTTCCCCACAATAGGAGCAGAGGTCCAGATTCCTCCTCATCCTACGCCCTGCCTCGGGCAAACGTGCAAAGCCCACCTCCATTGGCTCTGGCCACAGAGCAGGTGTAGCCATGGGCTCCGGATTCCACGCAGGTCTTCGTCAGGACCGCAGATTGTTGTCCAAACGAATCGCCATGCTGATGAGCTGGTAGAGTGACAGGTTGTCATCACGGCAGGTTACTCCATCTGTACCTCCTCCCGCAGTCCGCTGCTGAACACGGTGACCTGTGCCGACTCGTTCCATCCGGTGGAGACCGCGATGGTCCGGAACTCCAGTGCGAACTCAGAGGCGTTCCTAGATCCCTGGCGTAGTCGGAGTAGGCACTCACCCCCCTCTCGGCCCTCCATAGGATGATCAAACATTGAGCGGAATAGGAGGGTGAAGCACTCGTAGGAATCGACCTCGGGTCTGCCCATTTCCCAGACCACGGCTCCCCAGTCCAGGGCCCGCCCGGTCAATGCCGAGATGGCGGTGGCAACCCTGTCTCTCCCGGAGACAGCCACGGCACCTTGCTGGCGCGCCGCCGTCAAAGCACTCCGGGAAGGACAGGGGTATTCCGCGGGCCAGCTCAGATGGGACAGAGGCAGTTCGTGGTGTGGGGGCTGGTGCCAGAACCGGTGCTGGAGACTGCACATTCCCCTCCAAGCGCAGGATGTTTGCCAGCACGCTGTCCATGGTGCTGCCGAATCTGGAGAGACAGTCCTCATGATGCTGGACTGTCTCTCCGATGGTCGATAGCTCGGTCTTTCCTGCTGTCTCCATTTATTTGGGTTAGTTATTCTGTCACGTTGTCTAATGATTGGAGACAGGTGCAGGAATACGTAATAGTTTTTTACATTTTCTTCACCCAAACAAAAGAGCGAGGTACAAACCTCTAAATAATACACGGGACGAGACCCGTAAAACGAGTGCACAAATACACGTAGCATGGAAGCCAATACAACAGCACAGGTACTCACAGGACCAACGGACATGGTAACAATAACCGACAAGGACAACGGAGAACAGAGGGCACATATATAACATGCTAATCAGGGGGAATGGGAACCAGGTGTGCGTAATGAGACAAGACAGTCCGGGGTTGGTGGTAATGAATCCAGTTCAGTGATGCCTAGAAGGCCGGTGACGTAGACCTCCGGAGCTGGTGAATGGAATGACTATGAGTAAGTCCATCCGTGACAGGGATGGACTTACTCACATTCAACAAAAGTAACTACCTCATCATGGTCGATTATTACTCGGACTACTGGGAGCTCAATGAGATGTACACTACATCAGACACCATCCTTGAATGCTGCAAAAAGCAGTTCAGCAGACATGGCGTTGCCCACGCTGTTGTTTGTGATAATGGACCCCCCTTCTCCGGAATGGACTTTCAAAGATTTGCTGATGAGTGGGACTTTAAACATGTGACATCATCACCATATCACAGCCAAAGCAACGGTAAAGCGGAATCAGCGGTGAAAATGGCCAAAATGCTCCTAAAAAAGGCTGCGATGGATGGTGAAGACCCAGTGAAAGCAATGGCGTAATACTCCAACAGAGGGACTTAACAGTTCTCCGGTACAGCGACTCATGTCCTGACGCACACGCACGATCCTACCCACCATGGAAAAAACTGCTCGAACCCCAAGTGGTACAAAATGTCATTCCAAGAAAACAAGCAAAAGGGCTAACAGCAAAACACCACTATGACACACATGCCTGTGACATGACCAACATCATCCACAAACAGTAAGGGTTCTTCTCCACCCCAACAACTCAGCCAGCAATTGGACGCTGGGCATATGCACTGATCAACCCAGTGACCGGTCGTTTGAAGTAGCAAATGCTAAAAAATACAGCAGAAACAGAAAATACATTTGTGCAGTGACTGAACAACTCAGGATCCCCCTGAACGACCACCAAACAAACATGGATGAGGATGACTGGGATCCATGGCACGAACCTGCCATCCAAACAGGTGGTGAATAACAGGCTGCTGATATGGAAGCAGACCCACTGCCTGAAAATATAACTCTGAGACACACCAGAATCAGGGCAAATATCAGACCGCCCGTGAAATACTCCAGACCCTATGTTGTTTAATCGTAATGGTTATAAATTGTTGGATTTTTTTTTTGTAATTGGGAAGAGGGTAGTCTGCTTATTGGCTTTAAAGTTGATGCTTATTGATGGTACTTGAATAAAAACACAGTTAAGTTTTTGTTAACAGTGTAATGTTTTCACTGGCAAGGGTCTAACCCCAGTTCTCCTGTTTATGAATCGAGGAGCAGTTATCTTCATTTGTTGTATAAAGGAGGATGTTACGAGATGTCGCCAAGCCAATAGATGGCGCTGCTGTTATGTGCATCTGAGTGTGATACTATATAGTACTAGCGAGCTAAGTTAGGCATTACTTACTATGCACTGAATGGAGCTGTATGCATGCTACCGAGTCATGCTTAAGTAAAGACTTTCTAATCAACATTACCTTGGCCTTGTATACTGTAGAATGAACAGCACACAAAACAATGTCCTTGAACTGATTACTTTCAAATGAAATGCAGCCGAAGTTAAAAGGAAAATGTAGGTGCTAATGGCAGCCTGCAGTACCTCATCGGCCTTCAACTTGAGATACTCAATGAAAGGGGGCAGCACTGAGCTAGCCTGCAATGTCACATTATAGAAAAACTCAAACTGTGCGTACGATCTTTCCAAAAACTCCATGTAGCAAGATAGGGACATGCTGAAAAGACACTTCCTGATCTTCAAATGCGCCACTACAGTCTATGGTTAAGGAAAGGGTAGGCGTTAAGGTTAAGGTGTACGGTAGGGGCTTCCCAAGGAATTCCAGATAAGACTGCCCAGGCCAACAACCACTTTGTTATGGCAAGCCTAAATAAGTTCAGGAGTAAACATTTTGCAGGACAAATATACAGATGTCCTTCCTAACTCAGTTGCCGGAGAGGAAGGAAACAGCACAGGGATTTCACCATGAGGCTAATGGTGATTCTAAAACAGTTACAGAGTTTAATGGCTGTGATAGGAGAAAACTGAGGATGGATCGACAACATTGTAGTTACTCCACAATACTAACCTAAATGACAGAGTGAAAAGAAGAAAGCCTGTAGAGAACAAAAACATTACCAAAACATGCATCCTGTTTGCAATAAGGCATTCAAGTAAAATTGCAAAAAAATGTGGCAAAGACATGAACGTGGGATATCCTGCCGCCTGGCGGTAGGATGAATCGAGATATTAATATCAGCGTAATTCCATGCCACGGGAATAAATACCTGGGCGCGTAGCATCAAGTCCTCTTTTCTTCCCTCGGCTACACAGGTGAGTGAGAAGTGGAAGAAGACTCCGTAGGTGAGTTTGTCGCTAGTATAGTATACCCCATTCTGGGCGAAGCTTGCTCCTCCCAGGAGTGCGCTGCAGAGTTTTGACGTCTGTTAAGATTTTTCCTTACAGGTCGACAGCGTGCTACGAAGTAGTATGAACGGGTTGGGCCAACCTGCATTACCTGTTGCTTGTTAGTTTCAGCTGGACGCTAGTCTCTTCTCTCTGGAGATTGAGGCTGGGTACTGCGCCTACCCAGGCTAGGGGACACTCTGTGTGGTATCTAGCTCTAGTTAAACCAGTTGCTCTCCAGAAGTAGGACGGGTGATCGCTGAGTCGCACCTTAACTATGCTGGACAATAGAACAAGTCAAAATTCACCCAAGGCTGAAAAATGGCAAAAGAACGTTGGCTAAGCTGGAACACTAGCACGAGCCCATAGAAAATGTATGGAAACGAACGTTCGGAAAAGCCTGTTTTGACTGGAGTGACGCTTAGAATTCCATTTCGCCTAAATGGCACCATAAAATGTAGCACTTTTTATTTTACCACTACAATCTGTTCTTAGGACAAAACTGAAAAATAACAACTTGTGTAGAAAGTAGACATCCACACCTCGATGGTGCCAAGTGTGCTTATGTCTGCATAATGAGGAAGCAGGGAAGAAATTGCAACATTTGACTATTTCTGGTCTAGCGATCAATGACAGCAGAGTATGCTGCTCAACCTTATGTAATTATAAAGTGGAGATTATCCTGATTAAAATGGTGTCCGACATGAAAAAATCTAAATATACACATTGCGAGATATTTGGTGAAATATACCAGCATGCCTCTCCATAGGAAAACAATGGGGGAGCGTTCCAAGGGGGAAATGTATTTCGGGACTAACATTTGATGACAACAGAGTACGCTGCCCAGCCTTACTAATTAGAAAGAGGAGAATCTCATGTTTAAAATGGTGTCCAATTTGAAAAATTCTAAATATACACATTGCAAAATATTTGGCAAAATAGACAGACATAAAACTCTGCTCGACGGTGGATGCAATGAAGTAGTTATCAGAAAAAAGCATAGTTAAAAATGTCATGTGTCCAGCCTACCTTAACATCCAGGCTTCACATCCTAGCTAGCATACTCCCTTCCTGGCTCGAGTTGCAGCGGTTGCCGGAGTGAGATTCAAGGTGCTCGCCTCACTAATCTCTCGAGAGTTGGCCAGTCTGTTCTCAGGACCTCTCCTCACACATAGTCGGTTACTGTGTCAATTGAGTTTGGCTCCTCACATCCATACCTTTTGGGGATTGTAAGTGGAATTTATTTTGGTATCCATGGAATGTATTATTACTTAATTCACATATTGCCCTGAGAACAGAACTACTTTATACTTACACTTGGTATAGTATTAAAGAGGTGTTATACAGATTATCGGTTCTATAAGACATATCTGTATTTCTACATCTGTCTAGAAAGCGAGAAAATTATCCATGCAATAATGCTGGCTTTGCTTCGGCTGATGCCCATTCCACCTGTATGATGTGTCTAGGCTTAGAGCATGCCATTCAGGCTATGAGTTCCCCCTTCAGCTGCATGTATTGTGCTATTCTTGGGCCCCGCCTATGTGAAGCACAATTAGCTATGATGGAGACAATGCTAGAGGCTCCGGGAGCAGTCTTAAGTGTAAATAACCCTTGGCGGGCCCTCCCACCAAGCAGTCCAAGAAGGACAGGGGACCTACTCTGGATGAATTGGAGGCCCAGGCAGCCTCTTGATCTAAGCAGCTCCGCTCTCTCAGCCCGACAGGCTCCGTTGAACACTTAAGACCAAATCCTGATGCTATCTCCATCTTTACTTTAACTGAAATGTGTATTCTGCATTTAACCCAACCCCTCTGAATCAGAGAGGTGTGGGTGGCTGCAATAATCGACATCCACGTCTTCGGCACCCGGGGAACAGTGGGTTAACTGCCTTGCTCAGGAGCAGAACAACAGATTTTTACCTTGTCAGCATGGGGATTCAATCCAGCAACCTTCCGGTTATTTGCCTAACGCTCTAACCACTAGGCTACCTGCCGCCCCATGACCTAGACTGAACAAAATGACTACCACCCCGTAGCACTCACTTCAGTCATCATAAAGTGCTTTGAGAGACTAGTCTGCCGAATTTTTTCTCTTTGCTCTTGTTTTCTTAATAGGATGTCGGTGGGCGGAGCTGGGAGGGTCGTCAGCTAAATGGGACACACCTGGGCTCGGGTGTGTCCCGGGAAAAATACACCTTTTTTCCATTCATTGAGGAGACTCTCTCCATGCAGACACACTGTTGGATTTTGGTTGTGGCATTTTTGTGGCCGTTTTGTTTGCTTTGGCACCTTTCAACACCCCTCATTATCACACCTATGAACGCAAACACTCACTTACAGTACTGATTACTAATTACACACACCATTGTCAATTGTATTTAGGTTACTACAGTTAATAAATATATTTTTGTTATTCCTTATCTCCACATTGTCTCCCTTTTTGTTATGGACTTTGAGTCATTCGTGACAAGGATCATATCACATCCACCTTACCTGCCACCCTAGACCCACTTCAGTTTGCATACCGCCCCAACAGGTCCACAGACGATGCAATCGCCATCACACTGCACACTGCCCACTGCCCTATCCCATCTGGACAAGAGGGATACCTATGTAAGAATGCTGTTCATTGACTACAGCTCAGCATTCAACACCATAGCTCATCATTAAGCTGGAGGCCCTGGGTCTCAACCCTGCCCTGTGTAATTGGGTCCTGGACTTTCTGACAGGCCGCCCCCCCAGGTGGTGAAGGTAGGAAACAACATCTCCACATCGCTGACCCTCAATACTGGGGCCCCACAAGGGTGCGTGCTCAGCCCCCTCCTGTACTCCCTGTTCACCCATGACTGTGTGGCCATGCACGCCTCCAACTCAATTATCAAATATGCAGACAACAACAGTAGTGGGCTTGATTACCCACAACGACGAGACAGCCTTCAGGGAGGAGGTGAGGGCACTTGGAGTGTGGTGTCAGGAAAACAACCTCTCACTCAAAGTCAGCAAAACAAAGGAGATGATCGTGTACGTCAGGAAACAGCAAAGGGAGCACCCCCCTATCCACATCGAAGTAGTGGAGAAGGTGCAAAGTTTTAAGTTCCTCAGCATACACATTACATACAAACTGAAATGGTCCACCGACATAGACAGTGTGGTGAAGAAGGCACAACAGTGCTTCTTCAACCTCAGGAGGCTGAAGATATTTGGCTTGTCAGCTAAAACCCTGACAATATTTTACAGATGCACGAGAGCATCCTGTCGGGCTGTATCACCGCCTGGTACGGCAACTGCACCACCCTCAACCGCAAAGCTATGCAGAGGGTGGTGCGGTCTGGAAGGACAACAACCACCTGAGGACAACAACCACCTGAGCCACTGCCTGTTCACCACCCAGAAGGCGAGGTCAGTACAGGTGCATCAAAGCTGGGGCCGAGAGACTGAAAAATAGCTTCTATCTCAAGGCCATCAGACTGCTAAACAGCAATCACTAAGACAGAGAGGCTGCTGCCTACATTGAGACTCAAATCACTGGCTACTTTAACTTTTTATGGCTGCAGGGGTAGTATTGAGTAGCTTGGATGAAAGGTGCCCATTTCAAACGGCCTGCTCCTCAGTCATAGTTCCTAATATTTGGATATTATTATTAGTATTGGATAGAAAACACTCCAAAGTTTCTAAAACTGTTTGAATTATGTCTGTGAGATTAACAGAACTCATATTGGCAGGCAAAATCCTGAGTTGAAATCAAAACACGAAGTCAGAAATCTGAGCTTGTCTGTATTCATCAGAGTCCTTTAAGAAATCCAATTGAGTTATGACTGGGGTTGCACTGCCTAGGGGTTCCACTAGATGTCAGCAATCAATAGAAATTCCAATGAGACCATGATGTTGTGGGAGAGAATGAGAGCAGAATCAGCCAGGTGTCCATCAAGCAGCCATGCACTTATCATGCCACTTCCTCATGCAAGCCACTGACGTTCCATTGCTCACGCAGACAAGAACGAATACTCCGGTTGGAACTTTATTGAAGCTATATGTTAAAAACATCCTAATGATTGATTCAGTACTTAGTTTGAAATGTTTCTTCGACCGGTAATATCACATTTTGAAGTTTTTGTCCGATATGAAACTGACCAGAATAAGCGTTTGGACATGTTTACCAAACGCGCTAACAATTGGACATAAATAACGGATTTTTTCGAACAAAACAAACATTTATTGTGGACCTGGGATTCTTGCTGTGCTTTCTGATCGAGACCAACAAAGGTAATGAAATATTTATCATGTATTTTATTGTTTATAGTGACGCTATCTTTGCAGCTGTGATATGCTAATTTGAGCGCCGTCTCAGATTATAGCGTGCAATTATTTTTTCTTCAAGTTTTTTTGAAATCTGACACAGCGGTTGCATTAAGGAGAGGTATATCTATAATTCAATGTGTATAACTTGTATTATCATCTATATTTATGATGAGTATTCATGTTGAAACGATGGGCTATGCAAAGTCACTTGATGTTTTTGCATTTAGAGAATCTTGTAGCCTCAATGTAAACTCAGATTTTTTGATATAAATATGAATTTATTCAAACAAAACATGCATGTATTGTGTAACATGAAGTCCTATGAGTGTCATCTGATGAAAATAACCGAAGGTTAGTGATTCATTTTATCTCTTCTGGACATCCTAAGGCTTCCACTAGATATCAACAGTCTTTAGAACCTTGTCTGATGCTTCTACTGTGAAGTGGGGCCGAATGAGTCAGAGGTCTGCCAGCAGCCACGAGCTGGTCATGCGCATTCACATGAGAGGTAGCTCCCGTTCCATTTGCTTTTCTGAAGACAAAGGAATTCTCCGGTTGGAACATTATTGAAGATTTATGTTAAAAACATCCTAAAGATTGATTCTATACTTAGTTTGACATGTTTCTACGACCTGTAATATAACTTTTTGGACTTTTCGTCCGTACTTTCCGCTGGAAAGGAGGCAAAAGGAGGCATTTGGACATAAATTATGAACTTTATGGAACAAATCAAACATTTATTGTGGAACTGGGATTCCTGGGAGTGCATTCTGATGAAGATCATCACCTCCAACATGGCGGATATCTTTTTGGCTTGATGGGTCTCTGAGCGCCGTACTCAGATTATTGCATGGTTTGCTTTTTCCGTAAAGTAAAAAAAAAAATCTGACACAGCGGATGCATTAAGGAGAAACATATCTTTAAATCTGTGAATAACACTTGTAGCTTTTATCAATGTTTATAATGAGTATTTCTGTGATTTGGTGTGGCTCTGGGCAAATTCACGGGATGTTTTGGAGGCAAAGCCAAATGTAAACTGTCACGACTTCTGCCGAAGTCGTTGCCTCTCCTTGTTCGGGCGGTCGACGTCACCAGTCTTCTAGCCATCATTGATCCATTTTAAATTTTCCATTGGTTTTGTCTTGTCTTCCCACACACCTGGTTTCAATCCCATTCATTACCTGTTGTGTATTTAACCCTCTGTTTCCCCTCATGTCTTTGTCAGAGATTGTTTTATGTCAGTGTTGTTTCTGGTTGTATAGGTGCGCGACGGGTCCTCGTACCCATGTTTATTTTATGTATGTACATATTAGTGTTTGGAGCATGTTAAGTGGACATATATTAAGAGACTCCATTTACACTCCGTTTGACTCTCCTGCGCCTGACTTCCCTGCCACCTATACACACGATTCTGACATAAACTGAGGTTTTTGGATATAAATATGAACTTGATCGAACAAAACATACATGTATTGTGTAACATGTTGTCCCAGGAGTGTCATCTGATGAAGAATATCAAAGGTTAGTGATTAAATGTATCAATATTTCAGCTTTTTGTGACTCCTTTCTTTGGTTGGAAAATCGCTGTATGCTTTCTGTGACTAGTTGCTGACCTAACATAATGATATGTTCTGCTTTCGCCGAAAAGCTTTTTTAAAATTGGACACTGTGGTTGGATTAACGAGAATTTTATCGTTAAAATGGTGTCTAATACTTGTATATTTGAGAAAATTGAATTATCAGATTTCTGTTGATTGAATTTGGCAATTTCATTGGCTGTTGGAAAGGGGTTCCGCTAGCGGAACGGGGTTCAATTATGGAAGTGTCACTGCAACCTTAAAACTTCTTGCCACTAGGGGGGTGCCATTTCGACATAGCACAAATGTGTACCCAATTTAAACGGCCTCGTACTCAATTCTTGCTCGTACAATATGCATATTATTCTTACTATTGGATAGAAAACACTCTCTAGTTTCTAAAACCGTTGGAATTATGTCTGTGGGTGAAACGGAACTCTCTCTGCAGCGAAATCCATGACAGGAACTGCGAAGGTCTGAAAACTAGGCTCTGCTCTCAGATCAGTTTAAAGCTCTGTATGTATCCTATGGGTCGACATGAACTGCACCCGCCTTCCCCTGGATGTCAGTAACCAATGAGAAGTGGAATGGACTTTCTGCGTAGTTCCCAGAGTTTATAAAAGGCCAAGGAGCGAGAGGACCTATCTTTTCAACGCTCGCCATTACGCAAAGCAAGACCTCAGGATGGCATTTTGGAACGCTCAGTTATCGACCTTAGATATATCCGTCTGTAATTTAATTCGTTATAGGTGTTAGAAACATCATAACGAAGTTATTTTAAACCGAGTTATATCAGTTTATGCGAGTATATTGCTATTTTCGGAATTTCCTTAGTATTGAGTATAAAGATTTGGGCATGCTGTTTGTTATAGCTACTTGTTAGCTGCTACTTCCGAATTTGAACACGACGTTTTACAACCAAGCAACAATTATTTTGGACAAAGGACCACTTCGCCAAGATTCTGATGGAAGCTCGTCCAAAAGTAAGAGCTATTTATGATGTTATTCCGTATTTATGTGGAAAAATGTAAACGTATTTGTCCGCCATTATTGCGGCACTAGTCTGGCTGTAACGCACACTGTATGTCTAATAACGTTAATTTAAAAAAATCTAACTCAGCGATTGCATTAAGAACTAATTTGTCTTTCAATTGCTGTCCAACCTGTATTTTTTTTAGTCAAGTTTATGAATAGCTTTCGATAAGAGTAGGTGCCTTTCCAAGATGGCGCAGGACAGATTGCTTGATTGTTTGCCCACTAATCACGTTGTGTAACCACGAATTGTGCGGCTAAATATGCACATTTTCGAACCAACTCTATATGAATTGTGTAATATGATGTTACAGGACTGTCATCTGAAGAATTCTGAGAAGGTTAGTGAAAAAATTAATAGCGTTTGGTGGTTTATAACGTTATTGCTATTTTTGCCTTGAATCAATGCTGCTGTGTGACTGACTATTGTAGTAAGCTAAGATAACGCTATATTGTGTTTTCGCTGTAAAACACTTAGAAAATCTGAAATATTGGCTATATTCACAAGATCTGTGTCTTTCATCTGCTGTACGCTGTGTATTTTTAAGAAATGTTTTATGATGAGTAATTAGCTAATACACGATGGTCTCTGTAGTTATTCTAGTCATTTTAGTGACAGTTGTGATGGGGGCTGCAATTGTAAACTATGATTTATACCTGAAATATGCACATTTTTCTAACAAAACCTATGCTATACAATAAATATGTTATCAGACTGTCATCTGATGAGGTTGTTTCTTGGTTAGTGGCTATTTATATCTTTATTTGGTCGAATTTGTGATAGCTACTGATGCAGTAAGAAAATGGTGGAGTATGAGAGTGGTGTCTTTTGCTAACGTGGTTAGCTAATAGATTTACATATTGTGTCTTCCCTGTAAAACATTTTAAAAATCAGAGATGATGGCTTGAATCACAAGATCTGTATCTTTCATTTGGTGTCTTGGACTTGTGATTTCATGAACATTTTATTTTATGATATCCCTGTAACTTTAGGCTAGGCTATGCTAGTCAGCTTTTGTGATGGGGGTGCTCCCGGATCCGGGTTTGTGAGGCGTTAGAGGTTAAAGGTCCTCAATGATGTCGCCCTTGATTCTAAGCAATGTTGTGCTGCTATTTTTATTGACTTGGCCAAAGCTTTTGATACGGTAGACCATACCATTCTTGTGGGCCGGTTAAGGAGTATTTGTGTCTCTGAGAGGGTCTTTGGCTTTGTTTGCCAACTACCTCTCTCAAAGAGTGCAGTGTATAATGTCAGAACATCTGCTGTCTCAGCCACTGCCTGTCACCAAAGGTGTACTGCAAGGCTCGATCCTAAGCCCCATGCTCTTCTCAATTTACATCAACATAGCTCAGGCAGTAGGAAGCTCTCGCATTCATTTATATGTAGGTGATACAGTCTTATACTCAGCTGGCCCCTCCCCGGATTTTGTGGTAAAAACGCTCTACAACAAAGCTTTCTTAGTGTCCAACAAGCTTTCTCTGCCCTTAACCTTGTTCTGAACACCTTCAAAACAAAGGTCATGTGGTTTGGTAAGAAGAATGCCCCTCTCCCCACAGGTGTGATTACTACCTCTGAGGGTTTAGAGCTTGAGGTAGTCACCTCATACAAGTACTTGGGAGTATGGCTAGACGGTGCATTGTCCTTCTCTCAGCACATATCAAAGCTGCAGGCTAAAGTTATATCTATAATTGGTTTCCTCTATTGTAATAGTTCCTCTTTCACCCCAGCTGCCAAACTAACCCTGATTCAGATGACCAGCCTACCCATACTAGATTACGGAGACGTAATTTATAGATGGCAGGGAAGGGTGCTCTCGAGCGGCTAGATGTTGTTTACCATTCGGCCATCAGATTTGCCACCAATGCTCCTTACTGCACTCTATACTCCTCTATACTCACTTTAATGCAGCGACACTTAAATCAGTTCTACCAAATTTCTATCAGCATGCTAAATGTGCAACCAGAGGGAAAAAACTCTGGACCACCTTTACTCCACACACAGAGACGCATAGAAAGCTCTCCCTCACCCTCCATTTGACAAATCTGACCATAATTATATCCTCCTGATTCCTGCTTACAAGCAAAAATTAAAGCAGGAAGCACCAGTGACTCGATCAATAAACAAGTGGTCAGATGAAGCAGATGCTAAGTTACAGGACTGTTTTGCTATCAGAGACTGGAATATGTTCTGGGATTCCTCCGATGGCATTGAGGAGTACACCACATCAGTCATTGGCTTCATCAATAAGTGCATCGAGGACGTCGTTCCTACAGCAACCATACGTAAATACCCAAACCAGAAGCCATGGATTACAGGCAACATCCGGACTGCGCTAACGGCTAGAGCTGCCGCTTTCAAGGAGCGGGACTCTAACCCGGAAGATTATAAGAAATCCCGCTATGCCCTCAGACGAACCATCAAACAGCCAATACAGGACTAAGATCGAATTATACTACACCGACTCTGACGCTCGTAGGATGTGGCAGGGCTTGTAAACCATTACAGACTACAAAGGAAGCACAGCCAAGAGCTGCCCAGTGACACGAGCCTACCAGACGAGCAAAACTACTTCTATGCTCGCTTCGATGCAAATAACACTGAAACATGCATGAGAGCACAAGCTGTTCCGGAAGACTTTGAGATCACGCTCTCTGCAACCCTTTAAGACCTTTAAACAGGTCAACATTCACAAGGCCACAGGGCCAGACGGATTACCAGGACGTGTACTGCGAGCATGCGCTGACCAATTGGCAAGTGTCTTCGCTGACATTTTCAACCTCTCACAGTCCGAGTCTGTAATACCAACATGTTTTAAGCAGACCACCATAATCCCTAAATAAGGGCACAAGGTGAGACCCAAATGCAGACACAGGATGCAGATGGTTGAGCTCCGATATTTATTATACCAAAAGGGGTGGGCAAAAGGCAGGTCGGGACAGGCGAGAGTTCATAAACCAGGTCAGAGTCCAAACAGTACCAGGTGATAGGCAGGCTCGAGGTCAGAACAGGCAGAGTGGTCAGGCAGGCGGATTTGGCGTCATGACAGGCAAGGGTCAAAACCAGGAGGGTTAGGAAAAAACAGAGACTGGGAAAAATAGGAGCTAGGAGAAACGCTGGTTGACGTGGCAAAACAAGACCAACTGGCACAGAGAGACAGGAAACACGGATAAATACACCGGGGACTAATGGGGAAAACAGGAGACACCTGGAGGTGGGTGGAGACAATCACAAAGACAGGTGAAACAGATCAGGGCGTGACACCCTGTGCCCAAGAACACTAAGGTAACCTGCCTAAATGATTACCGACCCGTAGCACTCACGTCTGTAGCCATGAAGTGCTTTGAAAGGCTTGTCATGGCTCACATCAACACCATTATCCCAGAAACCCTAGACCCACTCCAATTTGCATACCGCCCCAACAAATCCACAGATGATGCAATCTCTATTGCACTCCACACTGCCCTTTCCCACCTGGACAAAAGGAACACCTATGGTGAGAGAGTTCATTAGAAAGCGCATTGGCGATGTCGTACCCACAACAACTATTAAAACATTCCCAAACCAGAAACTGTGGATTGATGGCAGCATACGTGCAAAACTGAAAGCGCGAACCACTGCTTTTAACCAGGGCAAGGTGACCGGAAACATGACCGAATACAAAGAGTGTAGCTATTCCCTCCGCAAGGCAATCAAACAAGCTAAGTGTGAGTATAGAGACAAAGTAGAGTTGCAATTCAACGGCTCAGACACAAGAGGTATGTGGCAGGGTCTACAGTCAATCACGGATTACAAAAAGAAAACCAGCCCCGTTGCGGACCAGGATGTCTTGCTCCCAGACAGACTAAATAACTTCTTTGCTCGCTTTGGGGACAATACAGTGCCACTGACACGGCCCGCTACCAAAACCTGCGGACTCTCCTTCACTGCAGCCGACGTGAGTAAAACATTTAAACGTGTTAACCCTCGCAAGGCTGCAGGCCCAGACGGCATCCCCAGCCGCGTCCTCAGAGCATGCGCAGACCAGCTGGCTGGTGTGTTTACGGACATATTCAATCAATCCTCATCACAGTCTGCTGTTCCCAAACGCTTCAAGAGGGCCACCATTGTTCCTGTTCCCAAGAAAGCTAAGGTAACTGAGTTAAACGACTACCGCCTCGTAGCACTCACTTCCGTCATCATGAAGTGCTTTGAGAGACTAGTCAAGGACCATATCACCTCCACCCTACCTGACACCCTAGACCCACTCCAATTTGCTTACCGCCCCAATAGATCCACAGACGACGCAATCGCAACCACACTGCACACTGCCCTAACCCACCTGGACAAGAGGAATACCTATGTGAGAATGCTGTTCATCGACTACAGCTCAGCATTTAACACCATAGTACCCTCCAAACTCATCAAGCTCGAGACCCTGGGTCTCGACCCCGCCCTGTGCAACTGGGTACTGGACTTCCTGACGGGCCGCCCCCAGGTGGTGAGGGTAGGTAACAACATCTCCACCCCGCTGATCCTCAACACTGGGGCCCCACAAGGGTGTGTTTTGAGCCCTCTCCTGTACTCCCTGTTCACCCACGACTGCGTGGCCATGCACGCCTCCAACTCAATCATCAAGTTTGCGGACGACACTACAGTGGTAGGCTTGATTACCAACAAAGACGAGACGGCCTACAGGGAGGAGGTGAGGGCCCTCGGAGTGTGGTGTCAGGAAAATAACCTCACACTCAACGTCAACAAAACAAAGGAGATGATTGTGGACTTCAGGAAACAGCAGAGGGAGCACCCCCCTATCCACATCGACGGGACAGTAGTGGAGAGGGTAGTAAGTTTTAAGTTCCTCGGCGTGCACATCACGGACAAACTGAATTGGTCCACCCACACAGACAGCGTTGTGAAAAAGGCGCAGCAGCAGGCTCAGGAGGCTGAAGAAATTCGGCTTGTCACCAAAAGCACTCACAAACTTCTACAGATGCACAATCAAGAGCATCCTGTCGGGCTGTATCACCGCCTGGTACGGCAACTGCTCCGCCCACAACCGTAAGGCTCTCCAGAGGGTAGTGAGGTCTGCACAATGCATCACTGGGGGCAAACTACCTGCAATAGGACACCTACACCACCCGATGTCACAGGAAGGCCATAAAGATCATCAAGGACAACAACCACCCGAGCCACTGCCTGTTCACCCCGCTATCATCCAGAAGGCGAGGTCAGTACAGGTGCATCAAAGCAGGGACCGAGAGACTGAAAAACAGCTTCTATCTGAAGGCCATCAGACTGTTAAACAGCCACCACTAACATCGAGTGGCTGCTGCCAACATACTGACTCAACTCCAGCTCACTTTAATAATGGAATTGATGGAAATTGATCAAAATTGTATCACTAGCCACTTTAAACAATGCGACTTAATATAATGTATATACTGTACTCTATCATCTACTGCATCTTGCCATCTTTATGTAATACATGTATCACTAGCCACTTTAAACCATGCACTTTTATGTTTACATACCCTACATTACTCATCTCATATGTATATACTGTACTCGATACCATCTACTGCATCTTGCCTATGCCATTCTGTACCATCACTCATTCATATATCTTTATGTACATATTCTTTATCCCTTTACACTTGTGTGTATAAGGTAGTAGTTGTGGAATTGTTAGTTTAGATTACGCGTTGGTTATTACTGCATTGTCGGAACTAGAAGCACAAGCATTTCGCTACACTCGCATTAACATCTGATAACCATGTGTATTTGACAAATAAAATTTGATTTGATTTGAATGTGAGAATGCTCTTCATTGACTACAGCTCAATGTTCAACACCATAGTGCCCTCAAAGCTCATCACTAAGCTAAGGACCCTAGGACTAAACACCTCCCTTTGCAACTGGATCCTGGACTTCCTGACGGGCCGCCCCTAGGTGATAAGGGTAGGTAACAACACACCCGCCGTGCTGATCCTCAACATATAGGCCCCTCGGGGGTGTGTGCTCAGCCCCCTCCTGTACTCCCTGTTCACTCATGACTGCACGGCCAGGCATGACTCCGACACCATCATTAAGTTTGCCGATGACACAAGAGTGGTAGGCCTGATCACCGACAACGATGAGATAGCCTATAGGGAGGAGGTCAGGGACCTGGCCGTGTGGTGCCAGGTCAACAACCTCTCCCTCAACGTGATCAAGACAAAGGAGATGATGTGATGATGATGATGT
The DNA here is from genome assembly GCF_016432855.1 of Salvelinus namaycush. Taxonomy (NCBI): domain Eukaryota; kingdom Metazoa; phylum Chordata; class Actinopteri; order Salmoniformes; family Salmonidae; genus Salvelinus; species Salvelinus namaycush. The sequence goes on along the minus strand of NC_052337.1, from coordinate 39,055,775 downwards.
GGACTACAGGAAAAAGAGGACCGATTCTCATCGACGGGGCTGTAGTGGAGCATGTTGAGAGCTTCAAGTTCCTTGGTGTCCACATCACCAACAAACTAACATGGTCCAACCACACCAAGACAGTCGTGAAGAGGGTACAACAAAGCCTATTCCCCCTCAGGAAACTGAAAAGATTTGGCATGGGTCCTCAGATCCTCAAAATGTTCTACAGCTGCAACATCGAGAGCATCCTGACTGGTTGCATCACTGCCTGGTATGGCAACTGCTCGGCCTCCGACCTCAAGGCACTACAGAGGGTAGTGCGAACGGCCCAGTACATCACTGGGGCCAAGCTTCCTGCCATCCAGGACCTCTATACCAGGCTGTGTCAGAGGAAGGCCCTAAAAATTGTCAAAGACTCCAGCCACCCTAGTCATAGACTGTTTTCTCTGCTACCGCAAGGCAAGCGGTAACGGAGCACCAAGTCTAGGTCCAAGAGGCTTCTAAACAGCTTCTACCCTCAAGCCATAAGACTCCTGAACATCTCATCAAATGGCTACCCAGACTATTTGCATTGTCCCCGCCCCCTCTTTTACACCGCTGCTACACACTGTTGTTATAATCTACGCATAGTCACTCAATAAATCTACCTACATGTACATACAGTTGAAGTCCAAAGTTTACATACACTTAGGTTGGAGTAATTAAAACTTGTTTTTCAACCACTCCACACATTTCTTGTTAACAAACTATAGTTTTGGCAAGTCGGTTAGGACATCTACTTTGTGCATGACACAAGTAATTTTTCCAACAATTGTTTACAGACAGATTATTTCACTTATAATTCACTGTATCATAATTCCAGTGGGTCAAAAGTTTACATACACTAAGTTGACTGTGCCTTTAATAAATTGGGCACGATTTTTTCCCAAAGTGAAAACAGCGCCCCCTATTCACAAGAAGTTAAACAGATGTCTGTAAGGAGAGCTGACCCTCCTGTGGTAATTAATGCTGTACCTGGAAGCCCTGGCCATTATACCAATAAGTATGGAAAGCCTTGCAATGCGGTCGGAGGACCTCTTGACTGCCCCTTTGGTAATCCAAACTGTCTCTATGGAGTGATTCGGGGAGGTGGTCATGCGTGTCACGATTTTCATAACGATGGTTTCCCTGTATATGTTCAATTACCCAGTTCAGATGAATGTTTACTCATACATGTCCACAAAAAGTGTCATTTGCGTCACAATTGCAAGTGGTGTACAAAAATTCATGAGGATGGTCATAACCATCACCCAGAACCTTTTTTCTGTGCCAAGTGTCAAAGAGGAGATTGTCTTATATGTAAGGATGAGGACTGTGCTCTTATGTAATGGGGTTTTAGCATATCTATTTTGCCTATTGCTTTGTGTTCTTTGTATGTATGAATTCTCTCTCTCTCTCTCTCTCTCTCTCTCTCTCTCTCTCTCTCTCTCTCTCTCTCTCTCTCTCTCTCTCTCTCTCTCTCTCTCTGTCATACGTTTCTTAAACTTTTGCTCTAGTGTTCAAAATGCCACCACTTATTACTTTTACCATAATTTAGGTATGTGAATTGTTCTATTTACTTTAGAATTGTCCCTATATTTTACACAGCCAGCTGTCTCTCCTTTTCTGTGAGTTATCTCCTCTAATAATATACATCGTTTCTAGAAATAACACCCCTTCACTACCATAACCTTCATTTATGAGACCCCTCATATCCCCAATGTAGTCACAGTTTTTCTAACCCATAACACATGAGTCACTACTCCTAATTTCCTTCCATAGTTTAATACATACTTAAACATTCTCAAATCAATTTTAATCAATTTATATCATTCCCTCCTCAGGAACAATATACACTTAAGTTCCTTAAAACAAAAGTAAATTGACCAAACAAGAAAAAGAGAAAAATAAATTATAATAACTGCACATTTGCAATAAATTATCACTATTTGTAATGTAATTAAACCTGGGGAAAACGTCCATCCGTTTCATTCTATGCCCATGTTATGTTGGTCTCTTTCTCCTTTATCCTTGATTGTCATCGCACAACTGACTATACCTTTTATTCAATTACTTATATTATTACATTTTATCATTACAATTCCAATGACATTATAAAACAAAAAGAAACAAAAAACCTTTAATCTAATATTCTGTAAGTTTTGTCAACCACCCTGTCTCAGGATTAGTTTCCAGAGCTTCCCTAGGGCTAGTAAATTTAAACAGTTCTATATCCAAATCATAACTAAACCGTTCTTTTAAAAAAAATACATTTTCCAACCCAATATTCAGGATAACAGTCCTTAGTGTTTACTTTAACTCAAATGTGACCTTATCTATTCAATACACATCATCCCTTTAATAATTAACATTTATACTAAAAACTTTTATTATCAGTAATATCTATTTTCCAAATAGCCCTTTTGTCTCAGTTTTTCTCTCATGAGTGGCCTGGTAATAAAAGGTCAGTACCACAATTCCTTTTAGTCTTTCTTCTCCCAGCACATATCATTTCAGCATGTCTATTTTTAGATACAGTTCACAGGTCATCAGACACAGTTGTCCCTCACTATTCAGTCGGTTAGGGTGGGTTTGAGCTCCACACACACTTGTTGTGGTGATATTCTCTCCCATGCATTAAAGCATTCTGACGTCACCTTCCATGATAACTCCCTTATTCTACTGGTGATCTCTCAGACGAATTACAGATTATGTAGTTATCAACATAACCCTCGCAGAGACCCACACTCCAATAAACCCTTTGGAGTAACTTTCATCACTTTTTAACATATTTTCCTTTTTATATGCAGAATGAACAAAGCATATTTGTGTATTTACCCAAAGACCATAACCCCAGGGAACTGATAATTTTACCTATGAACCCATGTTTTATCAAAAAAAAGAAACCTATTTGAATAACTTAGTCAATTTAAGGTTACAACTCTTCATAATTTTCCCAGGGAAATAATAGATTTTCAAAGTAATTATACACTTTGAATAGAGACTGGTGTTTCTTAATCATTTTATAATTAAATCCCACCTGTTCCAACAATTTCTAGTGAAGGTGATCAGTCTTTCACGGGAAATTCTTAGGATTCAGGGCATTTTGACACCATTAAAATGTTTCCACTCCCCTTTCTTTAGAAACAACTTAAATACATTTTTCAAAAACATTTCCATCCTTCTGCATACCCAATCTGAAACTGAATTGGAAAAAACCCTTCCAAAATAAATCTACTAACGCATATTCATTCCCGGTACATGGTGTACTTACTAGTGAACCATAGGCCAAGAACACACAGGAACTGGCCTTATTTATCCGGAACTCCATTTTTTAGCTTTATCCAGATATTTTTATTATTAAAGCGGCTGAATTTAACTAACTGCTTTCCACAGTAATGCAGTCTCCAATGACATTTTGACCAGAGAAGAGAAAAGTGTACATATCGTTAATATTCACAATGTTACCTTTATAATACTGTAATCTCTATGAACCACTCATTGTTCGATCAGAGACTATACACCGCCAAGTGAAAATTCCATTCTTACTAACCTCAAACCGATTAGTTGTTTGTTCTTTAGACAAGGATGCAAACTCTTGTATAGCGGCATTTCCTGCTACCGCACTAAGTTCCAGTGTCACCTTACACTTCTTTTTCCCATACCCGATATCCCCATATCCAAAATAGGGAGCTATTTTCTTATGCTTTTAGATATTCTCCATAGTTCTGCTAACCACCCGCATGTCTGCGAGGACGAGCGGAACCATATTTGTACTTCATCGTAATGTATTTTCTGATGATAAAATGTTGACATCAGAACGCCTGCAAATTGAGCTCCACATTATGGTCCAATGCGACTGTTCCAACTCCCAATTGCCTCCCTGAATTGTTTATTTTATTTATCCTGTTTACCGGGTAATGGCGTCCTCCATTATCCATTTTTTTCATATTCAATCCGAATTCGGTAGAACTAATGTGCGCTTCTTTCAGTGACTCCATGGCTTTATTAAATCCCTCATCTCTCTATGCTAGGGAGAAACAGTCCTTTTGTTTTCATGCTACTATTTATTTATTTATTTTTCCTAAACACTCCCATCGTATTATACACCTTTTATTTACTATTTTACCAAGGTAAAGCTAATCCCCCTTTCCCAGATAATAATTAATTAGACACATCACTTAATTTCTCCTATCAAAGCCTACTTTATAATGTCTGTACTATATTTCTGAATACTACAGATGACTTAATGTCTTATTCTAGTACAGTACCTCAAATATCGCTGTGTTTTTCCCTTTACAGATATCATTATTTATTAATTTTATTATTTTGCTTATTTTATCACTAACTTTATTCAGTGTATTAAATCCAATTTAATACATTTGTCCTTATAATTTAGCTAGTTATAATGTCTACACTTTCTTATCTCTTTATTTATCTGCTTGCTATATTGTCTTTTAGCCTATTTTACTGTTTAATTCCTGATTCACGGTTTTAGTGAAACAAGCCTCTCCTATCCTGGTCTCAGTATCTTTTACACCTCTTTTTGTCCTTCAGGCTATTTTTAGACTGCAGTCTCTGTCTCTGTACAGAGCGGCTGGTGGCTTGCCGTTCTCCTTCTCTCGTTACACTGCTTGTGATTTTTTAATATGTGTTCTAGACTTCTGTTATGGTGTTTCTTGTGTATTTTTTTTAATTCTATACAGCCTAGATTTATTTTAACCTCATAGTATAATTTTAGTTTATTTTTATCTTTCTTTCCGTTTATATACTATTCGTGCCTCGTTTAATACCTCTTTAACACCTATTGTATTTTTACAATGGTCTTTTAACACATTATCACGTCAATGTTTTATCCTTATTTATAACTTATTTGCCCAATCTTTATCGATTTTGTTCCTCTTCCCAGTGAGAGTTAAATGCACTCTCCTTCTCAAATTACACTCAGTTAACTGTCAGAGAGGCTTGCGCATTCCTCTTCCTACCAGTTGGTCACAGACACACACACACACACACACACTATTTTCCTATTTTTTCCTAATCTGCTCATTCATCCGGGAGGTCCGTGGGGCGACGCACATTTGGCATAGCGTCGTCCGGGTTAGGGAGGGTTTGGCCGGTAGGGATATCCTTGTCTCAGTATGTAAAAATTTAATAAAATGTATGCACTCTACTGTAAGTCGCTCTGGATAAGAGCGTCTGCTAAATGACTAAAATGTAAATGTAAAAATGTCGTGGATAATCGTCTCAGAAATATAACACTCTTACAAGAACTTGTAAATTCAATATAGACTTTTAATATAACATATCAGAAGCCGTGTCAGTCCGCGGAAAGACCAACTTCCATAAGCACTGGCTCTGTTCTTATACACACACATAAAAATGAGTCCATCACATATGTTAATTAAATTACTTCTCATACGTCATATGTTACCATTGTCTTTCATTTTCAGGCTTCCTGCTTGTTCATGCCCAATAACGCCTGTATCCGCTCTTGATTAGATTACAATGGTGCCAGGACCTTCTCAGTGTCCTAATATAAATATGTATTATGCCTATAGTCCATCTGTTGGTCATTTGGCTGGCCCCCTCCTTTGTATGTCCCTCTGACCTCGGTTTTTCCAGCTCTTCTATGTACTTATGGCCGTTCTTTAGTTTCCTGTCCTAGACAATAGACAATGTACTTTAAGTTTACACTAAGCCTTTATGCTTATAATGGCTTTGGCCATTATGTCTGTTATGTCTTAGTTTCCTGTTTTTACCAGCCTGTATCCATTCACTCATGTCTGCTAATATTTGGTTTCATGTTTTTACCAGAATGGCAAATGCACTCACTTGTTGCCTTCTCCTCCTATATTCTAATGTACACTTCTATGTCTGTCCCTAAATGTATCATTCACCCCCACATCAGGTTGAAATGTTATTGATTATTATGACTAAAAACAACCTGAGGATTGATTATAAACATCGTTTGACATGTTTCTACAAACTTTACTGATACTTTCGGATTTTTCATCTGTCTGTTGTGACTGCCTTTGAGCCTGTGGATTACTGAACAAAACGCACGAACAAAACGGAGGTTTCTGGATATAAAAAGGGACTTTATCGAAGAAAACAAACATTTATTGAGTAAATGGGAGTCTTGTGAGTGCAACCATATGAAGATCATCAAAGGTAAGTGATTAATTTTATCACTATTTCTGACTTTGTAATGATTTGTCTGCTGGGCGCTGTTCTCAGATAATCGCATGGTAGGCTTTCGCCGTAAAGCCTTTTTGAAATCTGACACCATGGTTGGATTAACCTCTTAGCGCTAATTACGTACCCAACGTAAACTGAAATTTTCTCTGGCCCAGATCGTAGAATATGCATATAATTTACAGATTAGGATAGAAAACACTCCAAAGTTTCCAAAACTGTCAAAATGTTGTCTGTGAGAAAAATAATATTTATTCTGCAAGCGAAAACCTGAGAAATTAACCCGGAAGTGATATTTAAAAAAATAATAACTTTGTTTCCTGGCCTGTCTAACCTCCATTTAAAGGGGTATCAACCAGATTCTTTTTCCAATGACTTCCTCAGGCTGTGACCAGGCTTTAGACATAGCTTCAGGCTTTTATTTTGAAAAATGAGCGAGATGTTTCAAAAGAGGTCAGGTGTACCCTGAATGATTCCTGCGCGCCAGACAGGAGCTCTCCATTTTCCATTTCTCTCTTATTGAATAGGTTATGCTCCGGTTGAAATATTATCGATTATGTTTGTTAAAGACAACCTGAGGTTTAATTATAAAAAACATTTGGAATGTTTCTACGACCCTATCGGATACTTTTGGGGATTTGTCGAATGGAACACAGCTTTTGTTTTCGCAAAATATTGCGCAAACCAAATGGCGGTGTTTTGTGATAAAAGTACATTTATCGAACAAAAATAACATTTGTTGTGTAACGGAGTCTCGTGGAAACACCCGAAGATTATCAAAGGTAAGCGATTAATTTGATTGCTTTTCTTACTTTCGTGACCAAGCTAGCCAAGCTAATATAAGGCTAAATTGTTATAGCATTGAAAGCTACAATCACAAAAGCTTGGATTTCTTTCGCTGTAAAATATATTTTCAAAATCTGACACGATAGGTGGATTAACAACAAGCTAAACTGTGTTTTGATATATTTCACTTGTGATTGCATGATTATAAATATTTTTAGTAATATTTTTTAATCTGATACGTTTGGAAATTTCCGTCTTCCTTTCAGGACCGGAATGAGGCTGTCGTTTTTTTCCTCATAACGCACTAAACCCAAATGGCGTTTTTTTTCATCATAACGCACAACCCAAATGGCGTTTTTTTTCATATTTATCGAACAAAAAGAAGATTTGTTGTGTAACTGGGAGTCTCGTGAGTGGAAACGTCCGAAGAGTATCTAAGGTAAGCGTTGAATTTGATTGTTTTTCACACTTTCGTGACTATGCTAATTTGGGGTTAGCTGATGTAGCATTGAAAACTACACTCACAAAAGCTTGGATTTCTTTCGCTGTAAAATATATTTTCAAAATCTGACACCATAGGTGGATTAACAACAAGCTAAGCTGTGTTTAAGGTATATTTCACTTGTGATTGAATGATTATAAATATTTTTAGGAATATTTTTGAATTTGGCGCCCTGCAATTCAGCGGTTGTTTAGGAAAGTGAACCCGTATTCGGTATCGGTAGATCAGAAAGGTTAACAAGAAGTTAATCTTTAAACCGATGTATAACACTTGTATGTTTTCTGAATTTTTATGATGAGTATCCTGCTTTCCTACCTAAGGTCCTGCCACCAGGTCACATGAACAGGGAAATGGTGCTAACAGCCTTATCCACCTCCATGCCCCTTGGGGCTCATGATGTTGATGTACACAGTCTGTGTCCTGTGGAACTCAGTCCGGTTTTTACTCTTGAAAGGTGTAATAGTAGAATGCACAAGGTGCAATTTAGAAATTCGGTACTGCATCATCAGTTCCTCTTGTCATGTTAATCATCGCATACCTTAGAGCTATATATTACTTGTCGGAAATGTCCAAGTCCACTAGCCCATGTCAGCTAACGTTTTTATATGCTGAACAAAAATATCAACGCAACATGTTAAGTGTTGATCCCATGTTTCATGAGCTGAAATTAAATATCCCAGAAATGTTCCATATGCACAAAAATCTTATTTCCCTCAAATTGTGCACAAATTAGTTTACATTCCTGTTAGTGAGCATTTCTCCTTTACCAAGATAATCCATCCACTTGACAGGTGTTGCATATCAAGAATCTGATTTAAACATCATGATCATTACACAGGTGCACTTTGTTCTGGGTACAATGAAAGGCCACTGTAAAATGTGCAGTTTTCTCACACAACACAATGCCACAGATGTCTCAAGTTGAGGGAGGGTGCAATTGGCATGCTTACTGCAGGAATGTCCACCAGAGCAGTTGCCAGAGAATTTAATGTTAATTTCTCTACCATAAACCGCCTCCAACGTCGTTTTAGAGAATTTGGCAGTACATCCAACCGGCCTCACAACTGCAGACCACGTGTGGGCAAGCAGTTTGCTGATGTCAACATTATGAACAGTGCCCCATAGTGGTGGTGGGGTTATGATATGGCCAGGCATAAGATACGGACAACGAACACAATTGTATTTTTTGGGTGGAAGCGTAGCCCAGTAGTTAGAGTGTTGGACTAGTAACCGAAAGGTTGCAAGATCGAATCCCCGAGCTGACAAGGCAGTTAACCCACTGTTCCTAGGCCGTCATTGAAAATAAGAATTTGTTCTTAACTCTCTTGCCTAGTAAAATAAATAAAAATAAATTTTATTGATGGCAATTTGACTGCACAGAAATACTGTGACGAGTACCTGAGGCCCATTTCTTTTAAGGTATCTGTAATCAACAGATGCATATCTGTATTCCCAGTCATGTGAAATCCATAGATTAGGGCCTAATGAATGTATTTCAATTGACTGATTTCTACATACGAACTTTAACCTGTTTGGCGTGCAAGCCCGACGTCGGTACACTTATGACAACAGCCACTTCAAGTGCAGGGCGCGAAATTCAAAAGATATTTTTTTTAAATATTTAACTTTCACACATTAACAAGTCCAATACAGCATATGAAAGGTACACATCTCGTGAATCCAGCCAACATGTCGGATTTTTAAAATGTTTTACAGGGAAGACAAAATATGTAAATCTATTAGCTAACCACGTTAGCAAAAGACTCCACTTTTATTACTCCATCAGTTTTTGACTCCATCAGTAGCTATCACAAATTCGGCCAAATAAAGATATAAATAGCCACTAACCAAAAAACAACCTCATCAGATGACAGTCTGATAACATATTTATTGTATAGCATATGTTTTTTTCGAAAAATGTGCATATTTCAGGTATAAATCATAGTTTACATTGCAGCTACATTCAGAAATTGCACCGAAAGCAGCCATAATATTTACAGACACCAACGTCAAATAGCTAATTACTCATCATAAAACATTTTTGAAAAATACATAGTGTGCAGCAATTGAAAGACAGGCATCTTGTGATTCCAAACAATATTTCCGATTTATTAAATGTTTTACAGCGAAAACAAAATGTATCGCTATATTAGCGATATTTGTGATAGCACCTGATGGAGTTAGAAAAGTGGTGTCTTTTGCTAACGTGGTTAGCTAATAGATTTACATATTTTGTCTTCCCTGTAAAACATTTTAAAAATCAGACATGTTGGCTTGATTCACAAGAAGTGTATCTTTCATCTGGTGTCTTGGACTTGTTAATTTGTGAAAGTTAAATATAAAAAAAAAATATCTTTTGAATTTCGCGCCCTGCACTTGAGCTGGATGTTGTCATATTGATCCCGACTTAGGGCTTGCAGCCCAAACAAGATAAGCTTTAAAATTGCAACATTCTCTCCACCAACGAGGGGTGTGAACAGTTTGTCATGAACAGTGCTTGTGCCCATAGAAATGGGGACGTGGCGCGGCGGGGATGTGTCTTACGGGAACTGACTTACTTTGGTATGGTCATCCCCTTGAGTGACTAGCACAGTCCCTCAAGCGAAAGAGAAAAAGGTGAGTCATGTAACGGTTCTATGAGCTAGTGACTATGCTAGTCCAGCTGGCAGTTCCCTTTGTAGCTTCAGGAAGAGTCTTGAGGAAGTGATGCTACGTGCCCAGGTATTTATAGGGGGTGGGGGCAAGTGAATCACACCCGTAGCACGGAATTACTCTGATATTAATCTCGACTCATCCTGCTGCCAGGTGTTAGGATATCCCATTGAGTGATTAACACCTATTGTATTTTTACAATGGTCTTTTAACAATGGTCTTTTAACACATTATCACGTCAATGTTTTATCCTTATTTATAACTTATTTGCCCAATCTTTATCGATTTTGTTCCTCTTCCCAGTGAGAGTTAAATGCACTCTCCTTCTCAAATTACACTCAGTTAACTGTCAGAGAGGCTTGCGCATTCCTCTTCCTACCAGTTGGTCACAGACACACACACACACACACACACACACACTATTTTCCTATTTTTTCCTAATCTGCTCATTCATCACAAAGAATTGTCATTCATTTGTTCACGCATACCCTTCGTTTTTACCTAAAACGACCCATAGTTTTTCCTACTAATTTAATCCACTTCCTCAACATAAACCGGAATTATACTTATGGGATTTTTACGATATGACGAGACTACTACCTAATCGGGCCAGCCTGTCTTCATATCCTATTCACCCCCCCAATACTGATCTCTATTCTATATTAGAGCAATATCGTGGCGTCACCTACTGATTTTCAACCCCCCGTTTAGCTAGACGGAGCGTTTTTATCCGCAGGATTTATTTTGCAGTTGAACCCCGCACAATCAGGCTAACGTTCTTCCGCGTTCTATAAATATTCACCCACAGACCCTCCTGCCGTGAATATCCCACCCAAGCAGACCCCTTTCTAATTTTATTTTTTAAAGGGCGGTATCGTGGCTTCCTAACTACTTATTTATGCAGTTCTCTATTCTTTTTAGAGCCGTATTCATAAGTAACCTGTCCAAGCTTTCCTTCTACTAATTTTATCGAAGAGGTATTACAGGATTTTCTACCTACATTATCTGTTTTGACCGTATGGGCTGTCCCACATTATAGCCAGGCATCTCAGCCAGATGGTGCAAACAACCGCACCAGTTAAGCCACACATTCGAACGGTCCGATCAGAATGAGTGCATGCCCCCTCCGCTAAACGCCCGACACCCACAATGTCCACAGCCCCTACTCACTTACTCTCTACTCATGCGCATACATTTATATTTAATACAATTCCCAAAATCACACATACATGCAAATTCATTGAATTCAAAAGTTCTTTAGTATTTACTGGTTTCTTTTTAGGAAATTTGAAAGAGAGACCTACGTGGCGCCCTTCCCGCTGAGACAGGATCTCTGAAGCAATCCATACAAACATTTCAACTACGTAAGAACAAGCTTACCTTTTTATAGTTGTGGCCACATTGTTTGCAAGATTGTCCAAAGAAACTATCACCAGCCCGGAACACCATTCCGTAGTCCCTGTCCCTCCTGGCATGCTCGCCAAATATAGACCTCCCGGGTGGCGCAGTGGTCTAGGGCACTGCATCGCAGTGCTAGCTGCGCCACCAGAGTCTCTGGGTTCACGCCCAGGCTCTGTCACAGCCGGCCGCAACCGGGAGGTCCGTGGGGCGACGCACAATTGGCATAGCGTTGTCCGGGTTAGGGAGGGTTTGGCCGGTAGGGATATCCTTGTCTCAGTATGTAAAAATGTAATAAAATGTATGCACTCTACTGTAAGTCGCTCTGGATAAGAGCGTCTGCTAAATGACTAAAATGTAAATGTAAAAATGTCGTGGATAATCGTCTCAGAAATATAACACTCTTACAAGAACTTGTAAATTCAATATAGACTTTTAATATAACATATCAGAAGCCGTGTCAGTCCGCGGAAAGACCAACTTCCATAAGCACTGGCTCTGTTCTTATACACACACATAAAAATGAGTCCATCACATATGTTAATTAAATTACTTCTCATACGTCATATGTTACCATTGTCTTTCATTTTCAGGCTTCCTGCTTGTTCATGCCCAATAACGCCTGTATCCGCTCTTGATTAGATTACAATGGTGCCAGGACCTTCTCAGTGTCCTAATATAAATATGTATTATGCCTATAGTCCATCTGTTGGTCATTTGGCTGGCCCCCTCCTTTGTATGTCCCTCTGACCTCGGTTTTTCCAGCTCTTCTATGTACTTATGGCCGTTCTTTAGTTTCCTGTCCTAGACAATAGACAATGTACTTTAAGTTTACACTAAGCCTTTATGCTTATAATGGCTTTGGCCATTATGTCTGTTATGTCTTAGTTTCCTGTTTTTACCAGCCTGTATCCATTCACTCATGTCTGCTAATATTTGGTTTCATGTTTTTACCAGAATGGCAAATGCACTCACTTGTTGCCTTCTCCTCCTATATTCTAATGTACACTTCTATGTCTGTCCCTAAATGTATCATTCACCCCCACATCAGGTTGAAATGTTATTGATTATTATGACTAAAAACAACCTGAGGATTGATTATAAACATCGTTTGACATGTTTCTACAAACTTTACTGATACTTTCGGATTTTTCATCTGTCTGTTGTGACTGCCTTTGAGCCTGTGGATTACTGAACAAAACGCACGAACAAAACGGAGGTTTCTGGATATAAAAAGGGACTTTATCGAAGAAAACAAACATTTATTGAGTAAATGGGAGTCTTGTGAGTGCAACCATATGAAGATCATCAAAGGTAAGTGATTAATTTTATCACTATTTCTGACTTTGTAATGATTTGTCTGCTGGGCGCTGTTCTCAGATAATCGCATGGTAGGCTTTCGCCGTAAAGCCTTTTTGAAATCTGACACCATGGTTGGATTAACCTCTTAGCGCTAATTACGTACCCAACGTAAACTGAAATTTTCTCTGGCCCAGATCGTAGAATATGCATATAATTTACAGATTAGGATAGAAAACACTCCAAAGTTTCCAAAACTGTCAAAATGTTGTCTGTGAGAAAAATAATATTTATTCTGCAAGCGAAAACCTGAGAAAAATTAACCCGGAAGTGATATTTAAAAAAATAATAACTTTGTTTCCTGGCCTGTCTAACCTCCATTTAAAGGGGTATCAACCAGATTCTTTTTCCAATGACTTCCTCAGGCTGTGACCAGGCTTTAGACATAGCTTCAGGCTTTTATTTTGAAAAATGAGCGAGATGTTTCAAAAGAGGTCAGGTGTACCCTGAATGATTCCTGCGCGCCAGACAGGAGCTCTCCATTTTCCATTTCTCTCTTATTGAATAGGTTATGCTCCGGTTGAAATATTATCGATTATGTTTGTTAAAGACAACCTGAGGTTTAATTATAAAAAACATTTGGAATGTTTCTACGACCCTATCGGATACTTTTGGGGATTTGTCGAATGGAACACAGCTTTTGTTTTCGCAAAATATTGCGCAAACCAAATGGCGGTGTTTTGTGATAAAAGTACATTTATCGAACAAAAATAACATTTGTTGTGTAACGGAGTCTCGTGGAAACACCCGAAGATTATCAAAGGTAAGCGATTAATTTGATTGCTTTTCTTACTTTCGTGACCAAGCTAGCCAAGCTAATATAAGGCTAAATTGTTATAGCATTGAAAGCTACAATCACAAAAGCTTGGATTTCTTTCGCTGTAAAATATATTTTCAAAATCTGACACGATAGGTGGATTAACAACAAGCTAAACTGTGTTTTGATATATTTCACTTGTGATTGCATGATTATAAATATTTTTAGTAATATTTTTTAATCTGATACGTTTGGAAATTTCCGTCTTCCTTTCAGGACCGGAATGAGGCTGTCGTTTTTTTCCTCATAACGCACTAAACCCAAATGGCGTTTTTTTTCATCATAACGCACAACCCAAATGGCGTTTTTTTTCATATTTATCGAACAAAAAGAAGATTTGTTGTGTAACTGGGAGTCTCGTGAGTGGAAACGTCCGAAGAGTATCTAAGGTAAGCGTTGAATTTGATTGTTTTTCACACTTTCGTGACTATGCTAATTTGGGGTTAGCTGATGTAGCATTGAAAACTACACTCACAAAAGCTTGGATTTCTTTCGCTGTAAAATATATTTTCAAAATCTGACACCATAGGTGGATTAACAACAAGCTAAGCTGTGTTTAAGGTATATTTCACTTGTGATTGAATGATTATAAATATTTTTAGGAATATTTTTGAATTTGGCGCCCTGCAATTCAGCGGTTGTTTAGGAAAGTGAACCCGTATTCGGTATCGGTAGATCAGAAAGGTTAACAAGAAGTTAATCTTTAAACCGATGTATAACACTTGTATGTTTTCTGAATTTTTATGATGAGTATCCTGCTTTCCTACCTAAGGTCCTGCCACCAGGTCACATGAACAGGGAAATGGTGCTAACAGCCTTATCCACCTCCATGCCCCTTGGGGCTCATGATGTTGATGTACACAGTCTGTGTCCTGTGGAACTCAGTCCGGTTTTTACTCTTGAAAGGTGTAATAGTAGAATGCACAAGGTGCAATTTAGAAATTCGGTACTGCATCATCAGTTCCTCTTGTCATGTTAATCATCGCATACCTTAGAGCTATATATTACTTGTCGGAAATGTCCAAGTCCACTAGCCCATGTCAGCTAACGTTTTTATATGCTGAACAAAAATATCAACGCAACATGTTAAGTGTTGATCCCATGTTTCATGAGCTGAAATTAAATATCCCAGAAATGTTCCATATGCACAAAAATCTTATTTCCCTCAAATTGTGCACAAATTAGTTTACATTCCTGTTAGTGAGCATTTCTCCTTTACCAAGATAATCCATCCACTTGACAGGTGTTGCATATCAAGAAGCTGATTTAAACATCATGATCATTACACAGGTGCACTTTGTTCTGGGTACAATGAAAGGCCACTGTAAAATGTGCAGTTTTCTCACACAACACAATGCCACAGATGTCTCAAGTTGAGGGAGGGTGCAATTGGCATGCTTACTGCAGGAATGTCCACCAGAGCAGTTGCCAGAGAATTTAATGTTAATTTCTCTACCATAAACCGCCTCCAACGTCGTTTTAGAGAATTTGGCAGTACATCCAACCGGCCTCACAACTGCAGACCACGTGTGGGCAAGCAGTTTGCTGATGTCAACATTATGAACAGTGCCCCATAGTGGTGGTGGGGTTATGATATGGCCAGGCATAAGATACGGACAACGAACACAATTGTATTTTTTGGGTGGAAGCGTAGCCCAGTAGTTAGAGTGTTGGACTAGTAACCGAAAGGTTGCAAGATCGAATCCCCGAGCTGACAAGGCAGTTAACCCACTGTTCCTAGGCCGTCATTGAAAATAAGAATTTGTTCTTAACTCTCTTGCCTAGTAAAATAAATAAAAATAAATTTTATTGATGGCAATTTGACTGCACAGAAATACTGTGACGAGTACCTGAGGCCCATTTCTTTTAAGGTATCTGTAATCAACAGATGCATATCTGTATTCCCAGTCATGTGAAATCCATAGATTAGGGCCTAATGAATGTATTTCAATTGACTGATTTCTACATACGAACTTTAACCTGTTTGGCGTGCAAGCCCGACGTCGGTACACTTATGACAACAGCCACTTCAAGTGCAGGGCGCGAAATTCAAAAGATATTTTTTTTAAATATTTAACTTTCACACATTAACAAGTCCAATACAGCATATGAAAGGTACACATCTCGTGAATCCAGCCAACATGTCGGATTTTTAAAATGTTTTACAGGGAAGACAAAATATGTAAATCTATTAGCTAACCACGTTAGCAAAAGACTCCACTTTTATTACTCCATCAGTTTTTGACTCCATCAGTAGCTATCACAAATTCGGCCAAATAAAGATATAAATAGCCACTAACCAAGAAACAACCTCATCAGATGACAGTCTGATAACATATTTATTGTATAGCATATGTTTTTTTCGAAAAATGTGCATATTTCAGGTATAAATCATAGTTTACATTGCAGCTACATTCAGAAATTGCACCGAAAGCAGCCATAATATTTACAGACACCAACGTCAAATAGCTAATTACTCATCATAAAACATTTTTGAAAAATACATAGTGTGCAGCAATTGAAAGACAGGCATCTTGTGATTCCAAACAATATTTCCGATTTATTAAATGTTTTACAGCGAAAACAAAATGTATCGCTATATTAGCGATATTTGTGATAGCACCTGATGGAGTAAGAAACTGATGGAGTTAGAAAAGTGGTGTCTTTTGCTAACGTGGTTAGCTAATAGATTTACATATTTTGTCTTCCCTGTAAAACATTTTAAAAATCAGACATGTTGGCTTGATTCACAAGAAGTGTATCTTTCATCTGGTGTCTTGGACTTGTTAATGTGTGAAAGTTAAATATAAAAAAAAAATATCTTTTGAATTTCGCGCCCTGCACTTGAGCTGGATGTTGTCATATTGATCCCGACTTAGGGCTTGCAGCCCAAACAGGATAAGCTTTAAAATTGCAACATTCTCTCCACCAACGAGGGGTGTGAACAGTTTGTCATGAACAGTGCTTGTGCCCATAGAAATGGGGACGTGGCGCGGCGGGGATGTGTCTTACGGGAACTGACTTACTTTGGTATGGTCATCCCCTTGAGTGACTAGCACAGTCCCTCAAGCGAAAGAGAAAAAGGTGAGTCATGTAACGGTTCTATGAGCTAGTGACTATGCTAGTCCAGCTGGCAGTTCCCTTTGTAGCTTCAGGAAGAGTCTTGAGGAAGTGATGCTACGTGCCCAGGTATTTATAGGGGGTGGGGGCAAGTGAATCACACCCGTAGCACGGAATTACTCTGATATTAATCTCGACTCATCCTGCTGCCAGGTGTTAGGATATCCCATTGAGTGATTAACACCTATTGTATTTTTACAATGGTCTTTTAACAATGGTCTTTTAACACATTATCACGTCAATGTTTTATCCTTATTTATAACTTATTTGCCCAATCTTTATCGATTTTGTTCCTCTTCCCAGTGAGAGTTAAATGCACTCTCCTTCTCAAATTACACTCAGTTAACTGTCAGAGAGGCTTGCGCATTCCTCTTCCTACCAGTTGGTCACAGACACACACACACACACACACACACACACACACACTATTTTCCTATTTTTTCCTAATCTGCTCATTCATCACAAAGAATTGTCATTCATTTGTTCACGCATACCCTTCGTTTTTACCTAAAACGACCCATAGTTTTTCCTACTAATTTAATCCACTTCCTCAACATAAACCGGAATTATACTTATGGGATTTTTACGATATGACGAGACTACTACCTAATCGGGCCAGCCTGTCTTCATATCCTATTCACCCCCCCAATACTGATCTCTATTCTATATTAGAGCAATATCGTGGCGTCACCTACTGATTTTCAACCCCCCGTTTAGCTAGACGGAGCGTTTTTATCCGCAGGATTTATTTTGCAGTTGAACCCCGCACAATCAGGCTAACGTTCTTCCGCGTTCTATAAATATTCACCCACAGACCCTCCTGCCGTGAATATCCCACCCAAGCAGACCCCTTTCTAATTTTATTTTTTAAAGGGCGGTATCGTGGCTTCCTAACTACTTATTTATGCAGTTCTCTATTCTTTTTAGAGCCGTATTCATAAGTAACCTGTCCAAGCTTTCCTTCTACTAATTTTATCGAAGAGGTATTACAGGATTTTCTACCTACATTATCTGTTTTGACCGTATGGGCTGTCCCACATTATAGCCAGGCATCTCAGCCAGATGGCGCAAACAACCGCACCAGTTAAGCCACACATTCGAACGGTCCGATCAGAATGAGTGCATGCCCCCTCCGCTAAACGCCCGACACCCACAATGTCCACAGCCCCTACTCACTTACTCTCTACTCATGCGCATACATTTATATTTAATACAATTCCCAAAATCACACACACATGCAAATTCATTGAATTCAAAAGTTCTTTAGTATTTACTGGTTTCTTTTTAGGAAATTTGAAAGAGAGACCTACGTGGCGCCCTTCCCGCTGAGACAGGATCTCTGAAGCAATCCATACAAACATTTCAACTACGTAAGAACAAGCTTACCTTTTTATAGTTGTGGCCACATTGTTTGCAAGATTGTCCAAAGAAACTATCACCAGCCCGGAACACCATTCCGTAGTCCCTGTCCCTCCTGGCATGCTCGCCAAATATAGACCTCCCGGGTGGCGCAGTGGTCTAGGGCACTGCATCGCAGTGCTAGCTGCGCCACCAGAGTCTCTGGGTTCACGCCCAGGCTCTGTCACAGCCGGCCGCAACCGGGAGGTCCGTGGGGCGACGCACAATTGGCATAGCGTCGTCCGGGTTAGGGAGGGTTTGGCCGGTAGGGATATCCTTGTCTCAGTATGTAAAAATGTAATAAAATGTATGCACTCTACTGTAAGTCGCTCTGGATAAGAGCGTCTGCTAAATGACTAAAATGTAAATGTAAAAATGTCGTGGATAATCGTCTCAGAAATATAACACTCTTACAAGAACTTGTAAATTCAATATAGACTTTTAATATAACATATCAGAAGCCGTGTCAGTCCGCGGAAAGACCAACTTCCATAAGCACTGGCTCTGTTCTTATACACACACATAAAAATGAGTCCATCACATATGTTAATTAAATTACTTCTCATACGTCATATGTTACCATTGTCTTTCATTTTCAGGCTTCCTGCTTGTTCATGCCCAATAACGCCTGTATCCGCTCTTGATTAGATTACAATGGTGCCAGGACCTTCTCAGTGTCCTAATATAAATATGTATTATGCCTATAGTCCATCTGTTGGTCATTTGGCTGGCCCCCTCCTTTGTATGTCCCTCTGACCTCGGTTTTTCCAGCTCTTCTATGTACTTATGGCCGTTCTTTAGTTTCCTGTCCTAGACAATAGACAATGTACTTTAAGTTTACACTAAGCCTTTATGCTTATAATGGCTTTGGCCATTATGTCTGTTATGTCTTAGTTTCCTGTTTTTACCAGCCTGTATCCATTCACTCATGTCTGCTAATATTTGGTTTCATGTTTTTACCAGAATGGCAAATGCACTCACTTGTTGCCTTCTCCTCCTATATTCTAATGTACACTTCTATGTCTGTCCCTAAATGTATCATTCACCCCCACATCAGGTTGAAATGTTATTGATTATTATGACTAAAAACAACCTGAGGATTGATTATAAACATCGTTTGACATGTTTCTACAAACTTTACTGATACTTTCGGATTTTTCATCTGTCTGTTGTGACTGCCTTTGAGCCTGTGGATTACTGAACAAAACGCACGAACAAAACGGAGGTTTCTGGATATAAAAAGGGACTTTATCGAAGAAAACAAACATTTATTGAGTAAATGGGAGTCTTGTGAGTGCAACCATATGAAGATCATCAAAGGTAAGTGATTAATTTTATCACTATTTCTGACTTTGTAATGATTTGTCTGCTGGGCGCTGTTCTCAGATAATCGCATGGTAGGCTTTCGCCGTAAAGCCTTTTTGAAATCTGACACCATGGTTGGATTAACCTCTTAGCGCTAATTACGTACCCAACGTAAACTGAAATTTTCTCTGGCCCAGATTGTAGAATATGCATATAATTTATAGATTAGGATAGAAAACACTCCAAAGTTTCCAAAACTGTCAAAATGTTGTCTGTGAGAAAAATAATATTTATTCTGCAAGCGAAAACCTGAGAAAAATTAACCCGGAAGTGATATTTAAAAAAATAATAACTTTGTTTCCTGGCCTGTCTAACCTCCATTTAAAGGGGTATCAACCAGATTCTTTTTCCAATGACTTCCTCAGGCTGTGACCAGGCTTTAGACATAGCTTCAGGCTTTTATTTTGAAAAATGAGCGAGATGTTTCAAAAGAGGTCAGGTGTACCCTGAATGATTCCTGCGCGCCAGACAGGAGCTCTCCATTTTCCATTTCTCTCTTATTGAATAGGTTATGCTCCGGTTGAAATATTATCGATTATGTTTGTTAAAGACAACCTGAGGTTTAATTATAAAAAACATTTGGAATGTTTCTACGACCCTATCGGATACTTTTGGGGATTTGTCGAATGGAACACAGCTTTTGTTTTCGCAAAATATTGCGCAAACCAAATGGCGGTGTTTTGTGATAAAAGTACATTTATCGAACAAAAATAACATTTGTTGTGTAACGGAGTCTCGTGAGTGGAAACACCCGAAGATTATCAAAGGTAAGCGATTAATTTGATTGCTTTTCTTACTTTCGTGACCAAGCTAGCCAAGCTAATATAAGGCTAAATTGTTATAGCATTGAAAGCTACAATCACAAAAGCTTGGATTTCTTTCGCTGTAAAATATATTTTCAAAATCTGACACGATAGGTGGATTAACAACAAGCTAAACTGTGTTTTGATATATTTCACTTGTGATTGCATGATTATAAATATTTTTAGTAATATTTTTTAATCTGATACGTTTGGAAATTTCCGTCTTCCTTTCAGGACCGGAATGAGGCTGTCGTTTTTTTCATCATAACGCACAACCCAAATGGCGTTTTTTTTCATATTTATCGAACAAAAAGAAGATTTGTTGTGTAACTGGGAGTCTCGTGAGTGGAAACGTCCGAAGAGTATCTAAGGTAAGCGTTGAATTTGATTGTTTTTCACACTTTCGTGACTATGCTAATTTGGGGTTAGCTGATGTAGCATTGAAAACTACACTCACAAAAGCTTGGATTTCTTTCGCTGTAAAATATATTTTCAAAATCTGACACCATAGGTGGATTAACAACAAGCTAAGCTGTGTTTAAGGTATATTTCACTTGTGATTGAATGATTATAAATATTTTTAGGAATATTTTTGAATTTGGCGCCCTGCAATTCAGCGGTTGTTTAGGAAAGTGAACCCGTATTCGGTATCGGTAGATCAGAAAGGTTAACAAGAAGTTAATCTTTAAACCGATGTATAACACTTGTATGTTTTCTGAATTTTTATGATGAGTATCCTGCTTTCCTACCTAAGGTCCTGCCACCAGGTCACATGAACAGGGAAATGGTGCTAACAGCCTTATCCACCTCCATGCCCCTTGGGGCTCATGATGTTGATGTACACAGTCTGTGTCCTGTGGAACTCAGTCCGGTTTTTACTCTTGAAAGGTGTAATAGTAGAATGCACAAGGTGCAATTTAGAAATTCGGTACTGCATCATCAGTTCCTCTTGTCATGTTAATCATCGCATACCTTAGAGCTATATATTACTTGTCGGAAATGTCCAAGTCCACTAGCCCATGTCAGCTAACGTTTTTATATGCTGAACAAAAATATCAACGCAACATGTTAAGTGTTGATCCCATGTTTCATGAGCTGAAATTAAATATCCCAGAAATGTTCCATATGCACAAAAATCTTATTTCCCTCAAATTGTGCACAAATTAGTTTACATTCCTGTTAGTGAGCATTTCTCCTTTACCAAGATAATCCATCCACTTGACAGGTGTTGCATATCAAGAATCTGATTTAAACATCATGATCATTACACAGGTGCACTTTGTTCTGGGTACAATGAAAGGCCACTGTAAAATGTGCAGTTTTCTCACACAACACAATGCCACAGATGTCTCAAGTTGAGGGAGGGTGCAATTGGCATGCTTACTGCAGGAATGTCCACCAGAGCAGTTGCCAGAGAATTTAATGTTAATTTCTCTACCATAAACCGCCTCCAACGTCGTTTTAGAGAATTTGGCAGTACATCCAACCGGCCTCACAACTGCAGACCACGTGTGGGCAAGCAGTTTGCTGATGTCAACATTATGAACAGTGCCCCATAGTGGTGGTGGGGTTATGATATGGCCAGGCATAAGATACGGACAACGAACACAATTGTATTTTTTGGGTGGAAGCGTAGCCCAGTAGTTAGAGTGTTGGACTAGTAACCGAAAGGTTGCAAGATCGAATCCCCGAGCTGACAAGGCAGTTAACCCACTGGTCATTGAAAATAAGAATTTGTTCTTAACTCTCTTGCCTAGTAAAATAAATAAAAATAAATTTTATTGATGGCAATTTGACTGCACAGAAATACTGTGACGAGTACCTGAGGCCCATTTCTTTTAAGGTATCTGTAATCAACAGATGCATATCTGTATTCCCAGTCATGTGAAATCCATAGATTAGGGCCTAATGAATATATTTCAATTGACTGATTTCTACATACGAACTTTAACCTGTTTGGCGTGCAAGCCCGACGTCGGTACACTTATGACAACAGCCACTTCAAGTGCAGGGCGCGAAATTCAAAATATATATTTTTTAAATATTTAACTTTCACACATTAACAAGTCCAATACAGCATATGAAAGGTACACATCTCGTGAATCCAGCCAACATGTCGGATTTTTAAAATGTTTTACAGGGAAGACAAAATATGTAAATCTATTAGCTAACCACGTTAGCAAAAGACTCCACTTTTATTACTCCATCAGTTTTTGACTCCATCAGTAGCTATCACAAATTCGGCCAAATAAAGATATAAATAGCCACTAACCAAGAAACAACCTCATCAGATGACAGTCTGATAACATATTTATTGTATAGCATATGTTTTTTTCGAAAAATGTGCATATTTCAGGTATAAATCATAGTTTACATTGCAGCTACATTCAGAAATTGCACCGAAAGCAGCCATAATATTTACAGACACCAACGTCAAATACCTAATTACACATCATAAAACATTTCTGAAAAATACATAGTGTACAGCAAATGAAAGACAGGCATCTTGTGATGCCAGACAATATTTCCGATTTATTAAGTGTTTTACAGCGAAAACAAAATGTTGCGTTATATTAGCTTAGCACAATAGCCAGAAACACTTGGGCGCCGGCGACTACGACAGATATATGAAATAACATCATAAATTGGGTCTTACTTTTGCTGATCTTTCATCAGAATGTTGAACAAGGTGTCCTTTGTCCAGATGAGTCGATGTTTGGATTCAGGATGGCAACTTTCTCTCTCCATTTAGCAAGCGCGCTAGCCGGGTTGCACGGATCTCTCCATGTAAACAAACGGAAGAGAACGGAACACGGCAAAACTCCCGAAAAAATTTCAA
Source organism: Salvelinus namaycush (assembly GCF_016432855.1). Taxonomy (NCBI): domain Eukaryota; kingdom Metazoa; phylum Chordata; class Actinopteri; order Salmoniformes; family Salmonidae; genus Salvelinus; species Salvelinus namaycush. Next base: position 39,032,538 of record NC_052337.1, on the reverse strand, counting down.
TAATCTGATGAAACTATATTGAAAAAACATACTTTACGATGATATGGTGACATGTATCAAATAAAATCAAAGCCGGAAATAATAGTCGCCTATAACGTCAGCAAAACAAAAGGCAACCCCACTGTCCAAATCGCGTTCTTCAGAGTACCGGAACTGGGGTACACGTCATTCCAAGAGGATTTATTCCATCCCAGATCGAGATAATCACCTCATTTCTTCTCTCACAGCCTTCTTGACACCCAGAGGAAGGTGTATGACGTGTATGTATACTAATAGGTCTTGTGCCCATGTATAGGCATGAAGAAGAACAGAGCATCGATTTCAGACGTTCCACTTCCTGGTCAGGAAAAGTGCTGCAGAATGAGTTCTGTTTCACTCAGAGAAATAATTCAAACGGTTTTAGAAACTAGAGAGTGTTTTCTATCCAATAGTAATAATAATATGCATATTGTACGAGCAAGAATTGAGTACGAGGCCGTTTGAAATGGGTACGATTTAACTGGCTACTCAATACTGCCCCTTGCAGCCATAAGAAGTTAACTCATCTTTTAAATTGTTGCATGTTGCGTTTTTATTTTTGTACAGTATATTTCATTTTTTTAACCCATAGATATTGTTGTACATTTTTTGTCACTCAAATATCACATGAAACACATTAGACATGGCAAAATGTATAGAATTGCAATAAAATGTGCTCTAAAACGGCTAAATGTTCTTTGCACCTGTCGTGGATAATCGTCTCAGAAATATAACACTCGTTTAAGAACTTGTAAAATCAATAAAGACTTTTAATACAATGCATCACAAGCCGGGGTGATCCGCGGATCACACACCTTCCCAGAGCACTGGCTCTCTCTTTATACAAATACACACACATGAGATCATTACATACATTAATTAAATTACTTCTCTTAGGTCATCTGCCACCATTATCCTTCATTTCAGGCTTCCTGCTTGTTTACGCCCAATAACGCCTGTATCCGCTCTTGATTAGATTATAATGGAGGCAAGACCCTCTTGTCTCCTAAAATTAATATATGTCTATCTTACCCTAAGCACTTATGGCCTTTACCCTAAGCACTTATGGCCTTTCCTCTCTATTTTATCTTCATAATAGTGTCCTGCTCTTTCCATAAATGCACTTTAAGGCACGTATGGCTTTGGCCATCTGCTAATCTTTGGTTTCCTGTATTTACCAGAATGGCAAATGCACTCATGTCTGCCTTTTCCTCCTATTTTCTAATATACACCTGTCTATTGTTTAATAGTGTGTTATCTGCCTCGGCATGTAACAATAACTCCTACACACCCCATGGCAAAATGTGTAGAATTGCAGGAAATAACTTCTTATGGCTGCAAGGCAAAGTGTTGAGTAGCCAGTGAAATCGTGCCCATTTCAAACGGCCTCCTACTCAAATCTTGCTCGTACAATATGGATATTATTATTCTTTTTGGATAGAAAACACTCTCTAGTTTCTAAAACAGTTGGAATTATTTCTCTGAGTGAAACAGAAGTCCTTCTGCAGCACTTTTCCTGACCAGGAAGTGAAATGTCAGAAATCGATGCTCTTTTCAACTTGATGCCTATACATGGTCTTGACACTTACGCCTTCCTATTGGTGTCAAGAGGATGTGAGAGAAAAAAAAACCTATTTCTTTGACGTGACCGTCCACTTCCGGTACTCTGAAGGAAGTGGGATTGACTTCTGTTTTGCTGCCGTAACGGACGATAACTATCCCCGGCTCGAATTTTTTTTGATACATGTGACCATATCATCGTAATGTATGTTTTTTCAATATAGTTTAATCAGATTATTGAAATTTTTTCGGGAGTTTTGCCGTGTTCCATCCTCTGACTGTGTTTACGTTGGAGAAATTTGTGCCACTCGGCTAGTGCCAATGCTAAGTGAAGAGGGAAATTTGCCATTCTGAATCCAAACAACGACTCATCTGGACAGAGGACACCTTGTTCAACATTCTGATGAAAGATCAGCAAAAGTAAGACCCATTTTATGATGTTATTTCATATATCTGTCGTGCATGTGAACTGGCCGTGGGCGCCCAAGTGTTTCTGTCTATTGTGGCTACGCTAATATAGCGATACATTTTGTTTTCGCTGTAAAACATTTAATAAATCGGAAATATTAGGGTATCACAAGATGCCTGTCTTTCAATTGCTGCACACTATGTATTTTTCAGAAATGTTTTATGATGAGTAATTAGCTATTTGACGTTGGTGTCTGTAAATATTATGGCTGCTTTCGGTGCAATTTCTGATTGTAGCTGAAATGTAAACTATGGTTTATACATGAAATATGCAAATTTTTCGAACAAAACATATGCTATACAATAAATATGTTATCAGACTGTCATCTGATGAATTTGTTTCTTGGTTAGTGGCTATTTATATCTTTATTTGGTCGAATTTGTGATAGCACCTGATGGAGTAAGAAACTGATGGAGTTAGAAAAGTGGTGTCTTTTGCTAACGTGGTTAGCTAATAGATTTACATATTTTGTCTTCCCTGTAAAACATTTTAAAAATCAGACATGTTGGCTTGATTCACAAGAAGTGTATCTTTCATCTGGTGTCTTGGACTTGTTAATGTGTGAAAGTTAAATATAAAAAAAAAATATCTTTTGAATTTCGCGCCCTGCACTTGAGCTGGATGTTGTCATATTGATCCCGACTTAGGGCTTGCAGCCCAAACAGGATAAGCTTTAAAATTGCAACATTCTCTCCACCAACGAGGGGTGTGAACAGTTTGTCATGAACAGTGCTTGTGCCCATAGAAATGGGGACGTGGCGCGGCGGGGATGTGTCTTACGGGAACTGACTTACTTTGGTATGGTCATCCCCTTGAGTGACTAGCACAGTCCCTCAAGCGAAAGAGAAAAAGGTGAGTCATGTAACGGTTCTATGAGCTAGTGACTATGCTAGTCCAGCTGGCAGTTCCCTTTGTAGCTTCAGGAAGAGTCTTGAGGAAGTGATGCTACGTGCCCAGGTATTTATAGGGGGTGGGGGCAAGTGAATCACACCCGTAGCACGGAATTACTCTGATATTAATCTCGACTCATCCTGCTGCCAGGTGTTAGGATATCCCATTGAGTGATTAGCATAGTCCCTAGCTAATAGCACCATGGTTACATGAGTAACCTTCGGTATTGTGTGTAGATGGGTGCGATCATCTTCTTTTTTTTTTACAATCCATTTTGAATTTAGGCTGTAACAACGAAATGTGGAATAAGTCGAGGGGTATGAAAACTTTCTGAAGCCACTGTAATTTATGTCATCAGATTGCGACAGGAAGATGACAGGTGACTGAAATCCTATACGGAAAGAAAAATACTTCAAATTGGCAAAATAATATTGTCACGCATTCCCCCGGTACTGCTGCTCATTCCGTTCACCAGCTCTGGAGGTCTACGTCACCAGCCTTCTAGGTGTCACTGAGCTGGATCATTACCACCAACCCTGGACTGTCTTGTCTCATTACGCACACCTGGTTCCCATTCCCCCTGATTAGTAATTGTTTTTTAATGTGCCCTCTCTCCTTGTCGGTTATTGTTCCCATGTCCGTTGGTCTTGTGAGTACCTGTGCTTTGTTTCGGCTTTCGTGCTACGTGTATTGTGCACTTGCTATTTCGGGTCTCGTCCCGTGTAGTGTTATTACGGAGCTCGTCCCGTGTAATTATCGCTCTTTGTTTGGGATACATCTCTGTGTATTTTATATACGTGTTTTGGGCTTCATCCCGTGCCTTTTTCATGACATGTTGTATTTTTGGGTGGAGTATTAAAACCCCCCTATTACATATTCCTGCGCCTGTCTCCGATCATTATCCAACGTGACAAATATTTAAGAATTTTAAATGGGCAGAGGGCATGGCTGTCCACTCGGGAACTGTCCCCCCATTTTATCGGCCAATCTCCAAGATCCTTAGCCCCTCTGCTGTTCATCTTCTGTTGCCCTGTACCCTCCCTATACATCCCACATTCATGTGTCCAGAATTAAACCTGTCTCACAGACCTTTGTCTCCTGTTTCCAGGTCCACCCCTCTCCCCCTGTCTCATCGACGGCCAACCGGCGTACACGGTGAGGCGCCTCCTGAGGGTTCAACCGTGGGGCAGGGGATTCTAGTACCTGGTTGACTGGGAGGGTTATGGCCCGGAGGAGAGGTGCTGGGTTCCTGCTAGAACATCCTGGACCCAGCCCTCATTGCTGAGTTTCACTGCTGGCACCTCGGTCAACAATGTATGCGCCCAGGTAGGACACCAGGTGGCGCCCCTGGGGGGGGGGGTACTGTCACACCCATCTGTTTCACCTGTCTTTGTGCTTGTCTCCACCCCCCCACCAGGTGTCGCCCATCTTCCCTTTATATCCTGTGCATTTATACCTGTGATCTGTTTGTCTGTTGCCAGTTCATCTTGTCTTGGCAGGTCTTTTATATTTTTATTTCTTTAAGGGGTGGATCAGCTTTAATATTGTGGAAAGATTGTTGCTTCCATCAATGTAATTGTCTGCATCATTTCCAATCCTCCATATATTTTTGGGGTAAGTGTGTTTTAAAAAGAAAATATTATTCCCCGCAAACCCTACCACCCTTCCCCCAATTAGAGTAAACTAATAAACAATAACACTTAGGCTTCAGTTTATACACATTTTACAGACAATCTATTTTACAATAGTTATATTGTTTGTTTTTAGTCCGTCCTCTATTTCTGATGTCCATCCAGTTTGATTTCTATTTGTAACTGTGCTTCTTCACAACATTTCTGAACCTATATACATTTTACAGACCCTGTATGTTTTACATTGTTTATCTTGTTATTAGTCCCACCCTTCAGCTCCATTCAACCCCTCCCATCTATCTCTCAACATCATCCATTTTGGATTTCTATTTGCCATATTTTTCAACTGTGCTGTGATGCTTCACAAAAGTACTGAACCTTTCTATTCTCATAGCTTCTACAGATTGTAAATTAAAAATAAACATTTTTGCTCAAATAATTAATTTTATTATTGACTGACTTTTCAAATCACCCAGTATTGCTATCTGCAGCGTTAGCGCTAGGTAAATGTTGCAATTCTTCAGCCATTCCTGGACCTGTGACCAAAAACGAGCTACATATGGACAGTACCAAAATAAATGATCTAATGACTCTCTCCTACACACCCCATGGCAAAATGTGTAGAATTGCAGGAAATAAGCTTTAATAAGTTCTGTGCGTGATTTCCTGCAAGACAGGAATGTCAGTGTTCATGGCCAGCGAAGAGCCCGGATCTCAATCCCATTGAGTACATCTGGGACCTGTTGGATTGGAGGGTGAGGGCTACACCTCCTCATAGCAAAATCTGCAGAGCTGGGAAGATTGTATATGGGGGATACAAACTCAGCAAAAAAGAAACGCTCCTTTTTCAGGACCCTGTCTTTCAAAGATAATTCGTAAAAATCCAAATAACTTCACAGATCTTCATTGTAAAGGGTTTAAACACTGTTTCCCATTCTTGTTCAATGAACCTGTGGAACGGTCTTTAAGACACTAACAGCTTACAGACGTTAGGCAATTAACCTGTCTGGCACCGGGGTTCCGCTAGCGGAACTCCTCCCACATTCCACTGAAAAGGCAGAGCGCGAAATTCAAAAAATATTTTTGAGAAATATTTAACTTTCACACATTAAGTCCAATACAGCAAATGAAAGATACACATCTTGTGAATCCAGTCAACATGTGTAACGGCTGTCTAGTTCTTCCTCCTCCTCGGACGAGGAGAGGAGAGAAGGATCGGAGGACCAAAATGCAGCGGGTTGTGAATACATAATGATTTATTGAAACAAACGACGAAACACGAAATAACACTGGATAATAAACAAAATAACAAACGAACGTAGACTGACCTAAAACATGTGAACTTACATAGAACGAAGAACGCACGAACAGGTACAGACTACAAACTACCGAACGAACAAACCGAAACAGTCCCGTGTGGTGCACAGACACAGACACGGAAGACAATCACCCACAAACAAACATTGTGAACAGCCAACCTTTATATGGTTCTCAATCAGAGGAAACGTCAAACACCTGTCCCTGATTGAGAACCATATAAGGCTAATTACAAGTGACCTAACCATACAAACACAAAACATAGAATGCCCACCCCAACTCACGCCCTGACCAACTAAACACATACAAAATAAACATAAAACAGGTCAGGAACGTGACATAACCCCCCCTCAAGGTGCGAACTCCGGACGCACCACCAAAAGTCTAGGGGAGGGTCTGGGTGGGCATCTGTCCACGGTGGCGGCTCAGGCTCTGGGCGTGGTCCCCATCCCACCATAGTCAATCCCCGCTTTCGTATCCCCCTCTCAATGACCACCCTCCAAATAACCCCACCTAAATTAAGGGGCATCACCAGGATAAGGGGCATCACCAGGATAAGGGGCATCACCAGGATAAGGGGCAGCACCAGGATAAGGGGCAGCTCCGGACTGAGGAACGGCAGCTCCGGACTGAGGGACGGCAGCTCCGGACTGAGGGACGGCAGCTCCGGACTGAGGGACGGCAGCTCCGGACTGAGGGACGGCAGCTCCGGACTGGCTGACGGCTCTGGCCGATCATGGCTCGCTGACGGCTCTGGCCGGTCATGGCTCGCTAACGGCTCTTGCTGATCCGGTCTGGCGGAAGGCTCTGGCTGATCCGGTCTGGCGGAAGGCTCTGGCTGATCCGGTCTGACGGAAGGCTCTAGCGGCTCCTGTCTGGCGGAAGGCTCTAGCGGCTCCTGTCTGGCGGACGGCTCTGTAGGCTCATGGCAGACGGGCGGCTTTGCAGGCTCATGGCAGACGGGCGGCTTTGAAGGCTCAGTACAGACGGGCAGTTCAGGCGCCGCTTGGCAGACGGGCAGTTCAGGCGCCGTTGGGCAGACGGGCAGTTCAGGCGCCGCTTGGCAGACGGGCAGTTCAGGCGCCGCTTGGCAGACGGGCAGTTCAGGCGCCGCTTGGCAGACGGCAGACTCTGGCCGACTGAGACGCACTATAGGCCTGGTGCGTGGTGCCGGAACTGGAGGTACTGGGCTAAGGACACGCACCTTCAGGCTAGTGCGGAGAACAACAGGGCACACTGGACTCTCAAAGCGTACTATAGGCCTGGTGCGTGGTACCGGAACTGGAGGTACCGGGCTGAGGGCACGCACATCAGGGCGAGTACGGGGAGAAGGAACAGTGCGTACAGGGCTCTGGAGACGCACAGGAGGCTTAGTGCGTGGTGCCGGGACTGGAGGCACTGGTGGTACTGGACTGGAGACACGCACCACAGGACTAGTGCGTGGAGGAGGAACAGGGCTCTGGAGACGCACTAGAAGCCTGGTGCGTGGTGTAGGCACTGGTCTGGAGCGGGGAGGTGGCGCCGGAAATACCGGACCGTGCAGGTGTACTGGGTCCCTTGAGCACTGAGCCTGCCCAACCTTACCTGGTTGTATGCTCCCCGTCGCCCGACCAGTGCGGGGAGGTGGAATAACCCGCACCGGGCTATGTAGGCAAACCGGGGACACCATGCGTAAAGCTGGTGCCATGTAAGCCGGCCCGAGGAGACGCACTGGTGGCCAGATGTGTAGAGCCGGCTTCATGGCACTTGGCTCAATGCTCAATCTGGCCCGGCCGATACGAGGAGCTGGTATGTACCGCACCGGGCTGTGCACACGTACAGGAGACACCGTGCGCTCTACTGCGTAACACGGTGTCTGCCCGTACTCTCGCTCTCCACGGTAAGTACAGGGAGTAGGCGCAGGTTTCCTACCTGACTTCGCCACTCTCCCTCTTAGCCCCCCCCCCCCCAAGAAATTTTTGGGGTTTACTCACAGGCTTCCTACCGCGTCGTCGTGCTGCCTCCATTCGCCGGTATCCCTCCTCGCACTGCGCCAGAGAATCCCAGGCGGGCTCCGGCACTCGCCCTGGGTTGATCGCCCACCTGTCGATCTCCTCCCACGTAGTGTAGCCCAGATCCTTTTCCTGCTTCCGCGCTAGCTCCTCATATCGCCGCCTCTCTGCTTTCGCTGCCTCCAGCTCAGCTTTGGGGCGGCGATATTCTCCTGGTTGAGCCCAGGGTCCTTTTCCGTCCAATATTTCCTCCCATGTCCACGAGTCCTGGTTACTTTGTTGCGCTCTCCCACGCCGCTTGGTCCTAGGTTGGTGGGTGATTCTGTAACGGCTGTCTAGTTCTTCCTCCTCCTCGGACGAGGAGAGGAGAGAAGGATCGGAGGACCAAAATGCAGCGGGTTGTGAATACATAATGATTTATTGAAACAAACGACGAAACACGAAATAACACTGGATAATAAACAAAATAACAAACGAACGTAGACTGACCTAAAACATGTGAACTTACATAGAACGAAGAACGCACGAACAGGTACAGACTACAAACTACCGAACGAACAAACCGAAACAGTCCCGTGTGGTGCACAGACACAGACACGGAAGACAATCACCCACAAACAAACATTGTGAACAGCCAACCTTTATATGGTTCTCAATCAGAGGAAACGTCAAACACCTGTCCCTGATTGAGAACCATATAAGGCTAATTACAAGTGACCTAACCATACAAACACAAAACATAGAATGCCCACCCCAACTCACGCCCTGACCAACTAAACACATACAAAATAAACATAAAACAGGTCAGGAACGTGACAACATGTCCGATTTTTTTAATGTTTTACAGCGAAAACACCACATATATTTATGTTTGCTCACCACCAAATACAAAAAAGGACAGACATTTTTCACAGCACAGGTAGCATGCACAAAGCCAACCTAACTAACCAAGAACCAACCAAACTAACCAAGAAACAACTTCATCAGATGACAGTCTTATAAAATGTTATACAATAAATCTATGTTTTGTTCGAAAAATGTGCATATTTGAGGTATAAATCAGTTTTACATTGCAGCTACCATCACAGCTACCGTCTCAAATAGGACCGAAGCAGCCAGAGTAATTACAGACACCAACGTCAAATACCTAAATACTCATCATAAAACATTTCTGAAAAATCGATGGTGTACAGCAAATTAAAGACAAACATCTTGTGAATCCAGCCAATATTTCCGATTTTTTTAAGTGTTTTACAGCGAAAACACAATATAGCATTATATTAGCTTACTACAATAGCCTACCACACTACCGCATTCATTCATCAAGGCACGTTAGCGATAGCAATAGGCACGTTAGCGATAGCGAATAAACCAGCAAAAGATATTAATTTTCACTAACCTTCATAAACCTTCATCAGATGACAGTCCTATAACATCAGGTTATACATACACTTATGTTTTGTTCGAAAATGTGCATATTTAGAGCTGAAATCAGTGGTTATACATTGTGCTAACGTAGCATCTTTTTCCCAGAATGTGCGGATATTTTTCTAAAACTCACCTATTCTGACCAAATAACTATTCATAAACATGACTAAAAAATACATGTTGTATAGGAAATGATAGATACACTAGTTCTTAATGCAATCGCCATGTTAGAATTCTAAAAATAACTTCATTACGACATCCAGCTTAGTTATAGCGAGAGAGTGCCCAAAATCTGGGCGCAAACTACTATTTCACATGTTCGACAGATATATGAAATAGCATCATAAAATGGGTCCTACCTTTGATGATCTTCCATCAGAATGTTGTACAAGGGGTCCTTTGTCCAGAACAATCGTTGTTTGGTTTTAGAATGTCCTCTTCTCCGGTCAATTAACACGGAAAGCTAGCAAAGTAGCGCGAAGCTCTCCTTCCTGAACAAAGGCACACAACACAACACGCTTAACGCCCCCAATAAATTTCAATAATCTAATAAAACTATATTGAAAAAACATACTTTACGATGATATTGTCACATTTATCAAATAAAATCAAAGCCGGAGATATTAGTCGTCTATAACGACAGCTTTTCAGAAGGCAATACCAGGTCCCTTATCGCGCGCTCCATAAAACAGGAAACTGGTGACACGTCATGCCAAGAGCTTTTATTCGACCCCAGATCAAGTTATACACTTCATTTCTTCTCTCACTGCCTGTCGACATCTAGTGGAAGACGTATGAAGTGCATGTATACTGATATATATGAAGGCCATTTATAGGCAGGCCCTAGAACAGAGCATCGATTTCAGATTTTCCACTTCCTGTCAGGAAGTTTGCTGCAAAATTAGTTCTGTTTTACTCACAGATATAATTCAAACGGTTTTAGAAACTAGAGAGTGTTTTCTATCCAATAGTAATAATAATATGCATATTGTACGAGCAAGAATTGAGTACGAGGCCGTTTAAATTGGGCACGATTTTCCCCCAAAGTGAAAACAGCGCCCTCTGTCCTCAACAGGTTAAGGTCACAGTTATGAAAATTTAGGACATTAAAGAGGCCTTTCTACTGACTCTGAAAAACACCAAAAGAAAGATGCCCATGGTCCCTGCTCATCTGTGTGAGCGTCTCTTAGGCATGCTGCAAGGCGGCATGAGGACTGCAGATGTGGCTATGGCAATAAATTGCAATGTCTGTACTGTGAGACGCCTAAGACAGCGCTACAGGGAGACAGGATGGACAGTTGATCGTCCACACAGTGGCAGACCACGTGTAACAACACCTGCACAGGATCGGTACATCCGAACATCACACCTGCGGGACAGGTACAGGATGGCAACAACTGCCCGAGTTACACCAGGAACGCACAATCCCTCCATCAGTGCTCAGACTGTCCGCAAAAGGCTGAGAGAGGCTGGACTGAGGGTTTGTAGGCCTGTTGTAAGGCAGGTCCTCATCACTGGCAACAACGTCGCCTATGGGCACAATCCCACCGTCGCTGGACCAGACAGGACTGGCAAAAAGTGCTCTTCACTGACGAGTCGCGGTTTTGTCTCACCAGGGATGATGGTCGGATTTGCGTTTATCGTCGAAAGAATGAGCATTACACTGAGGCCTGTACTCTGGAGCAGGATCGATTTGAGGTGGAGGGTCCGTCATGGTCTGGGGTGGTGTGTCACAGCATCATCGGACTGATGATGATTGCAGGCAATCTCAACGCTGTGCGTTACAGGGAAGACATCCTCCTCCCTCATGTGATACCCTTCCTGCAGGCTCATCCTGACATGACCATCCAGCATGACAATGCCACCAGCTATACTGCTCGTTCTGTGCGTGATTTCCTGCAAGACAGGAATGTCAGTGTTCATGGCCAGCGAAGAGCCCGGATCTCAATCCCATTGAGCACATCTGGGACCTGTTGGATTGGAGGGTGAGGGCTAGGGCCGTTCCCCCCAGAAATGTTCGGGAAAGTCCTTGCAAGTGCCTTGGAAGAGTGGGGTAACGTCTTACAGCAAGAACTGGCAAATCTAGCCACAAATTGGGGAAAACAACAGGCGGGACTGAGACAGGTAATGGCGGACTGAACGAAGTTATGTAGAGCACCTCAAGATAAAAACGTAATATTCAATATCGGAAAGTTAGACTAAATATTAGCACTACACAATCTGGTGGGTGATACCCTTCAATCTGGATAATAACACAAAACAAATCTTAAGACTAGAGACATTTATCGCCAAATATTACAAAAACAAGCAACACCCAAACATGACGGAGAGTAAGACAGGGGAACCGATTTCAAAATGAAAACGTGACTCTTCTACAGACACAGACGATTTCATATTTTCACCACCGGGAATGGTAAAGTTCGAACCCGATCTGTTAAAATCAATAAATTACAAACTGGGTATACTTGAATTAGGCAGTAAGGATATAAAAGAGTTGAAGGCAAGCCTCGAGATGAGTGATGAAAAAGCTGCGACATTGAAGAATTAAACACACAAGCTAAAAGGGACAGTCAATAAGATTGAAACCGAAGTGAATGAACTTAAAAAGGAGAACACCGTTCTGAGAGAAGCCTGACTTGGCATACAGACTAGATCCATGAGAGATAATCTGGTACTTACAGGAATCCAAGAGAAAGAAGGAGAAGTTCCTGAATCTGTAGTTAGAGAGTTCCTCTTTACAGCGTTTCAGATTCCACGCGAAGCTATCGACAAAATCCAACTCGAACGTGTACACCGCTTCGGACAGAGAGGGCAAAGATATGAACGCCCAATCGTTGCCAAATTTGCTTCCTTTAAAGAAAAATTAATGGTTAAAAGCCTGGGTAAAATACTTGCTGGGACCAAAATTGGCATGAATGATCAGTTCCCGAGGGAAATTGCAGAACGGCGTAAAGTTCTGTATCCAATTTTCAAAGAAAATAGATTAAAAGGGAAACGAGTAGCTCTCGTTGTCGATAAACTATATCATTACAACCAGTTGTTCAGAGACACAAAGACTACTCCATGGCTATTTTAAAAATTACAAAGTTCTCATTCCTCGTTCTCAGACGAGGAAAATAATGAAACACAATTTTCATGAAATACAATAAAAAATATAGCTTTCTATATATCTTCAAATATAACTAATTGGAACACACAAGCACTAATTCAACATGGTGAAGATAACTCAGTAAGCAGAAGGCACAGTTTGTGTGGATGGTGTGGTGTGTTTACTTTTTATTTTATTTGTTATGTTTGGGAAAGTGTGGCGTTGAGTGAGAAATTAAATGGTTGCATATCCCAGAACCAATGTATTGCTATGAGCGGGGGTGTGAGAGAGCTTTCAATGTTGTTCAGATGATGGATATATTTTTTATAATGAATTATACGTTTTATTTATTTATGTATTTATTGTCCAATTATGGTGGAACAGTTTTTAAATAAATTATACATTTCATTTATTTATTGTCCTATCATGGGGAACTACATTTTTAAAATAAATTATATCTAATTTATTTATGATCCTATATTGATGGAACGGTCCATAACCCTATACCCTACACCCACCTGAATGACCCAGATACTAAGGAGAAGTCCCTAACTGTTTTATGTGTCTGCTGTAAGCGGTCTGTATGCAGCCAAAATGCGGTCAGAGACCTAGAGCAGCACTGCCCCTCAAGATTCTGAGCCTGCTTGGCAGGGTTGGTCCTGCAAAGCCAAAGCCCCCTAAAGGGAGAGCGTAATATACAAGGAAATTCTCAAAGCTGCTAATGAGAACCTTGACGACCTTGTACCTAGCCGGTGGGGATTCCGGTGGGGTGCCCCCACCCAGGTAGTGGCAGTGCTGGCACTAAAGGGAGAGCATACTATACAAGGAAATTCTCAAAGCTGCTAATGAGAACCTTGACAACCTTGTATCTAGCCGGTGGGGATTCCGGTGGGGTGCCCCCACCCAGGCAGTGGCAGTGCTGGCAACACTAGCTGCAGTAACCCATGGGGAAGGGGTCACACTCGAACATTCAGAGAGGGGGCATATTATTGTGGCCCTGGTGGCACAAAATCAAAAGTCTGACTGCATGGAGATGCTTGGGAATATGGTCAATACGGGGGACCGTGTTGTGGGTGTTTCAGGGAGAAGGTGTACATTTGACCTCCATCATCTAGGACGTGACAATAATCAATAAAATCTCTCCATTTCTGCCCATTTTTTGCACGGTCTTGCAGGCCTTCTCATATAGCTGCAACTGTGAATGCATTTGTAAATCAAGACCTTTCTTGAGTTGGGCTCTGGGATGGTGCAACTGTTGGGAATGTGAGCCTATGGTTGTGTGGGGGAAAGGGTTGAGTGTGTATGAGTGTGTGGGTGTATGTGTGTATCCCACAACTGTTGCGAGGGAGTAAAAGATGTTTGTAATAATTTTGATAATGGCGAGACTGGTGAGAGGTAAAATCCTTTTCATAAATTGCCTTCATTACTACAAATATTAATAGTAATTATGGAAAATAAGAAACAGGATTCTTTAAATATATATATTTTTTGATGGCTATATATAATACAAATCGAGTTGAGAGCGATGGAAATGCATTTGGCAGTTGATCTACTTCTGTTCTGTAAATGGCACTGTGCTCTTTTCGAAGGATGGTTGTCAGTCTTTTCAGGGCTATGGGATACGGGGGGTCGGGGTTGGTCTGCCGGGAATTGGGATGACAACCCAACTCGGGATGAAGAGGGCTTTTAGAGGGTGGAATAGTGGGGACCAATTGGAGGTTTACTTAGTAGCAATGCAAATATCATGGTACAGCTATATAGACACTCAATCATCATGTTACTTTTTAATGGTACGTTTACAAACATATATTTTGATACAAATTATTGAACGTTGTGTCTCATTATGGTAAGTGGTGAAATAAGTATAGCTAGTTACAATTGTAATGGCCTAGCAGATAATAATGAAAGATGATCAGTATTTACCTGGCTAAAAGAGAAGGAATATAATATCTATTGTTTACAGGAAACCCATTCAACAGTTTTAGATGAAGTTTTGTGGAAAAAGGACCGGGGGTTGAAATATATTTCTCCCATGGGCAAAGAAATTCAAAAGGGGTGATGGTTTTAATTAACAGTAATTTTGATCCAAATGTGCAAATTGTCCTAACAGATCATCAAGGTAGATGGATTATTTTAAATACGTTATTGGACAATTGTCACGCCCTGACCTTAGATATCTCTGTTTTTCTGTATATTTTGGTTAGGTCAGGGTGTGACTAGGGTGGGTACGCTAGTTTTGTATGTCTAGGGTTTTTGTATGTCTAGGGGTGTTGTATGTCTAGGGGTTTTGTATGTCTATGTTGGCCTGATATGGTTCCCAGTCAGAGACAGCTGTTTATCGTTGTCTCTGATTGGGGATCATATTTAGGTAGCCATTTTTCCTCATTTGTGTTGTGGGATCTTGTCTATGTATAGTTGCCTTAGTGCACATCAGTAGCTTCACGTTTCGGTTGTGCTTTTGTTGTTTTGTTTATGAGTTTCTCTTTATTAAAATTATGTGGAACTCTATGCACGCTGCGCCTTGGTCTCATCATTACGACGATCGTGACAACAATAAACAGATATGTGTCACGCCCTGGCCTTAGTATTCTTTGTTTTCTGTAATATTTTGGTTAGGTCAGGGTGTGACAGGGGGGATGTTTTGTATGTATTTGTCTCGTCTTGGGTGGTTGTATTGTATAGGGGGTTTTGTTGAGTGTATGGGGTTGGGTTTAGTATAGTTGTCTAGGCAAGTCTATGGTTGCCTGAATGGTTCTCAATCAGAGACAGCTGTCATTCATTGTCTCTGATTGGGAGCCATATTTAAGGCAGCCATAGACAGTAGGCTTTTGTGGGTAATTGTCTATGTCTATGTCTATGTGTAGTGTTTAGTGTCAGCACTATTTTGTTTAATATAGCTTCACGGTCGTCTGTTTGTTTTGTTTCGTCTTCATTGAATTAAAGAAGATGTCTTTCATTCACGCTGCGCCTTGGTCCGCTTCTTATGACGATCGTGACAATATGGCTTATTGACCTATACGGTCCAAATAATGATGATCCAAGTTTCTTGGAAAATATATATAAGAATTTATCAACTCTACAAGCAACACTAGACTATTATTATGGTGGGAGATTTTAATACGGTCTTAAATACCTCTATGGACCGGAAAGGAAATCACACTACAAACTATCACCCTCAGGGACTTAAGGAAATCATAAATGTCATGGATATATTGGAATTAGTGGATATATGGAGACTTAAATATCCTGACCTAGTGAGATATACATGGCGGAGGCTTAATCAAGCTAGTCGTCTTGACTACTTTCTTATGCCATTCTCTCTGGTACCAAAAGTTTAAAAAGTGTTGATAGGGGACAGAATGCGGTGAGATCATCACATAATTGGCATATATATATTACTCTTACAGAATTTCCACGTGGGCGAGGATATTGGAAATTTAATCAAAGCCTACTAGATGATAAATTGTTTAGAACTAGGACAGAAGAATTTATAACTGACTGTTTCAGACATAACATAGGTACAGCAGATCCCCTTATTGTATAGGAAGTGTGCCTTTAGAGGCCATGCAATTCCGTACTCATCTATAAAACAAAGCAACTTAGATCAAAAGAGTCCATATTAATAAAGGAAATTGAAGGACTAACAGTACAGTTAGATAGCAATAAAAACTGTACCATAGAGGCACAGAATAAGTAGAGGAAAAACAAAAAGAACTGGAGGAACTTATTCAAGAAAGATCCAGTGTAATATATTATAAAAAATAAAGCGAACTGGATGGAATATGGGGAAAAATGCACCAAATTCTTTTTCAATCTTCAATATAGAAATGCTACCAAAAAAATGTATTAAAACTTGTTACAAATGATGGAGTCACGCATGATTCACTGAATGATATTTTGAAAGAGGAAGTAAAGTACTTTAAATTATGTTTTCATTTCAGTCTCCTCCATCTCCACTAACTGAAACTAATTGTATGGATTTTTTTCTTAATAATAATGTAAAATGAACATCTGTACAGAAAGACTCATGTGATGGTCAAATTACAGAGGAGGAACTTCTTGATGCAATTGGGGCCTTTAAGGATGGGAAAACTCCAGGGCTGGATGGCATACCAGTAGAAGTATACAAAACTTTTTTTGATATACTCAGAGGACCCTTATTAGCATGTTTTAACCACTCCTATATAAATGGTAGATTATCAGACACGCAACAAGAAGTTCTGATATCATTATTACTGAAACAGGACCCAAATGGTATATATAAAGATCCAGTCCATTTAAACAATTGGAGACCTCTTACACTTCAGTGTTGTGATGCAAAAATCCTATCAAAATGCTTGGCGCATAGAATTAAAAAAGTATTGTCAGATATTATTCATTCTAATCAGACAGGTTTTTTAAATGGACGATACATTGGAGATAATGTACTGGAAACAATAGAATACTATGAAATATCGGGGACACCAGGCCTGGTTTTCATAGCTGATTTTGACAAGGCTTTTGATAAAGTACGAATGGAGTTTATATATAAATGCCAAGAATATTTACATTTTGGGGAATCTCTTATAATATGGGTTAAAATTATGTACAGTAACCCTAGGTGTAATAGTAAATAATTGCTACATCTCCGAAAGTTTTAAACTATCTAGAGGAGTAAAACAAGGTTGTCCATAATCGGCATATCTATTTATTATTGCCATCGAAATGTTAGCTGTTAAAATTAGATCAAACAATAATATTAAGGGATTAGAAATCCGTGGCTTAAAAACTAAGGTGTCATTGTATGCAGATGATTCATGTTTTCTTTTTAAACCACAATTAGAATCTCTCCACGGCCTCATAGAGGATCTAGATACTTTTGCTATCCTCTCTGGATTAAAACCAAATTATGATAAGTACGTATTGGATCACAAAAAAATGCACATTTTACATTACCATGTAGTTTACCAATTAAATGGTCTGACAGGGATGTGGACATACTCGGTATACAAATCCCGAAAGAAAGAAATGATCTCACTCCAATAAATGTTTTAGAAAGTTAGCAAAAATAGATAAGATCTTGCTACCATGGAAAGGAGAATACCTGTCTATTTGTGGAAAAATCACCCTGATTAACTCTTTAGTCATATCACAGTTTACCTATTTGCTTATGGTTTTGCCTACAACTGGTGACCTGCATTTTAAAATTATATGAACAAAAAATATTCAATTTTATTTGGAACGGCAAGCCAGACAAAATTAAAAGGGCCTATTTATATAACAAATATGAATTCAGAGGGCAGAAATGATTAAATATTAAAGCATTAGACCTCTCAAAGGCATGAGTCATACAAAAGTTATACTTAAATCCAAACTGGTTCTCTAGTAAATTGGTAAGAATGTCTCATCCTATGTTCAAGAAGGGCCGTTTCCCTTTATTCAGATTACACCTGCTCGCTTTCGGTTGTTTGAAAAGGAAATAATCTCCAAAATATCATAATTTTTTAAATAAGCCTTTGGTTGCAATTTCAGTTTAATCCACATGAAAAGACAGAACAAATAATACAATAAATATTGTGGTTAAACGCAAATATACTAATGATTAAAAAAACTGTATTTTTCGATGAAATGTTTTAAAAATGTATAATTTTACTGAATGATATCATAAATAGGACTGGTGGAGTTATGTCACACATACAGCTAACACAGACGTATGGAAATGTCTGCTCTACCCAACATTACAACCAATTAATTGCAGCATTACCACAAAAATGGAAGAGGCGAGTAGAAGGGGGAAAAAGTAAGGAACTTGTATGTCGGCCCTGTATTAAAGAACATAAATAGTTAAAGAAAAGTGTGATAAATAAAAACATATACCAATTTCATTTAAGGACCAAAAAACGGACAGCTGTGCCATATAAATTGCAAAATAGTTGGGAAGAGATTTTCGATGTACCCATTCCATGAATATGTTTCCTATTAATTTTGAACTCATTTCATGTATGTTTTCATGGAAAACAAGGGCATTTCTAAGTGACGCCAAACTTTTGAACGGTAGTGTATTTATTAAGACATTTATTTATTTTAGCAGTCCCACTGAGACCAATGACTCTTTTGTAACTCACAATTACACAAAAATCCCAATCACGGCAGCACAGATAATACTCCAAGAAAATACAAAAAAACTATCATGAAGAACAACCACATTCCTCAGTAAAGAGGTCCCCAACCAACAGTTGCTGATGATGTTGCCATAGTCTAGGACTGGAAGAAATCTAGGAGGCTAGGTGAGGAGAGTAAACATGGCAAGAAATGCACTGAAATGACACATTCCTTCTCCACTAGCATGTCATCAGGCAAATTACATTTCCCTGGATGGGTTCAGAAAGTGAGGGGTCAGGTGTCAACGTCAGGAGACCAGGCTGCTCCCAAGGGAGGTAGTGGCAGCCTTTTCCCTCTCCTTGGGGGAGAGCGAGACCGAGAGAAAGAGGCAGGGGTGATGTATGATTTCAGAAAGCATAGCAGTCGTCATCTGAGCTCTCAGAAATAGGACTTCTATCTTCATTGGAGTTCACATCTACATCAGAGTCATCAAAAATATACCCTTCTCCCAGAATCAGCTTGTGATAGTTATTCGTGGTGTTGACTTGGTCTTGTGTCAGTTCACTCAATCTTCCCTTCAGGTGGCAGAGAAGGCCATTCCTTCCTCCCTCTGACAACTCCACTGCATTGCCTAAAAGTCACATGTAAAGCAATATATTATTTACAAATCCATTACACAAAATAGTGTGTACGGTATTTGTAAAGCAAGACAAAAAGTTAAATCCAAAAATAGTAAAAACCTCAACTTCCTCTGATCTTGCAGCTGTAGGGACAGTGCCTCCAGAGTTCCCGCTGCTCTTTGTGGGCTCCCGCAGTGCCTCTTCATCTCCTTCACCAGGATCCTCTCTTCCTCCTGCAGTCTGTTCACCAACATGTCTGTCGAAAATCGCCTTTTTTTTTGCAAGATGGCTGTTGCCTGTGAGATGTAAACTCACAGAGGTATATAACAGAACAACAGCAATGATTGCAGCAACGCTGAAGGCTAATCTTCAATCACAATAGATACCTTGTGTAATCATATACTTACTGTTGCCAAGTCTCTCCCATGGCCACACAAAGTTGTCAGTATTGAGCAGCTCATCCACCTTGGGGAGCCTAAACTCTGCCTGCTGCTCGTGAAGTTGAACAATGGCAGCTGTAAAGGCTGCTTTGACCTCAACAATTTCTCAGAATCTGATGACTCTTGTAATTGTCAGAATAAAAAATGGGTGATTAGACAGACTGTATATTCAGATATATTATATGACTATAAGTTATAGAGCTACTATAGAGGCACAAACAAAGAGAGTACAAAGCAGTCAACTCATTTATAAAGCACTTGTTGTCATATAGTTATAACATTATACAAGGCATGCAGAGTTGTGGCTCACAAGATACTCTGTTGATGGTCACATGATGTCTTAGTTAAATTAAACGTTTGCATTATATCAATTAAAAACATAGGTCATGACCATATAAACATGGTCTGATTTTACTCGTGTTACTGCTTGATTAATAATGTGTTTGATGTCATATTGTTGTTGGGGCTTACCCGTCAAACGGTAGAGGTAGTGTTTCCTCTGTTTCACACTGAGGTAATGATAGAGGAATTTGATTCCTATGTGTTCGTTAACCAATTCAATTATAACAAAGCAAACACTCTGTCCGTTTCTAAGAATTTGTACGGTTCTTATTTGCATTAAATAGACAAAGACCAGCCACCAAATTAATCAATAGCGTTTATTCTCGAGAGCTCTCCCGTGCATATACAAAACAGTTATTTTTATCCCTTCTCTTAAACTAATGCACATACATTACACACTATATTTGGATTATCTCCTGAAGTCTCACTACAGTTTATTACCACTTAGCTAACAGTTCCAGTCCCCCCCAGATACGGAAAACCTGGAGGGGCTCTCGCTGTCTTATTTTATCTCCACAGAGTTATAGCTGGGTCGGTTCAAACATAGGTTAAGGAGTCTCTTTGCTTTCTTTCGGCACCCACATAAATTCCTTTCTTCCACAATGGTTATCATTTTTAATTACCCCTTGTCCATGCTACATAACCTCTTTCTTATGAACTAACATTATTAATCACTAAAGTAAAACAGGGTAGAATTCAATTAGTTCTAGTTCTAGTTAAATGTATACATCGTTTAGTCATTATTCATAAAATTCATAACAGGTAAAAACCCTCAATCTTCTTCTGGAGATTCCCCGACTGCCCTGTCTGACTATCCTGAAGTGTGGCTGTCAAACATAGGGCAGGTTACAAACATGACTCCACTGACATCAATGCAATAATGAAGTTGAGAGACAGAGAAACATTCACTTTTCTACCTGTTGGATTCTGGCTTGAAATATACCTATTCCTGTCATCATATTAGAAGGTATTGATTACTTTACATGTATAAGAAATGTATATGTTAAGGGTCAATGAAGGGTGAATAGGAACTTTGGGTATGGAAAATTACTGAGTGAGACAAGGGGAAGTGCCAAAAGTTCATATTCTGTTCAAACATGTTATTGCTCAATATTTATAAGGAAGGAGGCAAAGGGTAGCTGTTTGGTTTCAGTTCCTGATAAGGCAGGCCAGTTGCTGAGGAACTAAGACAATGAGGGATGTGGAATTCAACTCCATATAAGGTCAGCAGTTGAAGAGAGAAGACACTGCTGGGAGGGGGGCCATAGAGGCCCACCCCGAAAACCATCTGACTGCAGTCCTATCCCACACACTTCCACACCCATGAGGGTCCTAGACTTGGGCAGGCCGTGACAATACCAGTGAGAGGAACCTATTGTGTTTCTGCCTAACAGAGAAGAATTGTTTATCTTAGACATGCAAGGTGTCAACTCCGCCTAGTCAGAAGGTATAAATATATGCTTGTGGGTAGAAATAACTTGGTTTGAGCTTTTTCTGGTTGTAGTTTGTTCAGTTTTTGCTCTATTTGTTCAGAACCTAAAATACCTTCAGGCCACTGTTGGACCTCATCAACTTCCTCTTATTCCAGTCCATTGCCAGTAGTGTGATAATGTCTGTCCGTACTGTTGGAAAAACATCAGTCAGCTATTCTAATAATTTACTACTGTGTGCCTAAGCAATAAACGTAAAGATTGCAATTACAGGAACATTACGTAACATTATCGTAGAATCATCAGTTAAGCCCAAAAAGTAAATGTCCTTCACTGTCAGCTTCTCCCTTTAGCAGTAACATGTGTCCAAAACATGTTCCTGCTATTGGGCAATTTATTTTCCATTCATCAATGTTTGTTTCTTTCCGGGGTGGGGTAGTTAGCCCCACCCCCAACCCCCAACATGGAGGACCATGGACTGCTTTGTCTGCCTCCTACCCTTCGACCTGGCCGGCTTGGTTGCACCTGCTGGGAGTATAAACCCGCTCTGGCTTAGCGCGCAGAGTCATTGGAGTACGCAAGCCTCTCCAACATGGTAAGGTCCAGGAGAGGGGCAATTAGGTTTATCATATTAATTGAAGTGTGCTGGAGCTCAAATATAAAGAACTATTTAATAGTTACACATTATTAAGGGAATTATGTTGCAATACTACACCTTCTTTAGCATTAGTTATGTTATCATAATACACTTACCAGCCTTGGACATGTACTTTGTTGCGACAGCAGCTCTGGATATGAAACTATTCACCTACTCGACTTCCTCTGTGTTTGTGTTACCGGCACCAGGCTGATTGCGGCCTTCCTGTTTGAGCTATAATGCCATAATGAACATGTCACACGTGATCTGTTTCACCTATCTTTGTGATTGTCTCCACCCCCCTCCAGGTGTCGCCCATCGTCCACATTATCCCCTGTGTATTTATACCTGTGTTATCTGTTTGTCTGTTGCCAGTTAGTTTTGTTTCGGCAAGTCTACCAGCGGTTTTCCCTCTGCTCCTGTCTCTTGATTGTTCCTGTTTCCTAGTTTCCCCGGTGTTGACCATTCTGCCTGCCCTGACCCTGAGCCTGCCTGCCGTCCTGTACCTTTGCCCCACCTATCAGCATTACTGACCTCTGCCTGCCCTTGACCTGTCCTTTGCCTGCCCCTGTTCGATTAATACACTTTGTTATTTCGACACGGTGTGCACCTGGGTCCTATATTAAACGTGATAGTACGAACTGACCCAGACTGATCCAACAGACTTGGACCAGCTTCGCAACACTATCTCCTCCCAAGGAGCTACCATTGGTAGGTATGTGGCCTTGTGGAAGGGTTCCAGACCTTGGCCGAACGCCGTGACCAAGCATTGAACTCATTGCTGGAGAAATTCCGCAGGTTGTCTGGGAGGCAGCCTACCACAACAGTAGTCTCACAGCCCCTCAGTAGTCCAGCTGTTAGCGCACAGCCTCACCGGTCCTCCCAGTTTCATGGAAACCCTGCTTACCTCCCCAGAACGCTTCGATGGAGAGCCGAGCACCTGTCGGGCGTTTCAGTGTGCCCTCATCATCGAGCTACAGCACTCCTTCCCCTCGGACCGCTCTAAGATAGCGTACCTCATCATGCTGATGTCCGGGAGGGCTCTCACCTGGGCTATGGCAGCATGAGAACAACAGCCGGTCATATGCTTCAGTCTGGAAGAGTTTGTGGTGGAGGTCAAGAAGGTTTTCGATGGCCCATTGTCCGGAAGCTACTCCAGCTTCGGCAGGAATCCTGCAGTGTTGCAGATTATGCAGTGGATTTCCGCACGTTGGCAGCAGAGAGTGCCTGGAACACGGAAGCGCTGTTGGACAGGTTCCTGCACAGAGTGTCGGAAGAAGTGAAGGAAGAGCTTGCAGCCCGAGAACTACCGACGGATTTCGATTCCCTCATCGCCTTGACCATCGGAATCGATGGGCAACTAAGGAGGGTGAGGAGATTCGATTGCACTCTCCGTCCAAGGATTCCACCTCGCCTCCGAGGCATCCCGGAGGTCCAACAGCCCCGTTGCCGAGAGAACCCGAGGCTACCCGAGTTCCCCCGAGAGTCGCCGAAGACTGCCGATCCACCTCTTCCCGAGGCTATTCAACTAGGCAGAGCTGGGTTGTCCCCAGTTGAATGGCTATACAGACACCAAACTAAGAGTTGACTGTATTGTGGGACTCGTGGTCATTTTGTGTCCACCTGTCCACTTAAACCAGGCTCACCGGCAGGAGTGAGTACTCTGGTGGGACATATGGGGAACTTTTCTTCCTCCCTTACTCTCACCCCTTTTCATGCCATTTTGCTGTGGGGGAACAAGTCGAGATCGCTCCGGGTCCTCATTGACTCTGGGGCTGACGAGAGCTTTTTGGACTCTACCCTGGCTTCCGAGCTGGGCATCCCAAACTCAGTCCCTCTCCATTCCCATGGATGTTAGAGCGCTGGACGGGCAATCTATAGGCTGGGTCACCCACAACACCACTCCCATCAACCTAAGTGTGTCAGGGAATCACAGCGAGGCTATCCAGTTCCTGCTCATTAAGTCTCCTCAGATTCCCGTGGTATTGGGATTCTCCTGGCTCCAGCGGCACAATCCCCTCATTAACTGGTCTACTGGTGCCATCATGGGCTGGAGCCTGTTCTGCCACGCCCATTGCCTGAAGTCAGCACAACCTGCCCCGGGACGTCTTCCTGGGGGCTTGGAAGTCGCCTCGGACCACTCTGCCATTACTGCAGAGTACCAGGACCTCTGGGAGGTGTTCAACATGGCCCGGGCCACATCGCTTCCGCCGCACCAACCTTATGACTGCAGGATTTACCTTCTCTGTAGCACGACTCCGCCCCGGGGACGACTGTACTCTCTGTCGGGACCAGAGAGCAAGGCGATGGAGACCTACATTGGGGACTCTCTAACTGCAGGATTCATCCGTCATTCTTCACCCGCCGGCGCAGGGTTCTTCTTTGTGGATGAGGACAAGAACCTGTGCCCGTGCATCGACTACCGGGGTCTCAACGACATAACAGTGAAGAACCGCTACCCCTCATCTCCTCGGCCTTCGAGCCGCTCCAGGGGGCCACCATGTTTTCCAAGCTGGATCTACGGAATGCCTACCACCTGGTGCGGATACGGGAAGGAGACGAGTGGAAGACCGCCTTCAACACGGCCAGTGGTCACTACGAGTATCTGGTCATGCCATTTGGCCTCACCAACGCCCCTGCTGTGTTCCAGGCTCTGGTCAATGAGGTTCTCCGCGACATGTTGAACCTGTTCGTCTTTGTCTACGTCAATGACATCCTGATCTTCTCCCGCTCCACCCAAGAACATGTGCTCCACGTATGACAGGTTCTCCAACGCCTCCTGGAGAACCAGCCGTTTGTAAAAGCATAGAAGTGCGAGTTCCATCGCTCCACCATCCTTTTTGTTGGTTACATCATCGTTGCAGGGTGTGTACAAATGGATCCCGGGAAGGTGAGAGTAGTGGTGGATTGGCACCAGCCTACTTCCAGGGTGCAGCTGCAACATTTCCTGGGGTTCGCCAACTTCTATCACCGCTTTATCTGGGGTTACAGCACCCTGGCTTCCCCCGTCAGCACTCACCTCACTTAAAGTTCCATTCACGTGGTCTCCAGCTGCTGACCGGGCAATCCGGGACCTCAAACATCGCTTCACCACAGCTCCCATATTGGTTCATCCTGACCCATCCTGTCAGTTTGTGGTGGAGGCTGATGCTTCGTATGTCGTAGTGGGGCTGTCCTGTCCCAGCGTGGGGGCTGTCCTGTCCAAGCCCTGGACCTCAAGCTACATCCCTGCGCCTTCTTCTCCCATCGCCTCAATGCCACGGACAGGAACTACGATGTGGGAAATCACGTGCTTCTCGCGGTGAAGATGGTGTTGGAGTAATGGAGGCACTGGATAGAGGGGGCGGAACATCGATTCATCGTGTGGACCGACCACAAGAACCTGGAGTATCTCTGCACCGCCAAGCGCCTCAACTCCAGGCAAGCCAGATGGGCCCTGCTGTTCACACGATTCAACTTCTCCCTCTCGTAACGGCCGGGATCTAAGAATGTCAAGCCGGATGCACTGTCCCGCCGTTATTTCCCCACGACCCTGGAACCGAGACCATTCTTCCCATTTCGTGCCACCCTCATTGGGTCGTCGGCCAGACTGTCCTTCGGGTTCCAACCCCACCACCTGGAGCCAGCAGCTTGTGTGGGTCGAAGACGCCCGCAACACCCTTCCTTGCTCTGCCACGGGCCTATCTCCTATTGAGTGTTCCCTGGGGTATCAGCACCCTGAGCAGGAAGAAGTCGGCATACCATCTTCCCAGATGATTGTCCGCCGCTGTCGTATCTGGAGGAGAGTCCGGTTGGCCCTTCTCAAGACCAACTCCAGGTATCGGCGACAAGCGGATCGCCACCGGACCCCGGCTCCCCGGTACGTCTCTGGCAGAAGGTATAGCTGTCCACCCGAGATCTGCCCGTCCGGGTGGAATCCCGCAAACTCTCCCCCCGGTTTATCGGCCCCTTTCCGATCTCCAAAATCATTAGCCCCTCTGCTGTTCGTCTTCTATTGCTCCGTACCCTTCGTATACATCCTACCTTTCATGTCCAGAGTTAACTTCTTGCCACTAGGGGGGTGCCATTTCGACATAGCACAAATTGGTCTCCATATTAAACTGCCTCTTACTCAATTCTTGCTCGTACAATATGCATATTATTACTACTATTGGATAGAAAACAATCTCTAGTTTCTAAAACCGTTTGAATTATGTCTGTGGGTGAAACAGAACTCGACTTAGAGCAATTTTCCTATGTGTATGTAATAATGCAGAATTTTACTGGCTGCTCTCAGACCTGTGTATTAATTTGCCTGTCCTCTATTGGTTGAGATGCACTGCATACGCCTTCCCCTGGTTGTTAGCGAATAGGGAGAGTTGAAATGGAGTCGCTACGTAATTCAGAAAGTCTATAAATTGGTTGGAACCGAGGTGACCAACCTTTTGGATTCTCGCGCTGACGCACAAAGGGTCTTGGCATGTCTTTTTAGAAGCTCCCGTTTTAGCTCCTATATATATCCGGCTCTGTTTTTATTCGATATAGGCTTTAAAGACATCATAATCTTGTTATTTTAAACCGATTTATATCAGTTTATGTCAGTATACTGCGATTTTCGGGCATTTCATTTTGTGGCGTTGTAGGAAGTTGGGTATCTCTCTCTCGAATTCCATTCTGTACTGCTAATTACAACGTGGAAGGAAACATTCTCCAACCCAGCAACGATTCTTTTGGCCAACGGACACCTTTACCAAGATTCTGATGGGAGTTCAGCTAATAGTAAGTACTATTTATGCTGATAATTCGTGGTTCTGTTGAAAAAGTAAAATGTATCCGACGCCATTTTTTTCAGTGTAACGTTGCGCTATAGCACCATGTATTGCACCCAGTATTGCGCAGTAAGGTTAATTTTAAAAATGTAATTCAGCGATTGCATTAAGAACTAATTTGTCTTTCAATTGCTGTCCACCCTGTATTTTTTAGTCAAGTTTATGATTATTTACTGATTAGACTAGGTGACGCTCCAAGATGGCGACCGACATTTTATGTCCAGCTTGGCTTACTTTTCTCATTGTATAACCACGATTTTTGTGGCTAAATATGCACATTTTCGAACAAACTCTATATGTATGTTGTAATATGATGTTACAGGAGTGTCATCTGAAGAATTCTGAGAAGGTTAGTGAAAAAATTAATATATTTTGGTGATGATAACGTTATCGCTCTCTTTGCCTTGAATCAATGCTCGGGTAACGTTTGCACATGTGGTATGCTAATATAACGATTTATTGTGTTTTCGCTGTAAAACACTTAGAAAATCTGAAATATTGTCTGAATTCACAAGATCTGTGTCTTTCCATTGCTGTGCGCTGTATATTTTTAAGAAATGTTTTATGATGAGTAAATTGGTAATTGCTCTCTGTAGTAATTCTAGTCGCTTGGGGAGATTTGTGATGGTGGCTGCAATGGCAAACTATGATTTATACCTGAAATATGCACATTTTTCTAACAAAACCTATGCTATACAATAAATATGTTATCAGACTGTCATCTGATGAAGTTTTTTCTTGGTTAGTGGCTATTTATATCTTTATTTGGTCGAATTGGTGATAGCTGGTGATGGAGTGAAAAAATAGTGGAGTAAGAAAAATGGTGTCTTTTGCTAACGTGGTTAGCTAATAGATTTACATATTGTGTCTTCCCTGTAAAACATTTTAAAAATCAGAAATGATGGCTTTATTCACAAGATCTGTATCTTTCATTTGGTGTCTTGGACTTGTGATTTCATGAACATTTTATTTT
This sequence comes from Salvelinus namaycush, assembly GCF_016432855.1. Classification (NCBI taxonomy): domain Eukaryota; kingdom Metazoa; phylum Chordata; class Actinopteri; order Salmoniformes; family Salmonidae; genus Salvelinus; species Salvelinus namaycush. The sequence continues at coordinate 39,004,814 of NC_052337.1, read as the reverse complement.
ATGATATCCCTGTAACTTTAGGCTAGGCTATGCTAGTCAGCTTTTGTGATGGGGGGGATCCCGGATCCGGGTTTGGTAGGTGTTAGAGGTTAAACCCATGTCTCACAGCCCTTTGTCTCCTGTTTCCAGGCCCACCCCTCTCCCCCATCTCATCGACGGCCAACCAGCATACACGGTGAGGCGTCTCCTGTAGGTTGTATGGACACGTTCGCCAGGTAGACACCATCATAGAAGCCCTTCTCAACACTACATAGAGAGTCAGCCTTCCAGGATTACATCACAAAATGATACATCAAACCAAACCGCCAAGGTGTGTTAAGTAGCCTGGAGAGGTGGGTTGCTGGCTCAAATCCCAGTCATCTGATCGTGTTGCTCCAACCTCTCTGTGTATGTGTCTGTGTGTCTCGGAGGGATTTGGAAAAAGCAACAAGACAATCACTGTCCCACAAATTTTCTTCATGGAAAATGAACTTTTAGTTGGCAATTAATCTTCTTCTGAATAGACCAACGGGAATATAACATCACAAACATATACTTCCTAACAAAAAAAATGCACTATACTTGGTACTCATCCCGGATCCGGGAGCACCCTCATCAGTAAAAAAGCTGACTAGCATAGCCTAGCATAGCGCCACAAGTAAATACTAGCATCTAAATATCATGAAATCACAAGTCCAAGACACCAGATGAAAGATACAGATCTTGTGAATCCAGCCATCATTTCCGATTTTTAAAATGTTTTACAGGGAAAACACAATATGTATTTCTATTAGCTAACCACGATAGCAAAAGACACAACTTTTTTTTTTCACCATTTTTTTACTGCATAGGTAGCTATCACAAATTCGACCAAATAAAGATATAAATAGTCACTAACCAAGAAACAACTTCATCAGATGACAGTCTTATAACAGATTTATTGTATAGCATATGTTTTGTTAGAAAAATGTGCATATTTCAGGTATAAATCATAGTTTTACATTGCAGCCACCATCACAACTCTCAGCAAAGCAGCTAGAATAACTACAGAAACCAACGTGAAATACCTAAATACTCATCATAAAACATTTATGAAAAATACACGGTGTACAGCAAATGAAAGACAAACATCTTGTGAATCCAGCCAATATTTCAGATTTTTTAAAGTGTTTTACAGCGAAAACACAATATAGCATTATATTAGCTTACTACAATAGCCTACCACACAACCGCATTGATTCAACATAACGTTAGCGATAGCGAATAAACCAGCAAAATATATTAATTTTTTCACTAACCTTCTCAAACTTCACCAGATGACAGTCCTATAACATCATATTACACAATACATATATGGTTTGTTCGAAAATGTGCATATTTAGCGGTACAATTCGTGGTTGAACAATGTGAATAAGTAGCCAAAATTCAAACAATTTGTCCGGAGATATCTTGGAGAGGCACCTAATCTAATCAATAACTAATCATAAACTTGACTAAAAAATACAGGTTGGACAGCAAATTAAAGATACACAAGTTCTCTGTTGAGGGGGACGTCACTTCCTGTTGAATTTGCAGACGTGTCTGCTGTGCGTTTTGTTGCTGTGCGTTTTGCTGCCAACTTTACTTTGCTAGCTGACAACTTTACGTTTTGTTTTTCTTTTTCTTTTTAATTACCGTTTATATTTTTAGTTTTTCCATCGCAACTTTTTTTTCCCTCATTCAACTTTTTCACTCCGGACGCTTTATCTGGACATGGTTCGTCAGCACCTTCAACAGCCGAAGCTAAGTAGTAACATTAACATGATGTCTTCTAATTGCAGTCGCTGTACTCATAATATACAGGAGAACGATCGCCTTACGGCGAGAATAGCTGTGCTGCAAGCCCAGCTTCAGACGCAATCGTTAGGCAAGGGTAATTTCAGTGTAGGAAAGGAAGAAACAGCGTCTGTGCCACCAGTAAGTACAGATAGTAACGTTAGTATAAACCCCCCCGCACAGTCCCCGCAGCCGGACAACTTTCTCATGGCTTCTGGAGGGAAATGCTGTAGGAATGCTCAACTGGTGTCGCTCATTCAGCCGACAGAAACTTTCAACCGGTTTTCCCCATTATGCAGCGAGTCGGAGTCGGAGTCTGAGGCTGAGTCTTCTCTTGTCTCTACTCCTCCCGCTACGGGGTCTGAGACGCCGAAGGCTCCAACCATTAGCTCTGACAAATTGAAAACCCTAGTCATTGGCGACTCCATTACCCGCAGTATTAGACTTAAAACGAATCACCCAGCGATCATACACTGTTTACCAGGGGGCAGGGCTACCGACGTTAAGGCTAATCTAAAGATGGTGCTGGCTAAAGCTAAATCTGGCGAGTGTAGAGAGTGTAGAGAGTATAGAGATATTGTTATCCACGTCGGCACCAACGATGTTAGGATGAAACAGTCAGAGGTCACCAAGTGCAACATAGCTTCAGCGTGTAAATCAGCTAGAAAGATGTGTCGGCATCGAGTAATTGTCTCTGGCCCCCTCCCAGTTAGGGGGAGTGACGAGCTCTACAGCAGAGTCTCAGCACTCAATCGCTGGTTGAAAACTGTTTTCTGCCCCTCCCAAAAGATAGAATTTGTAGATAATTGGCCCTCTTTCTGGGACTCACCCACAAACAGGACCAAGCCTGACCTGCTGAGGAGTGACGGACTCCATCCTAGCTGGAGGGGTGCTCTCATCTTATCTATCAACATAGATAGGGCTCTAACTCCTTTAGCCCCACAATGAAATAGGGTGCAGGCCAGGCAGCAGGCTGTTAGCCAACCTGCCAGCTTAGTGGAGTCTGCCAATAGCACAGTCAGTGTAGTCAGCTCAGCCATACCCATTGAGACTGTGTCTGTGCCTCGACCTAGGTTGGGCAAAACTAAACATGGCGGTGTTCGCCTTAGCAATCTTATTAGGATAAAGACCTCCTCCATTCCTGCCATTATTGAAAGAGATCATGATACCTCACATCTCAAAATAGGGTTACTTAATGTTAGATCCCTCACTTCAAAGGCAGTCATAGTCAATGAACTAATCACTGATCATAATCTTGATGTGATTGGCCTGACTGAAACATGGCTTAAGCCTGATGAATTTACTGTGTTAAATGAGGCCTCACCTCCTGGTTACACTAGTGACCATATCCCCCGTGCATCCCGCAAAGGCGGAGGTGTTGCTAACATTTATGATAGCAAATTTCAATTTACAAAAAAAAAAATGACGTTTTCGTCTTTTGAGCTTCTAGTCATGAAATCTATGCAGCCTACTCAATCACTTTTTATAGCTACTGTTTACAGGCCTCCTGGGCCATATACAGCGTTCCTCTCTGAGTTCCCTGAATTCCTATCAGACCTTGTAGTCATAGCAGATCATATTCTAATTTTTGGTGATTTTAATATTCATATGGAGAAGTCCACAGACCCACTCCAAAAGTCTTTCGGAGCCATCATCGACTCAGTGGGTTTTGTCCAACATGTCTCTGGACCTACTCACTGCCACAGTCATACTCTGGACCTAGTTTTGTCCCATGGAATAAATGTTGTAGATCTTAATGTTTTCCCACATAATCCTGGACTATCGGACCACCATTTTATTACGTTTGCAATCGCAACAAATAATCTGCTCAGACCCCAACCAAGGAGCATCAAAAGTCGTGCTATAAATTCTCAGACAACACAAAAATTCCTTGATGCCCTTCCAGACTCCTTCTGCCTACCCAAGGACGTCGGAGGACAAAAATCAGTTAACCACTTAACTGAGGAACTCAATTTAACCTTGCGCAATACCCTAGATGCAGTTGCACCCCTAAAAACGAAAAACATTTGTCATAAGAAACTAGCTCCCTGGTATACAGAAAATACCCGAGCTTTGAAGCAAGCTTCCAGGAAATTGGTCTTCCGACTAGCTTGGAAAGACAGTACCGTGCAGTACCGAAGAGCCCTCACAGCTGCTCGATCATCCTACTTTTCCAACTTAATCGAGGAAAATAAGAACAATCCAAAATTTCTTTTTGATACTGTTGCAAAGCTTACTAAAAAGCGGCATTCCCCAAGAGAGGATGGCTTTCACTTCAGCAGTAATAAATTCATGAACTTCTTTGAGGAAAAGATCATGACCATTAGAAAGCAAATTACGGACTCCTCTTTGAATCTGCGTATTCCTCCAGGGCTTAGCTGTCCTGGATCTGCACAGCTCCGCCAGGGCCTGGGATCGGGAGAGACACTTAAGTGTTTTAGTACTATATCTCTTGACACAATGATGAAAATAATCATGGCCTCTAAACCTTCAAGCTGCATACTGGATCCTATTCCTACTAAACTGCTGAAAGAGCTGCTTCCTGTGCTTGGCCCTCCTATGTTGAACATAATAAACAGCTCTCTATCCACCGGATGTGTACCAAACTCACTAAAAGTGGCAGTGATAAAGCCTCTCTTGAAAAAGCCAAACCTTGACCCGGAAAATATAAAAAACTATCGGCCTATATCGAATCTTCCATTCCTCTCAAAAATTTTAGAAAAAGCTGTTGCGCAGCAACTCACTGCCTTTCTGAAGACAAACAATGTATACGAAATGCTTCAGTCTGGTTTTAGACCCCATCATAGCACTGAGACTGCACTTGTGAAGGTGGTAAATGACCCTTTAATGGCATCAGACCGAGGCTCTGCATCTGTCCTCGTGCTACTAGACCTTAGTGCTGCCTTTGACACCATCGATCACCACATTCTTTTGGAGAGACTGGAAACCCAAATTGGTCTACACGGACCAGTTCTGGCCTGGTTTAGATCTTACCTGTCGGAAAGATATCAGTTTGTCTCTGTGAATGGTTTGTCCTCTGACAAATCAACTGTGCATTTCGGTGTTCCTCAAGGTTCCGTTTTAGGACCACTATTGTTTTCACTATATATTTTACCTCTTGGGGATGTTATTCGAAAACATAATGTTAACTTTCACTGCTATGCGGATGACACACAGCTGTACATTTCAATGAAACATGGTGAAGCCCCAAAATTGCCCTCGCTAGAAGCCTGTGTTTCAGACATAAGGAAGTGGATGGCTGAAAACTTTCTACTTTTAAACTCGGACAAAACAGAGATGCTTGTTCTAGGTCCCAAGAAACAAAGAGATCTTCTGTTAAATCTGACAATTCATCTTGATGGTTGTAAAGTCGTCTCAAATAAAACTGTGAAGGACCTCGGCGTTACTCTTGACCCTGATCTCTCTTTTGACGAACATATCAAGACTGTTTCAAGGACAGCTTTTTTCCATCTACGTAACATTGCAAAAATCAGAAATTTTCTGTCCAAAAATGACGCAGAAAAATTAATCCATGCATTTGTTACTTCTAGGTTAGACTACTGCAATGCTCTACTTTCCGGCTACCCGGATAAAGCACTAAATAAACTTCAGTTAGTGCTAAATACGGCTGCTAGAATCCTGACTAGAACCAAGAAATTTGATCATATTACTCCAGTGCTAGCTTCCCTACACTGGCTTCCTGTTAAGGCAAGGGCTGATTTCAAGGTTTTACTGTTAACCTATAAAGCGTTACATGGGCTTGCTCCTACCTATCTTTCCGAGTTGGTCCTGCCGTACATACCAATACGTACGCTACGGTCACAAGACGCAGGCCTCCTAATTGTCCCTAGAATTTCTAAGCAAACAGCGGGAGGCAGGGCTTTCTCCTATAGATCTCCATTTTTATGGAACAGTCTGCCTACCCATGTGAGAGACGCAGACTCGGTCTCAACCTTTAAGTCTTTACTGAAGACTTATCTCTTCAGTAGGTCATATGATTGAGTGTAGTCTGGCCCAGGAGTGTGAAGGTGAACGGAAAGGCTCTGGAGCAACGAACCGCCCTTGCTGTCTCTGCCTGGCCGGTTCCCCTCTCTCCACTGGGATTCTCTGCCTCTAACCCTATTACAGGGGCTGAGTCACTGGCTTACTGGTGCTCTTTCATGCCGTCCCTGGGAGGGGTGCGTCACTTGAGTGGGTTGAGTTACTGACGTGATCTTCCTGTCTGGGTTGGCGCCCCCCCTTGGTTTGTGCTGTGGTGGAGATCTTTGTTGGCTATACTCGGCCTTGTCTCAGGATTATAAGTTGGTGGTTGAAGATATCCCTCCAGTGGTGCGGGGGCTGTGCTTTGGCAAAGTGGGTGGGGTTATATCCTTCCTATTTGGCCCTGTCCGGGGGTATCTTCGGATGGGGCCACAGTGTCTCCCGACCCCTCCTGTCTCAGCCTCCAGTATTTATGCTGCAGTAGTTTGTGTCGGGGGGCTAGGGTCAGTTGGTTATACCTGGAGTACTTCTCCTGTCTTATCCAGTGTCCTGTGTGAATTTAAGTATGCTTTCTCTAATTCTCTCGTTCTCTCTTTCTTTCTCTCTCTCTGAGAACCTGAGCCCTAGGACCATACGTCAGGACTACCGGGCATGATGACTCCCTGCTGCCCCCAGTCCGCCTGGCCTTGCTGCTATTCCAGTTTCAACTGTTCTGCCTGCGGTTACGGAACCCCTACCTGTCCCAGACCTGCTGTTTTCAACTCTTAATGATCGGCTATGAAAAGCCAACAGATTTATTCCTGATTATTATTTGACCATGCTTGTCATTTATGAACATTTTGAAAATCTTGGCTCTCTCTAATTTTCTCCTTCTCTCTTTCTTTCTCTCGGAGGACCTGAGCCCTGGGACCATACGTCGGGACTGCCGGGCGTGGTGGCTCCTTGCTGTCCCCAGTCCGCCTGGCCTTGCTGCTGTTCCGGTTTCAGCTGTTCTGCCTGCGGTTATGGAACCGCCACCTGTCCCAGACCTGTTGTTTTTCAACTCTTAATGATCGGCTATGAAAAGCCAACTGAAAATTATTCATGATTATTATTTGACCATGCTTGTCACTTATGAACATTTTTGAACATCCTGGCATAGTTCTGTTATAATCTCCACCCGGCACAGCCAGAAGAGGACTGGCCACCCCTCATAGCCTGGTTCCTCTCTAGGTTTCTTCCTAGGTTTTGGCCTTTCTAGGGAGTTTTTCCTAGCCACCGTGCTTCTACACCTGCATTCTAGCTGTTTGGGGTTTTAGGCTGGGTCTCTGTACAGCACTTCGAGATATTAGCTGATGTACGAAGGGCTATATAAAATAAACTTGATTGATTGATTGATTGATTGATTGACTAGTTCTTAATGCAACCGCTGTGTTAGATTTTTTTAAATAACGTTACTACGACATACAGCTTACGTTATAGCGAGACAGCGCCGAAATTAATGGCGGAATATTAGTCTAAACATTTTCGACAGAAATACGAATTAACATCATAAATTGTTCCTACTATTTGATGAGCTTCCATCAGAATCTTTTACAAGTTGTCCTTTGTCCAGAATAATCGTTGTTCGGTTGTAGAATGTCGTCTTCATCTGTAGAACGCTAGCAAACGCTAGCCATGCGGCACAGAAGTGGCCAACTCACCATAACGCAAAACAAAGAAAATACCGAATATCGCAATAAACTGATATAAACTGATATAACTCGGTTTAAAATAACTACATTATGATGTCAAATTAAATCAGAGCCGGAGATATCTAACTTATAAAACGAAAGCTTTTCAGAGCGCAATGCAGACGTCCCTCTTGCGTCAGGCCAAACGATGAAAAGACCAGGCCTTCCGTTCCAAGCGGTCTTGTTCGGCCTCAGATCTAGCTAGACACCCCATTCCAACTCTCACTGCCTACTGACATCTAGTGGAAGGCGTATGCAGTGCATGTAGACCCATAGATTCCATGCAAATTAATAAACTGACCCTGGAACAGAGCCCTCGATTTCAGATTTTTCAGTTCCTGACAGGAAGTTTGCTGCAAAATGAGTTCTGTTTTACTCACAGATATAATTCAAAACGGTTTTAGAAACTTGAGAGTGTTTTCTATCCAATAGTAATAATAATATGCATATTGTACGAGCAAGAATTGAGTACGAGGCCGTTTGAAATGGGCACCTTTCATCCAAGCTACTCAATACTGCCCCTGCAGCCATAATTATACCCTGAACAAAACATTGGCATATAAGGTAATACAAACCCTGAGGCTTTCCGGAAGCGGTTTTGCTTGCGATTCCCATCCACTGATATAGCATGCATCTCCTGTGAGCAGGCAGGACAATGGACGAGATCGTTTCCACAAAACTTGTCTATTTCAAACCGCCCATACGTCCACTCGAGGAATGCCTTCTGGAATGTGTCGCCACATGTCTTTCCACTCTAATAACATGCTAAACACACAGAGGTATAAGTAGGGGGCAATTTTTATATTAGTGACAAATATTAACCACAAAATTATAATTTGATTAGTATATACACACTTACCCTGCCAAAGTGCTTTGTTCTTCCATCAAGCATTCCCACAAAGGCTTGAGGGCAGCTTCCTGGGGCCAACACCTTCATGTCTTCAAAGGACTGGCTGGCCAGTAGCCACTCTTTACAGGTTCGTCCAGCACCACTGTCCAATGTCTCAGACACCCGGAGCAGTTCAGAGCAGGAGGGGACAGGTTGTAGAGTCAGGAGTAATTATTAGGAAGTAATTAATTACATTCTTTAAAAACATGTAAATAGAAGTCCTTAAAAACCACATATTTACCATTTATTCCAATCAGGATGACCTGCTTGCCACTCGTCACTGTCAGGGCGCAACCACACAGCTGTGGCACAGCCATGGGCAAAAGACACCAAAGAATCACAAATAAATTGTTCTATATATTTGGACTGTAAATACTGATGCATTGAAAATTGTGCAGAATTACTAAAAAGTGTGTTTTGCAGTAGGTGCTATCAGATTTGATTTGAAACACCTAAACCATAAACACACACACACCTTGCTCCTGGAAGGTAAGGGACCCCTAATCATCCTGATGAATTACGGTGGTTGGGGACAAGGGGCAATAAAACCCTTCAAACAGAGACTCCCTGTTGTGCAAAACCTTGGTTCTATGAGTGGCTATGTCACATGATGCCTGGGCAGGCAATCTCTCTCACTGCACAACAGCATCCTCACTGTTGCAATACTGACACTGTCCCAACACAGTACCTTCAGCAGAGAGCATGCTGTCCACCATTGCCTCACTCATTTCCCCCCACTTTTGTGCTCACAAGGCCTACCTCTCTGCCCAAGTCACCTTTGGGGTTACATGACAATCTGCCCCCGTGAAACTCCCCAACAGCTCCTGTAGGTCCTGCATCAGGGAGTCTTGTGGAGATAAACAAATACTAATAAAAAAAACATGACAGAACTCATGAAATGTAATATATTTAAAAATATATAAAGGTTGGCATGGTATTTGTTTGGCACTCTAGCATACTGTCCCTGTATATTGTGGGGATAGGTGCAGGAGCATGGGTACTGCAGGAGGATGGGTACTGGTAACTATTAAATACAAATGGTGTTATATTTCTTCATCAACGCAACTTAAGTATTGGGTAAAGAGGTGAGAATCTTCTCTGACAGATATATGTAATAAAATTATGATATACTGTACAGCATTATATTAGATATATGTGTCATTCAATTACGTGTACATAACTATGTGGTTTTAATGTACATTCGCAGTGGTTCTTCTTAATTTCGGAGTAATATAACACTTAATCTTAATTCAATACATGCAACCTAAGAGTTCATGCCTGCAAGACAGAGGCTTGGGTTACAATCAGTCTGAGGATTTGAACGTTTCATAGCACCACTTTGTATTTAATCCAACATTGAAATGAAAGCCAGTGAGACAGCTAAAACTGCATTTAGTACTAGTTAGAAATGTCCTAACAAGGTAGTCATGCTGCCTGACAGTTGAACGATGCTAGCCTTGATGAGACCCTTACTCTCTTGGGGTTGTTGTTTGTAGTGGGATTTCCTTAGGGCGACCTGGCTTCAAGCCTACCTCTGGTCAATACCCCCTCCTACCATTTGCTACTCTGATGCGCAGAAGTAGGATACTGTATGACGGTCAAAACCTGTATGAGGGAAACTGTATGAGGGATTTGTAATAGAGAAGACCAGGCTGTGTTTTCTGAACAGAGGGAGTAGTGTATCGATCCTAGCCTTGATAAGTCTATTAAGAAATCCCAGAAGGGAGATCTCACTTTTGGCATCTCCCTTGGGGTTCCTTTAGGGCAGGGTTTCCCAAACCTCTCCTCTGCCTCTCCGGACGTTTCACATTTTTGTTTTAACCCTTAACTGGCACACATGGTTCAATTAGTCAATTAATCATCAAGCCTTTGACTAATTAAATCAGGGGTGGCAATTTAGGGTTAAAACAAAAATGTGAAACTTCTGGGGGGGGGGCAGTGGAGAGGATTGGGAAACCCTGTTTTAAGGTCAGATGCCCCAGGGTCAAGGTCTAGTTAAGGTGGTACTCACCCTCGCCATTAGCTGCAAAATGGTCACCTGTTCCGGTTCGGTCCATGTCCTTCACTGTGACTTTTCATGACAATAATATACAATTAACATGAGGCAGCCAGGACTGGCATATGTTATCTATTTATGAAAAATGGTTACACTTTACATGCGTAAACAAACACAACTAAATAGGTACATAACACTTACCATGTCTAGAGGTCTTCTTATAGCTTTTATGTCCAGGTCTTTTGGGAATTATGTTGCCTCTGCTCTCCCTCTCTATCCATTGGACAGGGGCAAGGCTAGTGGCAGGAGCAGGTGACTGTCGCTTTGCAGCTTGCTCCTTCCGATCCTAAAGTATTGATTCAAATCGAAAATAGAATGGGAATCTGTCTGTGATTAAAATTACAACACAACATTGTGGTACGTACTCACAACTCAACTGCCCTAAAAATATACTGGGGAAATGGGAAGAAGTATCACTTACAGCTGCTACATGTTGAAACTGTAATGCTGTGCGATAGCTTTCTCGAAGAGACTCCTCAAATCCCACCCGTGCCACATCCCTCTCTTTGCTCAAGCTCATTTCTCTATTTGGTTGAACATTAACATTATTGTATGTTAACGTAGAAAAAAAGTTTTACGTAGTCGCACACACCACGAGTAGAGAATCAGTCCTAAATTCCCTTAAAATATCAGCCGTCTTTGAATTACATCCCTTGTTCTCTTATTGCAGACTTTCCGTTTTACAATTTGATACATAACAGAATATTTTCTTCTCAGTCTATTTGACCCAATGAGCACCCTTCAGAAAAAATGTAGAGTATGTTTTTCAAAAGGGTGCTCATTGGAAAGGGTAGTAGATAAAGTTAGTAGTAGTAAAAAAAAGAGGGAGAACAATGTGAATGCAATTGAAGGTTACAAAAAAAGGGTTAGGGGTTAAGTTGGTGATCAAGATTGGGGGTTTAGTAAAGTTTTATGTCTTGGGCTTTAAAGGAAAAATGTGTGATTTCAGCCTTGTGACTACATATTTCTTAGTACACAGTTACAGGGACCATTATTCAGTAAGTTCATTTCATGTTGATTTTGTTTTATATGTCATATGTCTCTTTATGGCTATGATTTCCATAATTTTATGGATGAAGGAATAAAGTCAGAGATTAGATCATGAAGTGAAAAACATTGTTTACTTCAAAGTATCATTTACACTACACAACACACAGCTGAAGTTCCTGTTACTTCCCTTATAAGGTCATCATTTCACAAATTACCCTCCTGTCAATTTCTTCATTTTCATAACCTCCATGATAAGACATCATAACATCTCATAACACAGCACACCCAAAAGCTGACGTGTTCCTTTTTTACCTCGCACTTCTCCTCAGCATCATTAGCACACCAACAACCACAGCCGTCAACTTCAGCAGGTTCTCACTGTTAAAAGGGGCAATCTGCAGTTGCTACATACATTTAACTATATGTACCCATTGATTCTAGAAGAATATAACATATACAGTGCCCTGAGAAAGTATTCCCACTTATTCCATATTTTATTGTGTTACAAAGTGGGATTAAAATGGATTTAATGTAGATGTTTTGTCAATGATCTACACAAAATACTTTAAATGTCAAAGTGGAAGATTATTAAAATGTCTTATTTTTTTTCTTTATGGAAAACAGAGCACATATACAGTGCATTTGGAAAGTATTCAGACCCCTTCCCCTTTTCCATTTTTTTTTTATATTCAAGCATTATTCTAAAATTGATTCAATATTTATTTCATCCATCTACACACAATATCCCATAATGACAAATTATTTTTTATTTCACCTTTATTTAACCAGGTAGGCTAGTTCTCATTTGCAACTGCGACCTGGCCAAGATAAAGCATAGCAATTCGGCACATACAGAGTTACACATGGAATAAACAAAACATACAGTCAATGATACAGTAGAAAAAAGAAAACAAAAAGTCTATATACAGTGAGTGCAAATGAGGTAAGATAAGGGAGTTAAGGCAATAAATAGTCCATGGTGGCGAAGTAATTACAATATAGCAATTAAACACTGGAATGGTAGATGTGCAGAAGATGAATGTGCAAGTAGAGATACTGGGGTGCAAAGGAGCAAGATAAATAAATAAATACAGTATGGGGATCAGGTAGATAGATGGGCTGTTTACAGATAGGCTATGTACAGGTGCAGTGATCTGTGAGCTGCTCTGACAGCTGGTGCTTAAAGCTAGTGAGGGAGATATGAGTCTCCAGCTTCAGTGATTTTTGCAGTTCGTTCCAGTCATTGGCAGAAGAGAACTGGAAGGAAAGGCGACCAAAGGAGGAATGGTGACCAGTGAGCTGAGATAAGGCGGGGCTTTACCTAGCAGACTTGTAGATAGCCAGTGGGTTTGGCGACGAGTATGAAGCGAGGGCCAACCAACGAGAGCGTACAGGTCACAGTGGTGGGTAGAGTATGGGGCTTTGGTGAAAAAACGGATGGCACTGTGATAGACTGCATCCAATTTTTTGAGTAGAGTGTTGTAGGCCTTTTATGGATGACATCGCCGAAGTCAAGGATCGTCAGTTTTACGAGGGTATGTTTGGCAGCATGAGTGAAGGATGCTTTGTTGTGATATAGGAAGCCGATTCTAGATTTCATTTTGGATTAGAGATGCTTAATGTGAGTCTGGAAGGAGAGTTTACAGTCTAACCAGACACCTAGCTATCCACTTATTCTAAGTCAGAGCCGTCCAGAGTAGTGATGCTGGACAGGCGGGCAGGTGTGATTGATTGAAAAGCATGCACTTAGTTTTACTTGCATTTAAGAGCAGTTGGAGGCCACGGAAGGAGAGTTGTATGGCATTGAAGCTCGTCTGGAGGTTAGTTAACACAGTGTCCAAAGAGGGGCCAGAAGTATACAGAATGGTGTCGTCTGCGTAGAGGTGGATCAGAGAATCACCAGCAGCAAGAGCGACATTATTGATGTATCCAGAGAAGAGTCGGCCCGAGAATTGAACACTATGGCACCCCCATAGAGACTGCCAGAGGTCCGGAAAACAGGCCCTCCGATTTGACACACTGAACTCTATCAGAGAAGTAGTTGGTAAACCAGGCGAGGCAATCATTTGAGAAACCAAGGCTGTCGAGTCTGCCAATAAGAATGTGTTGATTGACAGAGTCGAAAGCCTTGGTCAGGTCGATGAATACGGCTGCACAGTAATGTCTCTTATCGATGGCGGTTATGATATCGTTTAGAACCTTGAGCGTGGCTGAGGTGCACCCATGACCAGCTCTGAAACCAGATTGCATACCGGAGAAGGTACGGTGGGATTCAAAATGTTGGTAATCTGTTAACTTGGCTTTCGAAGACCTTAGAGAGACAGGGTAGGATAGATATAGGTCTGTAGTTTGGGTCTAGAGTGTCACCCCCTTTGAAGAGGGGGATGACCGCGGCAGCTTTCCAATCTTTGGGAATCTCAGACGATACGAAAGAGAGGTTGAACAGGCTAGTAATAGGGGTTGCAACAATTTCGTCAGATAATTTTAGAAAGAGAGGGTCCAGATTGTCTAGCCCGGCTGATTTGTAGGGGTCCAGATTTTGCAGCTCTTTCCGAACATCAGCTATCTGGATTTGGGTGAAGGAGAAATGGTGGGGGCTTGGACGGGTTGCTGTGGAGGGTGTCGGGCAGTTGACCGGGGTAGGGGTAGCCAGGTGAAAAGCATGGCCAGCCGTAGAGAAATGCTTATTGAAATTCTCAATTATAGTGGATTTATCAGTGTGTCACGTTCGTCGTAGTGAGGAGACCAAAGTGCAGCTTGATGTGAATACATATTTTTAATAGAAGACGATGAAGAAAACAAACAAACTATACAAAATAACAAACGAACGTGAACGCTATAAACATGGAGTGCAGACATGCAACATCAACATAGACAATAACCCACAAAACCAAAATGGAAAATGGCAACCTAAATAGGATCCCCAATTAGAGACAACGATAAACAGCTGTCTCTAATTGGGAACCAATTTAGGCCACCATAGACCTACATTACCTAGACAAACCAAAACCCCATAGATATACAAAAAAAACCTAGACAAGACAAAAACACTCAATCCACCCTCGTCACACCCTGACCTAACCAAATAAATAAAGAAAACAAAGATAACTAAGGTCAGGGCGTGACACAGTGGTAACAGTGTTTCCTAGCCTCAGAGCAGTGGGCAGCTGGGAGGAGATGCTCTTATTTTCCATGGACTTTAGTGTCCCAGAACTTTGAGTTTGTACTACAGGATGTAAATTTCTGTTTGAAAAAGCTAGCCTTAGCTTTCCTAACTGCCTGTGTATATTTGTTCCTAACTTCCCCTGAAAAGTTGCATATCACGGAGGCTATTCGATGCTAATGCAGAAGTGTTTTAGGGAGCGTTTGACAGTGATGAGGGGTGGTCGTTTGATGCTGAGATGGGGATGTTTTTCAGCGGCAGGGACCGGAAGACTAGTCAGGATTGAGGGAAAGATGAACGGCGCAAAGTACAGAGAGATCCTTGATGAAAACCTGCTCCAAAGCGCTCAGGACCTCAGACTGGGGCGAAGGTTCACCTTCCAACAGGACAACAACCCTAAGTACTCAGCCAAGACAACGCAGGTGTGGCTTAAGGACAAGTCTCCGAATGTTCTTGAGTGGCCCAGCCAGAGTCCGGACTTGAACCCGATCGAACATCTCTGGAGAGACCTGAAAATAACTATGCAGCAACGCTCCCCATCCAACCTGACAGAGCTTGAGAGGATCTGCAGAGAAGAATAGGAGAAACTCCAGGTGTGCCAAATACAGGTGTGCCAAGCTTGTAGCGTCATACCCAAGAAGACTCGAGGCTGTAATCGCTGTCAAAGGTGCTTCAACAAAGTAGAGTAAAGGGTCTGAATACTTATGTAAATGTGATATTTTAGTGTTTTATTTTTATACATTTGTAACAATTTCTAAAAAACAGTTTTTGCTTTGTTATTATGGGGTATTGTGTGTAGGTTGATGAGGGGGGAAAAAATATTTAATCGATTTTAGAATAAGGCTGTAACGTAACAAAATGTGGGAAAAGTCAAGGGGTCTGAATACTTTCCGAATGTACTGCATATATCGGAAAGATATATACAGTAAAGATATATACAAGGGACACGACAGGACAAAGACGTCTGACTGCTACGCCATCTTGGATTATTAAGATTATTCAGTATTCTATTCATGTACTGCATATGTATATATATAAAAAAAGCTAAACATTTTGGTACACAAACAAATCAATGCAAGTGTGTGGTTTGTATCACGTTTGAGCATTTTTCATGCATTGAATTTCAGAAACTCACCTTTTTGACAATGTACAAATCCATTCGGAGAAGTAGATTTAAAATGTGTATTTTTTATATTTTCAGGCCCATGTGTAGAATTGCAGGACATAAACTTTAATACTGCACATCTCTCTGCCGCCAAGAGGGGGCCACTAAAATGTTTTGCCCACGAAATGTGGGCAACCAAATCTTGCTTAGGGCCCCCAAAAAGCTAGATATGGCCCTGCTTGCATCCATAGTTTTGTCTATGAATTTGAGTGGTTACATTTGTCAAGCCCTATCCCTTAATTTTTTACTGAAACAGTGGCAGGGAGAGAGTTTTCTTATTGTTTCAACTGCTGACAACTCATATCTGCCACGCGGGAGGCCCAGGTTTGATTCCCGGCCAATGCAAAAGATTTATGGGGTGGTCCAGTGGTTTGAATGTTGGGCCAGAAACCGAAAGGTTTCTGGATCGAATCCCTGAGCTGACAAGGAAAAAATCTGTTGTTCTGAACAAGGCAGTTAACCCACTGTTCCCCGGTAGGCCGTCATTGTAATTAAGAATTTATTCCTAACTGAATCCCCAGATTAAATATAAACCATTTTTATATATTTACAGAGTGGGTTACTTAAAAAACAGCTTTTCATTTGAGGCCACATCCCATGTTCACGTCGCCTGTGTTTTACACCACAAAGTTACATCACGGTGCTAAAGTGTCTTTCTGGAACGTTTACTTTCAGCACGTCGTGTGGTTAAGCAACCCTTTCACAGAAGTGTAGTGCAGTCTTGTATTTAGTATCTTTAGGAATGAAAAAAACTGGTTCTCTAACTGTTTAAACATGATATTGATTACAACAAACTTATCACAATTTCTCACTCTTTCTTTCATCACCAACACATGCCATGTTGAAATGTCTCAATTGACCAAAATGTATGTTTACATTATCTTTTACAACGTCTAATAAAACATTCTCCTTAAAACGTATATACTGTACAGTGAGAGCAGGAGGGCATAAACAGCTGTAAAAAATAAAGTAATCTCTCCTCTCCAAATATATGGGTAAAGTAAAACAAGGAGGCTGGTCTTTGAAATGTGAAAGTGAAACCACTGTGGCTATTGGCTGTCAGGTCAAGATCAGCTTCTGAGAAAAGTACATAAGAAGCTGCCCAGTTTCTCAAAGTTCACTATGTTATAGGTGTTTTAGTCCTTATGTTCACCTTCTCAGAGTGCTGACTGAACGCAGAGAAGAGGGAGGGCAGAGGAAAAGGTTAGTTCACATCTTGTTCACTGTGTAGGCTATTCTACATAGTACAACTCATTTTTTAGGCTTTGATTTATGTTGAAAACTAATTGGATGAAACGGGATTGTTTTCAGTGGGATATTTGTGTGTAGGGTGATATATGCATGAGTGGGACACTTTTTGGTAGATTATGTACACAACCAAAATCAGTCTACCCCTACTCAAGTGATGTTAATTTCATTAATTAAGGACAAGTTGATCATGTATTATGTACAACCCCTAAAACAACATCAGACCCATACTTTTGCTAAAGCTTGGCTTTAAGTTGTAGTGAGACACTTAAGTAGATGAAGTGGGACACTATTTTCTTATTAGAAATACATTAGTGTCCCACTTCACATGGAACTTGTAAATTTGCAAAAACAGAGTAAATGACTTTCTACAAAACCATCTGCATGCTATTAGGAAACATACACTGCTCAAAAAAATAAAGGGAACACTTAAACAACACAATGTAACTCCAAGTCAATCACACTTCTGTGAAATCAAACTGTCCACTTAGGAAGCAACACTGATTGACAATAAATTTCACATGCTGTTGTGCAAATGGAATAGACAAAAGGTGGAAATTATAGGCAATTAGCAAGACACCCCCAATAAAGAAGGGATTCTGCAGGTGGTGACCACAGACCACCTGCAGAATCCCTTCTTTGTAGACTCCGTCTCGTGCTACCACTAGAGTGAGAGCACCGCCAGCATTCAAAAGTGACCAAAACATCAGCCAGGAAGCATAGGAACTGAGAAGTGGTCTGTGGTCCTTCCTTCCCTCCCCTTGTTATTTCTTTAATTCCTTCCATTGTCATCCTATGCGGTTTATGTGCTCGGCCTATTTAGCGTTTAGACTAGATTTTGAGATATTATGAACTACAACATATTCCAATGTACTTTAGAATATCTCTTTGAAGGAAATGACATATACATTGATTAAAGGTTTATTTTGTGCATTTTTATAGCTATAAAAAGGTCCCTGTCTCACTATTCAAAAACCATTTATGGGAAGTGGGACAGTAATATAAATCTAATTTTCATAAAATATAATAATTGTTTACATGAATGGTTATTATGTTTCAAATCACTATTAATAACTATTAATTTTAACACCTGTCACACCCTGGCCTTTGTTATATTGATTTTCTTTATTAGTTTAGTTAGGTCAGGGTGTGACATGGGGGATGTTTGTGTGTTTTTGTCTAGTTTAGGGTGTGTGTATTGTTTAGGGGGTTTTGTAGAATGTATGGGGTTGTGTTCAGTGTAGGTGTTTAGGAAAGTCTATGGTTGCCTGGTTTGGTTCTCAATCAGAGACAGCTGTTTATTGTTGTCTCTGATTGGGAGCCATATTTAAGGCAGCCATAGGCTTTAGGTGTTTGTGGGTAATTGTCTATGCTCTATGTTGCATGTGTGCACTTAGTTCGGTTTAGCTTCACGATCGTTTGTTTTTGTTCGTTTATAAGTGTTTGTTTTTCCTTCATTAAAAGAAGATGTCTTTTTTCCACGCTGCGCCTTGGTCCACTCATTCGTCTCATAACGATCGTGACAGAATTACCCACCAACCCAGGACCAAGCAGCGTGATAAGCAGCAACAGGAGCAGCGCATACAGGATTCTTGGACTTGGGAGGAGATACTGGATGGTAAGGGACCTTGGGCACAACCAGGAGAATATCGCCTCCCTCGTGAAGAGCTGGAGGTAGCTAAAGCAGAGAGGAGGCGATATGAGGAGGCAGCACGGAAGCAAGGCTGGAAGCCCGTGAGTAAAACCCAAAAATTTCTTGGGGGGGGGGGCTACAAGGGAGTGTGGCGAAGTCAGGTAGGAGACCTGCGCCAACTCCCCATGCTTACCATGGAGTGCGAGAGTACGGGCAGACACCGTGTTATGCGGTAGAGCGCATGGTGTCTCCTGTACGTGTGCATAGCCCGGTGCGGGTTATTCCACCTCCCAGCACTGGCAGGGCTAGATTGGGCATTGAGCCAGGTGCCATGAAGCCGGCTCAACGCGTCTGGTCTCCAGTGCGTCTCCTCGGGCCGGCATACATGGCACCAGCCTTACGCATGGTGTCCCCGGTTCGCCTACACAGCCCAGTGCGGGTTATTCCACCTCCCCGCATTGGTCGGGCGACGGGGAGCATACAACCAGGTAAGGTTGGGCAGGCTCAGTGCTCAAGGGAGCCAGTACGCCTGCATGGTCCGGTATATCCGGCGCCACCTCCCCGCCCCAGCCCAGTACCACCAGTGCCAACACCACGCACCAGGCTTCCAGTGTGTCTCCAGAGCCCGGTTCCTCCTCCACGCACTCGCCCTATGGTGCGTGTCTCCAGCCCGGTACCACCAGTTCCGGCACCACGCACTAAGCCTCCTGTGTGTCTCCAGAGTCCTGTGCGTCCTGTTGCTGCTCCCTGCACTAGCCTGAAGGTGCGTGTCCTTAGCCCGGTACCTCCAGTTCCGGCACCACGCACCAGGCCTACAGTGCGCCTCAGCCGGCCAGAGTCTGCCGTCTGCCCAGCGGCGCCTGAACTGCCCGTCTGCCCAGCGGCGCCTGAACTGCTCGTCTGCCCAGCGGCGCCTGAACTGCCCGTCTGCCCAACGGCGCCTGAACTGCCCGTCTGCCCAACGGCGCCTGAACTGCCCGTCTGCCCAACGGCGCCTGAACTGCCCGTCTGCCCAACGCCGTCTGAGCTGTCCGTCTGCCAAGCGCCGCATGAACTGCCCGTCTGTACTGAGCCTTCAAAGCCGCCCGTCTGTACTGAGCCTGCAAAGCCGCCAGCCAGCCATGAGCAGCCAGAGCCGCCAGCCAGCCATGAGCAGCCAGAGCCGCCAGCCAGCCATGAGCAGCCAGAGCCGTCAGCCAGCCATGAGCAGCCAGAGCCGTCAGCCAGCCATGAGCAGCCAGAGCCGTCAGCCAGCCATGAGCAGCCAGAGCCGTCAGCCAGCCATGACCAGCCAGAGCCGTCAGCCAGCCATGACCAGCCAGAGCCGTCAGCCAGCCATGACCAGCCAGAGCCGTCAGCCAGCCATGACCAGCCAGAGCCGTCAGCCAGCCATGACCAGCCAGAGCCGTCAGCCAGCCATGACCAGCCAGAGCCGTCAGCCAGCCAGCATCCGCCAGAGCCGCCAGCCAGCCAGGATCCGCCAGAGCCACCAGCCAGCCAGGATCCGCCAGAGCCGTCAGTCAGCCAGGATCCGCCAGAGCCGTCAGTCAGCCAGGATCCGCCAGAGCCATCTGCCAGTCCGGAGCTGCCCCTCAGGCCGGAGCTGCCCCTCAGTCCGGAGCTGCCCCTCAGTCCGGAGCTGCCCCTCAGTCCGGAGCTGCCCCTCCGTCCAGTGGCGCCCTATGGGATGGTATTCAGTCCGGGACTCGCCGTTCCAGAGGCGCCACCAAAGCGGGTAGTGACTATGGTGGAGGGGGTCCACGTCCCGCACCCGAGCCGCCACCATAGGAAGGCCCACCCGGACCCTCCCCTTCTGTGTCAGGTTTTGCGGCCGGAGTCCGCACCTTTGGGGGGGGGGTACTGTCACACCCTGGCCTTTGTTATATTGATTTTCTTTATTAGTTTAGTTAGGTCAGGGTGTGACATGGGGGATGTTTGTGTGTTTTTGTCTAGTTTAGGGTGTGTGTATTGTTTAGGGGGTTTTGTAGTATGTATGGGGTTGTGTTCAGTGTAGGTGTTTAGGAAAGTCTATGGTTGCCTGGTTTGGTTCTCAATCAGAGACAGTTGTTTATTGTTGTCTCTGATTGGGAGCCATATTTAACCTGTTTGGGCTGCAGGGGCAGTATTGAGTAGCCAGATAAAAGGTGCCCATTTCAAACGGCCTCGTACTCAATTCTTGCTCGTACGATATGCATATTATTATTACTATTGGATAGAAAACACTCTCTAGTTTCTAAAACCGTTTGAATTATATCTGTGAGTCAAACAGAACTCATTTGGCACAAACTTCCTGACCAGGAAGTGGAAAGTCTGAAATCGAGGCTCTGTTCTACTTCCTGCCTATAAATGGGCATGATACGTATTAGTATACATGCACTTCATAGACCTTCCCCTGGATGTCAAGAGGCGGTGAGAGAAGAAATTTAGTGTTTATCTTGGTCTGAAGTGGAATACAAGCTCTTTGTATGACGTGTCCCCCATTTCCGGTTTTCTGGAGAGCGCGAGGAGGACAGTGGGATTGCCTTCTGTTTAGCTGCCGTTATAGGCGACTACTATCTCCGGCTTTGATTTTATTTGATACATGTGACCATATCATCGTAAAGTATGTTTTTTCAATATAGTTTAATCAGATTATTGAAATTTTTTCGGGAGTTTTGCCGTGTTCCGTTCTCTTACTTTGTTGACGATGGAGAGATTCGTGCCACTTGGCTAGTGTGCTTGCTAATTCAAGAGGGAAAATGGACGTTCTAAATCCAAACAACGATTGTTCTTGACAAAGGACCCCTTGTCCAACATTCTGATGGAAGATCAGCAAAAGTAAGAAACATTTTATGATGCTATTTCATATATCTGTCGTAGATGTGAACTAGTCGTCGGCGCCCAAGTTTTGGGTACTCTAGCTATACCGAAGCTGGATGTCGTAATGAAGTTATTTTTTAGAATTCTAACACGGCGATTTCATTAAGAACTAATGGATCTATCATTTCCTATACAACATGTATATTTTAGTTATGTTTATGAATAGCTATTTGGTCAGAATATGTGTGTCAGAAAAAGTGTCAGAAAAATATCCGGACGTTGTGGGAAATAGTAGCTACGTTAGCACATTGTATAACCACTGATTTCAGCTCTAAATATGCACATTTTCGAACAAAACATAAGTGTATGTATAACCTGATGTTATAGGACTGTCATCTGATGAAGAATATCAAGGTTAGTCAAAAATTATATATCTTTTACTGGTTTGTCACGATCGCTAACTTTTACTGCTGGGAAATGGCTTGTATTTTTGGCTATTGTGGTAAGCTAATATAACGCTATATTGTGTTTTCGCTGTAAAACACTTAATAAATCGGAAATATTGGCTGGAATCACAAGATGCCTGTCTTTCATTTGCTGTACACTATGTATTTTTCAGAAATGTTTTATGATGAGTAATTAGGTATTTGACGTTGGTGTCTGTAATTATTATGGCTGCTTTCGGTGCAATTTCTGATTGTAGCTGCAATGTAAACTATGATTTATACCTGAAATATGCAAATTTTTCGAACAAAACATAGATTTATTGTATAACATGTTATAAGACTGTCATCTGATGAAGTTGTTTGTTGGTTAGTTTGGTTGGTTCTTGGTTAGTTAGGTTGGCTTTGTGCATGCTACCTGTGCTGTGAAAAATGTCTGTCCTTTTTTGTATTTGGTGGTGAGCTAACATAAATATACGTGCTGTTTTCGCTGTAAAACATTTTAAAAATCAGACATGTTGGCTGGATTCACAAGATGTGTACCTTTCATTTGCTGTATTGGACTTGTTAATGTGTGAAAGTTAAATATTTAAAAAATATATATTTTGAATTTCGCGCCCTGCACTTGAAGTGGCTGTTGTCATAAGTGTACCGACGCCGGGCTGCAGCCATAAGAAGTTTTAAGGCAGCCATAGGCTTTAGGTGTTTGTGGGTAATTGTCTATGTTCTATGTTGCATGTGTGCACTTAGTTCGGTTTAGCTTCACAATCGTTTGTTTTTGTTCGTTTATAAGTGTTTGTTTTTCCTTCATTAAAAGAATATGTCTTTTTTCCACGCTGCGCCTTGGTCCACTCATTCGTCTCATAACGATCATGACAACACCAAAGGCTAGATTTTTTAATTATAATTGACAGAATGACAGCCTTATCATTCAAGCGCAAAGTATCATAGTACGGCATTTAAAAAAATATTTTTTAACGGGTCACCCAATCTAAGAAACCTGACCACACACTGAAGTGATGTCACACTAACCCCAAAAAATGTTTCATGCACAGAACACACGCAGCAACAACCCAATAACATTTGTTGTGATTGGTTTGCAAAATTACCATTGTACCCTCAAACACAAATGTCCCACTACACCTGATGTCCCACTAATGCTGACTTCACCACAAGTTATCCAGTAGGCCAATACATACACATACTTGTCATTTTTGTTCAAATGGTAACAACTATTAGCAATATTAAATGTCATGCTATTAGAAATACATCATACTTCTCTAAAAACAGAATTTATGAAAACATTTATTGCTGCATTACTGTTGACATGTTTATGCCCCAGAAATGTTGATTGTGTAGACTACAGCAAGCAGATAGTTCATGTTTCCTACACAGTAAAAAAGGGGGTGTAAAATTAACAGTGTTGACTTATTTTAACCCAGGATGAGAATTTAACATTATGAGTCAATGACCTCTAGCGTCGGAATTAAATCGGAGTGTAAAATTATGCAGTCATTGCAGTGTAAATTCAACTAAATTCAGTGGAATTTTAACAACATTTTGAGTCAAAAATATCTCTGAAAATGTGACACTACCTGTAGAGTAACTTTAACACTATGTAGACTGGGACCAAATGTTACCTGAAACAGTGTTTAATTCAACTCTATAAGAGTTAAATTAACAATTATTTTTACTGTGTATAAGAGAATTGCTGTACTTTGTTCCAAATTATCCCATCGATAAACATTGTAAATTAAGAACTTTAATAACTTTTGTCAATAAGGATTAATAAACAATTAATAAGTAGGAATAGTAATACGTTTACAGAATATATACATATTTGCAAAGATAACATAAGCACTGTGTATATTAAATTGTATTTTAAAGTGTTACCTCATATTCTCTGCTAGTATGACAACTTGAGAAAAGGTCCAGCAGATAAATTAACACATTACATTTTAAAATATAAGGTGTAAGACTGGTGTAAGGCTGTTTTTTACCCAACAGTGTCACGGCTGTCAATGTCGTTCTCCTCCTCGGACGAGGAGGAGCATGGATCGGACCAAGATGCGGAGTAGGAGGTATTCATGATTTTAATGGCAAACCAACAAACACTACAAATGAACAAAAACAACAAACGTGACTAACCTGTAACAGTCCTGTGTGGCCCAAACGCTAACACAGGAAACAAACACCCACAAAACACCAGTGAAACCCTGGCTGCCTTAGTATGACTCTCAATCAGGGACAACGATACACACCTGTCTCTGATTGAGAATCATACCAGGCCGAACACAAAATCCCAACATAGAAAAACAAACCTAGACCAACCCACCCAACTCACGCCCTGACCAACTAAAACAAATACATAACAAAGGAAAACAGGTCAGGAACGTGACAGAACCCCCCCCTTAAGGTGCGAACTCCGGGCGCACCAGCACAAAGTCTAGGGGAGGGTCTGGGTGGGCGTCTGTCCACGGTGGCGGCTCTGGCGCTGGTCGTGGTCCCCACCCCACCATAGTCAACCCCCGCTTCCGTGGCCTCCTCCCAATATTCACCCTCCATGTCAATCCCGCTATTCCAAAAGGCAGTAACAGACTGAGGGGTAGCAGTTGACTGAGGGGCAGCACCAGGATAAGGGGCAGCACCAGGATAAGGGGCAGCACCAGGATAAGGGGCAGCACCAGGATAAGGGGCAGCACCAGGATAAGGGGCAGCTCCGGACTGAGTGGCAGCTCCGGACTGAGTGGCAGCTCATGACTGTAGGGCAGCTCATGACTGTAGGGCAGCTCATGACTGTAGGGCAGCTCATGACTGTAGGGCAGCTCATGACTGTAGGGCAGCTCCTGACTGTCTGGCGTCTCTGGCAGCTCCTGACTGGCTGGCGTCTCTGGCAGCTCCTGACTGGCTGGCGTCTCTGGCAGCTCCTGACTGGCTGGCGTCTCTGGCAGCTCCTGACTGGCTGGCGTCTCTGGCAGCTCCTGACTGGCTGGCGTCTCTGGCAGCTCCTGACTGGCTGGCGTCTCTGGCAGCTCCTGACTGACGGACGGCTCTAATGGCTCGGGACAGACGGACGGCTCTAATGGCTCGGGACAGACGGGCAGCTCTGAAGGCTCGTGGCAGACGGATGGCTCAGATGGCGCTGGGCAGACGGATGGCTCAGATGGCGCTGGGCAGACGGATGGCTCAGATGGCGCTGGGCAGACGGATGGCTCAGATGGCGCTGGGCAGACGGATGGCTCAGACGGCGCTGGGCAGACGGATGGCTCAGATGGTGCTGGGCAGGCAGGCAGTTCAGACAGCTCAGACGGCGCTGAGCAGACGAGCAGTGCAGGCAGTTCAGACCACGCTGGGCAGGCAGACAGTTCAGGCAGCGCTGAGCAGGCAAGCAGCGCAGGCGGCGTTGGGCAGACGGCCGACTCTGACCTGCTGAGGCGCACAGTAAGCCTGGTGCGTGGTGCCGGAACTGGAGGCACTGGGCTGGAGACACGCACCATAGGGAGAGTGCGTGGAGTAGGCACTGGTGGTACTGAGCTGGGGTGGGAAGGTGGCGCCGGATATACCGGACCGTGAAGGAGGACACGCGCTCTTGAGCACCGAGCCTCCCCAACCTTACCAGGTTGAATGGTCCCCGTAGCCCTGCCAGTGCGGCGAGGTGGAATAACCCGCACTGGGCTATGCAGGCGAACCGGGGACACCACCTGTAAGGCTGGTGCCATGTACGCCGGCCCGAGGAGACGTACTGGAGGCCAGATACGTTGGGCCGGCTTCATGACATCCGGCTCGATGCCCAACCTAGCCCTCCCAGTGCGGCAAGGTGGAATAGCCCGCACTGGGCTAAGCACGCGTACTGGGGACACCGTGCGCTTTACCGCATAACACGGTGTCTGACCAGTACGACGCCCTCTCACTCCACGGTAAGCCCGGGGAGTTGGCTCAGGTAACCAACCCGGCTTCGCCACACTCCCCTTTAGCCCCCCCCCAAGAAATTTTTGGGTGAGCCTCTCGGGCTTCCAGCCGCTCTGCCTTGCTTTAGCCTCATACAACCTCCTCTCCGCTTTCGCTGCCTCCAGCTCCGCTTTGGGGCGGCGACACTCCACTGGCTCTGCCCAGGGTCCTTTACCGTCTAGGATCTCCTCCCAAGTCCATTCCTCTTTTCCCCATTGCTGTTGTTCCTGCCTTCCTTCTCCACTCCGCTTGATCCTGTTTTGGTGGGTGTTTCTGTTACGGCTGTCAATGTCGTTCTCCTCCTCGGACGAGGAGGAGCATGGATCGGACCAAGATGCGGAGTAGGAGGTATTCATGATTTTAATGGCAAACCAACAAACACTACAAATGAACAAAAACAACAAACGTGACTAACCTGTAACAGTCCTGTGTGGCCCAAACGCTAACACAGGAAACAAACACCCACAAAACACCAGTGAAACCCTGGCTGCCTTAGTATGACTCTCAATCAGGGACAACGATACACACCTGTCTCTGATTGAGAATCATACCAGGCCGAACACAAAATCCCAACATAGAAAAACAAACCTAGACCAACCCACCCAACTCACGCCCTGACCAACTAAAACAAATACATAACAAAGGAAAACAGGTCAGGAACGTGACAAACAGATTCTGAATAATGGGAATGGGGGCCTCTGTGTCTATACGGAACCTAACCCCTTACACTTGGCACTACAAACTTGTCGGCGGCGTAAGTATCTGAGTCAATGTAAAATCATGATAGTTAAAAACGTTGTGTAATGCTGTGACACTTCTGCTGCTAACGGGGAAACTTTCTTACAGACAACAAAATGAACAGAATTTAAATATGGCAAGGTAATTGATAATGGCAATAATGTAATTTTGCTGAGTGTAAGGTGCTCTGTGAAATACCTGATCATGATATTTATAAACCTAGATTATTGGCTCTTCCCAATGCTGGCATGCCACAAAGGAAGGCAAACATCATGAAGAGCTGAACTAATAATGACAGTGTTGATAGAGTTGAATTCTGTTGATGTTGTTCAAATGAATAAAGTCGGCCCATTGTGTTTTGATAATGCTATTTTGCTGAGTGTCACCTTCAACTCACTACCTGAAAGAGGCTGTTGGTAGTAAAAGCCAGAGTGCTTCTCGATATTGTCCTTGTGTCACAATGAAAATCAGTGTAATATCAGTCCTGAAACATTCATTTTGAGATCTAAATCTGGAAATATATTAAGCAATAAATTGGATCGCTGAAGATGAATCTTAACACATTTAGAGATTTCAAATTAGATCTTGTATTGCTTTTTTGTTTTCCAGGGAGGTGGCAGTGGCACGTTGAATAGCTGGGATGGTGTAAAAAAAAAACTCAACTCTAGGTGGATCCATTGCGACCTAAAGTTAAGATATGACAATCACAGTTGGAACTCCTTATCATATGAATTCAACAGTCACAAGCAAACATTCACTATTATAGAAACCAGTGGCCGTTCACTTATTCAGCTACGGTGCGATGCAGAGTCTAATAGTCCAACATGTCCAAACTATGGTAAGTCCATCACATTCTTACAAATCTGCTGAGCTTCATTATTTTGTTCAAAATGTTCCATTGGGAAATAAACCATATATCCTCAATACATCATATATTAGCAACTAGTATTTGCAACTGAGCCAATTAATGTAAAGACTATTCCTTACAGTATATAAATACTATAGTATTGGTTCATATGTTCAGCAAATAGCAGTATTTAGCTCAGGGCTGCTATATATCTTATAGATCAGTATTTTGTTTGAACAACATTGGCTGTTGGCTACTACGTCTCAAATGGCACCTTATTCGTAAACATGGACTCTGGCCAAAAGTTGTGCACTACATAGGGAATATGGTGTCATTTGTATTCATCCATCAGGGAAGCAAGAGGAAGACCGTATCCTTCAGCAGCAGATGGAGCGGCGAAGACAGGACGAGAAACAAAGACGACAGCAAGAGGAAGACCGTATCCTTCAGCAGCAGGAGGAGATGGAGAGGCAAAGACAGGAGGAGCAACAAAGACAACAGCAAGAGGAAGACCGTATCCTTCAGCAGCAGGAGGAGGAGATGGAGTGGCAAAGACAGGAGGAGCAACAAAGACGACAGCAGGAGGAGAGGAGGTGTCAGGAGCAACTGGAGAGGGAGAGGACAATCCAGCAAGAAATCAAAAGGGAGAGCGAACTTTCGGGTAAGAAGGTGTCAAAGGGACGAGAAAAGCTGAGACAGAAGCTGAGTCTAAAAGGACAACAGCGCCATCACCAGCGTACACAAGTACTACACCAGATGATAGAAGATGACGCTGCAGCAATCAGAAGGGATGAGGTATGAGATATTTCAAAAAGGGTTGTAGAATGGGTTTTATTTCACATGAATGATTTTGTGTTTCGCATAAATGTTGTGTTAACTTAATGATAAACATATTATATATTTCTGAAAATACAGTTTTCATATTTACATACAGTTGCCAATTTACATGGAACCATCACTAATAGAAAACGTGTTTATAGTATGACACATACATCTTTTAGTTCATCTGTACTAAAATATTAATTTTCATTTTTTTGTGATGGGACCATTTCATTCTAGCACGGGGACTTGAAAAATAAGTTTGATGAACTTCTGAAGAAATACGAGATCACTGAAGACAAAAGCATGCAAGGGGATAAACTTGAAAACCGAATGAAAAATCTTCAGAATGAGCTAATCCTCCATTACTTTGGTGAGCTTCAACCGTCCATCTGGTGTCAGTTGACCATAGATCGTGCTATCAGCCAAGGAGAGAAATCGCTCACCGAGAAGTTTAGCATCCTCACGGCTGTGGCAGAGCTAACGTTGACAAACGACCCGGACACAGACAGTAAAGAGGTCCAACTACCTGACTGGGACCAGAAGTATGACTTTCTCATCCGTCTTCTTGAACAGCTGTACAGCACAAATCCCACAGTGGCTCACCAACTTGTTCTGAGCATTCTACACGTGTTCACAGAGGTGTCAGAGAAAAACAAGGGGCTCCTCAGTCAAATTCTCTTCAACATGATCTGGACACCTTCAGAAATTCTGCTCTTTTTGCGAGGTGTTTCAGGCATAAACCAAGAGTTAGCAACCTCGATCCTTCATACTGTGCGGACAAACAAGCTGGATCTTCTCTCTACTCTCTCTGCCCTGAAAGATAAAGACCCTGTCAACTCTCTAAAAAGGTATGCTGAGGCAGAAGGGGACAAGGATGCCGACACCATTGTGAATGAAATGCAAAATGAAAAGTACCCAGAGAAAATATTGTCCATAATGAAGGAAATTCTAGAATATATGACAAAGGAGCTTCCAAAATATGCAAAGGAGGACTTGGATCAGGTAAAGATAAAGAAAGCAAAGCAGATGATCAAGACACTGGATTTTACTAACCCGGACCTTGCTGATCTCAAGGAGGTCCTAATAATGATGTCTATTGCTGTGCAAGACTGCTCAACCATTTACACTCAAAACGGTAAGAAAATAGAAGGCTACTTTCCCCAACTCACTCAGTTGGCGTCACTGCTCATGCTCCTTCTCCCGAAGTTAACAGGGAAAAAAGGTATCCTTCTGGAAATCGGCACAGGTGAAGGAAAATCGTGCATCTTGGCTATGTTTGCCACCATCCAGGCCATCCGCGGCACTAAGGTTGACATTGTGACCAGTTCTCCAGTCCTTGCTCGCCGAGACCAAGAGGAGTGGAAGAAACTGTATGACATGTTTGGTGTCACATCCTCTGTTGTGCCACCACCACAGATACAGGGAAGCTCCCCTGAAAGCAGGGATAGTAGGTTACAGGAAGCTTACAGGAAACAATTAGTTTACGGAACCGTTGGCAGCTTTGCAGCAGACACATTAAGGCAGGAATTTGAGAAGGACACCACACGTGGGGACAGGAGGTTCGACATGGTGATTGTGGATGAAGTGGACTACATGACTTTGGACAATGGAGTTCAGGTGACGTTTCTATCCCACGAGGCAAGTGGCCTGAGGCACCTCGGACAAGTCCTTGCTAGCATATGGGCCATGGTATCTATGTGTCAGCCAATTGAGATGGACGATACTGGAGAGATTGAGTGGGCAACTGGAATCCAGCATTTTCACAAGGCTGCAAAGGTAGCTGTTATCGGTCCAATGACATCTAAAGAATTCTCTGAATTTCACATTTTGGAATCCGGAGTGGAGTTGGGTATCTATTCAAATGAAGAATTTGACATGTTCATGCAAGCTCTAAAGAACACAGAGAAAGACGATACAACGGAGAACAGGAGAACTGTCGATACATTCATGGCCAAAGTTGGAATTACTCAACAGTGTGATCTGCTCACCATCATGGAGAAAGCACTGGAGAATGATGTGGCCATTGACTGTTACTCTGTGAAAAACAATAAAGCCGTGCTGGTTGAGGAGAAAAGGTTCCACAACAACCCTGATATCCTGGAAATCAAAATGCTTCTCCTCGAGAATGGACGAGCCAGCGAGATCATACCTGAAGACAAACTCATTAAGGCAACTGTCTCTGAGCTGAAGTCTAAAATCAAATATTCTGGCAACTCTCAGTCAAACTCAGAGTTTCTTGTGATCCCCTCTTTCCTTGAGAAATACCTTGAGAATCGGTTACCAGTCTTTGTGGAAAACGCCCTGAAAGCCATCATGATGACACAAGGCAGAGAGTACATGATTGATCAAACGTTGGAAGCTGTCGGAGACAAGCATCTCTACCATGCTATCATCCCAGTGGACTTCCAGGCCAGTGGAGTGTTGGAGAAGAACAAACGCTGGGGGGACGGCCTTCAGCAGTTTCTGGAGATGAAACACCAGCTGGCAACCACTCCTTTGTCCAATGTGACTAATTACCTATCAAACTTCCATTACTTTCAAAAGTACCTAAAAGGGAATGGAATATTTGGTGTTTCTGGGACATTAGGGGGCCAGGCCGACAAAGATTTCCTTGCAAGGCATTACGAAACAGACAGCTACACAATACCAGCTCACCGCCATAAGAAGGTTGTTGAGCTTCCAGCAATTCAGGTCACTGGGCAAGCCCAGTGGATGGAGATCCTCTGTAAGACAGCAATGAGAGTGGCAGAAAGTGGTCAGGTTGTCTTGGTCGTATGCGAGGATGTCAAGACCGCAAATGAGCTTCTGAAGAAAATAGAGAGCGAGAATCCACATACCCCTGTCACATTATACACAATCAGTGAGAAACACAACATTGAGAGTACCAAATTCAGAGGGGGGCATATAATCATAGCCACAAACCTAGGAGGTCGTGGAACAGATATCAAGGTTGATCAGGATGTCAACATACGTGGTGGCCTCTTCGTCCTCTTGACACATTACCCTGGCAGTCGAAGAGTGGAGAAACAGGTGTTCGGAAGAACTGGTCGGAAGGGAAACCCGGGCATGGTCCAGATGATCCTCTGTGGGGATAACCTTGCCCCAGCATACCAGGGCCAGCCTGTGGAGATCATGAGACAACTGAGAGAGGAGAACGAAGTCCAACGCATCAAAGATATGGAGACAGATGAGCTTATCGAAATAAAAACAAAAGAGGACCTGTTTGGCACGTTTTGCGAATTTCTTGACAAGTTTGTCTGCAACTTCACAAAACAGGAGAGACTTGACCTGTCAGGAATGGGGCCAAATGATGTCCCTGAGTGTTTTAAAGATAAAGGCCCTACGTTTGATTACCAGCCTGCACTCAATGCTTTGAAAGAAACATGGGCGTTGTGGCTTACCCTTCACGAGGAACACATCCGTCAGCACGAAGATATCAGTGTTCTTAAAGCAGACCTTCTTGAGCATATCACAAATAGGAGCTACATGCTGCTAAATGGAAAAAGTCAAAACTTCTATGACCACATTAAGCAGGCTACCGGCAGAACAGACTTGCACCTCCGCAACAAAAGTAAGTGCGACTATGAAGCAAAGTCCTACTGGAAAGATGTTGAAGAGTGTGACCCTTATTACAGTGCTGTGGCAATGTACAACCAAGCTTTCATCACCATCAACATGGGCAAAGATGGCTACAAAACAGAGGCACAGGAATTACTGGAAAGGGCAAAAAGATCTGTGGATGTTTACTTGTCAGAAACCACAAATACCATGGTTTCTTTTCAGATTGCCACAAGAGGGAACTTTGAACCACATCATGAATGAGAACGCAACTTTCTAAAGCAAATAGATTCCAGGATGAGCATTCACAAAGCTTGGATACTTAACATTGACCTTGCAGTAAATAAACTTAAAGAGCTTGAGGGTGAAGGCCCGGCCATGACAGAGGAATCCTCAGTGTACAGCCTCTCAGAAAATCAAGACTACATCACAGCAAATGAACTCACGGCCTTGTATGACAATGGCCTGAGCATTGTGTTTGAGGTGAAAAAGAAGCCAGAGTTCATCTTTGACGCTTTGATCTGTTTCTTCATCGGTATGTGTCAGATCATCCTTGGATTTCTGGTTTGTGCCCTGTCGTTTGGCGCTGCAACCCAGATTGGCTTAAGTCTCATCTCTGAAGGAGTCTCTGACATGATTGAAGGGATATCTGGCATGATATCGGGCACATTCGATTGGGCGCAATGGGCCATCTCCAAAAGCATCAGCATTGGGATGTCTCTTCTCTCCGCAGGGTTCAGCGCCAATAAAAAAGTTGCCATCACAGCATATAAAGTCCTCAATGGTACTAAGACACTCTCATCTGCTGCAAAGGAAATCATTGACACAGGAAAATATGTTTTCAAGTCCGCACAGGGAGCAACAAAATGTATCTCCAAAGAAACAATTAAAACTGCAACAAAGAAACTGGCATCCCCTACAAACATGAAGACGGCTCTAAAACACGCAACAAAGTACGCATTTCATGATTTAGAGAAGCAGGGTGTAAACGCAGGAATTAATTACGTCATTGATGCTGAAATTGGGACCATCTTTAAAAACATTTTAGAAAAAGCTTTCAAAAACACGGTCACTTCAACAGTCAAACAGAATGCCGAACTAGGTCTTAGTCTCACTGAGTACATTAGGTACTGCACACCTTTACAGAACCACAGCAACTATATGATTGACTCAAAGCTTGAAAAAATGAAAAATATGCTGAAAGTTATGACAAAAGATCTTATTCTTGGCCTCATGACTGATGCCACAACATCCCAAGTCAGTGAAGTTATCAGCAGACTCTCTGAGGTGTGCAATAATGCAACTGACCTTGTGGCAAAAAGTGGGACACATTGTACTGCAAAAGGAGTAAATATAAGTGCAGAAATAGATAAACAAACCATAACCTTGGTCCAAATGATTCAGTCCATTCCTACAGAACATGTTATCAATGACATATTTGTCCTCAAATTAATAAAAGAAATTGAAGAGCAGCAAAAAAATCTGGAGCAGTATGACCAAGATGGCAGACATGACTTACCAGATGTGATTCGCCTGAAGGATGAGTTCCTGAGCTCCATTTCGGAAAGTGTCTCCGAAGCGTTCATAGATGCTTGTGCTGGTCATATGTCCTCTTTTGTGACGGGGCTATTCAAGAAGAAGGTCAATGGAGTCACTGGAAAAGTTGTCGACAATGTACACAAAACTGAGGGCTTTTTCCAGGACTGGCAGCATAAACACGATATGAAGTCAGCCAGTCAGAAGACTGGCAAAGCTCTGTCAGAGACTGAAACAAAAGAACTTCTGGACTATGCAGAGAAGATTGGTGATGTTAATCGACCAGCCTCGGCCCTGGATATTTATGTCCTCACAAACAGTGACCTGCTCAACGGTAAAGGCATCCAGTTCAAAGTGGTGGATCAAGATGGGAAAACGCTCTCAGAGGAGTCCTACCCAGGAAGGAACCACTCAGCCGGCCAAATCACTCTACGGCTGACCAAAGTGCAGAGGTAGGTGTCCTAAACTGTTTTGTAGACCTTTATCAACAATAGTACAAATTTCCTCAAATTAGGATCTCTCCAATTAGAACTACATTAATGAGAACCATTAATGAGAACCAATGGTGCACCTTAATTTCTCCTATTTCAGTGAGAAAGAAATCCTCTCTAAACCAAAAGACAGAATCCAAGGAGTGGAAAGTCCATACAGTGGTCACTTTGACATCATCCAAGATGGCAATGTAATCCTTGTGCGCTCAGAGAACAATAACTGCCTGTACCATGCCCTAGCACAGGCAACATCTAACAGGTCAGAGGATGAGATCAAGAGTCAAGCTGTGAATCTACGAAACAATGTTAAAGAGCAGGTACTGTACGCCTACTCATGTCTACGTATAGTTGACATAATTCTTAAACTAAGTAACTTTCTGAAATATGTCATTTTCATCAAATTCGACGAAGGAACACTAGGAAATTAAGATGATTGATAGATAAACTGTCCCTAAATAAAATAAATGAATATAACAGATTGCATCTTTAACCTTGTGGAGTAATTGGAGTTATACCTGTTATGTCTTCCCATAGATTAAAGGGAGCCTTCAGGATTATAGTGAAATGGTTAAAACCCAGAAGGCCTATGATGCACTTGAGAGAAATCATGGAAAATATGCTATAGTTGGAGGGGCCAGGAATAGAAAGAAGACAGTTTGGGGCTGTCTCAATGATATCAGTCCCATGGAGGAAAAAATTAATTTCTATTATTATAAAAGTTACTCAGATCCAGCTGAGTGTTACATAGCCATTTTGTACAACCTTGGATTTGCTGGTCCTTACAGAAGGTAATTTAGCATAATATTTGTTAAATATTTATATGGGCATTGTTCAAATCTACCAATGTTATTATAATGACCCTGCATTGTTTTTACATTTTAATACATTATTAAGGCAAGAAATGTATATAAAAATTCATAAAGCATTGACATACAAATTGTATAAATAGATGTGTACTTGAATTGTACTTCCATAGTACAACCTCTTCTCTTCTATCCCCTCAGTGTCATAAACGCCAGACATTCAACTTTGCACCTTATAAAAGGAGCTGTGGATGCAGACCATATCCCACCAAAGAATTCCCTGACGCTGGCCAGAACACTAAAATCTAAAATGGAAAATTTTAAAAGTGACAATTCAAAGCTTTATGAAATGATAAACAGCATTGAATCAGACAAAAAGGGAAAAGAGCTGCTCACAATGCCGGTTCTCAAACAGCATCACAGGAGAGCTCTAACCACTGGAGCCAGTAAGACATCTGTCAGCTGCAGGTGAATTCTCTGTTATTATAGGTGCAATCCATAGCTTCCCTTCCGCCTGTGATACACAACCAAGGCTGAAATAAAAACACAGAAACTAAACTACTTTGATTTAATTCAAGCAGGGTTCCTGCCTGGTCCTCTTCTTCTTAGAGTTTTCACCTGTAAAAAAATACCTTTAACTTTGCTACAATGTGAAACATTCCATTCTTGTTGTGTTTTAGGAATTGAATACTTACTATCTATGCTGCTTCCCTATTCGTACTGTTCTCAATCTCCTAACAACACTGTACATGGCCTTCCAACTCATAGGGAGCTGCTGGCGGATACACTTGCAAGCGGAGATGTGGAGAAATCACTGAAGTTATCTTTCATCATGGCTCATCCTATTGCTTCCGACCAGCTCAGAGCCGATGCAAATCTGCTGAATACAACAGGTGTAGACCTTACAGTGAAATGCTTACTTACAAGCCCCTTAACCAACAATGCAGTTAAGAAAAATTGAAGTAAAAAATAAAATAACAAATAACAAATAATTAAACAGCAGCAGTAAAACAACTGTAGCGAGGCTATATACAGGGGGTACCGGTACAGAGTCAATGTACGGGGGCACTGGTTAGTTGAGGTAATATGTACATGTAGGTAGAGGTAAAGTGACTATGCATAGATTATAAACAGAGAGTAGCAGCAGCGTAAAAGAGGGGGCATGCAAATAGTCAAGGTAGCCATTTGATTGGATGTTCAGGAGTCTTATAGCTTGGGGGAAGCTGTTAAGAAGCATGTGACTATTGTCCTGTCTGTCCTTATATAGGACATTTATGACTCTATTTTTCTCATTCTTACAGAAAGTTTTAATATTAATTTGTTTATGTTTTTTTGCACCTTATAAAAGGAGCTGTGGATGCAGACCATATTCCATCAGATAATTCCCTGAAGCTGGCCAGAAAACTAAATCCTCAAATGGAAAATGTTCAACAGAAGAAGCCAAAGCTTAATGAAAAGAATAACAGCATTGTATCAGATCAAAATGGAGAGAACCTGCTCACAATGCGGGTTCTCAAACAGGATCACAAGATTGCAATAACCACTGGAAACAGTAATGAATCTGTCAGCTGCAGGTGAATTCTCTATTATTATAGGTGCAATCCATAGCTTCCCTTCCGCCTGTGATACACAACCAAGGCTGAAATATAAACACAGAAACTAAACTACTTTGATTTAATTCAAGCAGGGTTCCTGCCTGGTCCTCTTCTTCTTAGAGTTTTCACCTGTAAAAAAATACCTTTAACTTTGCTACAATGTGAAACATTCCATTCTTGTTGTGTTTTAGGAATTGAATACTTACTATCTATGCTGCTTCCCTATTCGTACTGTTCTCAATCTCCTAACAACACTGTACATGGCCTTCCAACTCATAGGGAGCTGCTGGCGGATACACTTGCAAGCGGAGATGTGGAGAAATCACTGAAGTTATCTTTCATCATGGCTCATCCTATTGCTTCCGACCAGCTCAGAGCCGATGCAAATCTGCTGAATACAACAGGTGTAGACCTTACAGTGAAATGCTTACTTACAAGCCCCTTAACCAACAATGCAGTTAAGAAAAATTGAAGTAAAAAATAAAATAACAAATAACAAATAATTAAACAGCAGCAGTAAAACAACTGTAGCGAGGCTATATACAGGGGGTACCGGTACAGAGTCAATGTACGGGGGCACTGGTTAGTTGAGGTAATATGTACATGTAGGTAGAGGTAAAGTGACTATGCATAGATTATAAACAGAGAGTAGCAGCAGCGTAAAAGAGGGGGCATGCAAATAGTCAAGGTAGCCATTTGATTGGATGTTCAGGAGTCTTATAGCTTGGGGGAAGCTGTTAAGAAGCATGTGACTATTGTCCTGTCTGTCCTTATATAGGACATTTATGACTCTATTTTTCTCATTCTTACAGAAAGTTTTAATATTAATTTGTTTATGTTTTTTTGCACCTTATAAAAGGAGCTGTGGATGCAGACCATATTCCATCAGATAATTCCCTGAAGCTGGCCAGAAAACTAAATCCTCAAATGGAAAATGTTCAACAGAAGAAGCCAAAGCTTAATGAAAAGAATAACAGCATTGTATCAGATCAAAATGGAGAGAACCTGCTCACAATGCGGGTTCTCAAACAGGATCACAAGATTGCAATAACCACTGGAAACAGTAATGAATCTGTCAGCTGCAGGTGAATTCTCTATTATTATAGGTGCAATCCATAGCTTCCCTTCCGCCTGTGATACACAACCAAGGCTGAAATATAAACACAGAAACTAAACTACTTTGATTTAATTCAAGCAGGGTTCCTGCCTGGTCCTCTTCTTCTTAGAGTTTTCACCTGTAAAAAAATACCTTTAACTTTGCTACAATGTGAAACATTCCATTCTTGTTGTGTTTTAGGAATTGAATACTTACTATCTATGCTGCTTCCCTATTCGTACTGTTCTCAATCTCCTAACAACACTGTACATGGCCTTCCAACTCATAGGGAGCTGCTGGCGGATACATTTGCAAGCAGAGATGTGAAATCACTGGAGTACTCTTTCCTGATGGCTCATCCTATTGCTTCCCTCCAGCTCAGAGACGATGCAAATCTGCTGAATACAACAGGTGTAGACCTTACAGTGAAATGCTTACTTACAAGCCCCTTAACCTTAACCAACAATACAGTTAAGAAAAATTGAAGTAAAAAATAAAATAACAAATAACAAATAATTAAACAGCAGCAGTAACATAACAATAGTGAGGCTATATACAGGGGGTACCGGTACAGAGTCAATGTGCGGGGGCACTGGTTAGTTGAGGTAATATGTACATGTAGGTAGAGGTAAAGTGACTATGCATAGATTATAAACAGAGAGTAGCAGCAGCGTAAAAGAGGGGACGGGAGGATAATGCAAATAGTCAAGGTAGCCATTTGATTGGATGTTCAGGAGTCTTATAGCTTGGGGGAAGCTGTTAAGAAGCATGTGACTATTGTCCTGTCTGTCCTTATATAGGACATTTATGACTCGATTTTTCGAATTCTTACAGAAAGTTTTAATATTAATTTGTTTATGTTTTTTTCCCCCTAGGAAAGCCCAAAAATCATAAACAGAAAACAATTGATATGTCTCGCGAAGGGACAATGTCCTACTACGAATTTGGCTTCAATTGGATGCTTCATCTTTACAGTAAAAATGAGATCATCACCCAGAAGCAGTGCGAGAGCCTGAAGACCTGGTTGGTGGATAAAGGGTGCCTGGACAAGAACACCCCAGAATATAAAGAAACCCTTGCAGCCATCAAAACCTGCCTTCTCTCACTCAATGTCAAAAAAACAAAGGAGATGATCGGGGACTTCAGGAAACAGCAGAGGGAGCAACCCCCCATCAACCGAACAGTAGTGGAGAAGGTTGAAAGTTTTGGGTTAAGATGAACCGTCCCTCCAAACCTAGCGGAACAATGGAGACTCATCCCTATAAACCCCGCCCTTCAGGGAAAAATAATGCTGAAACTCGCAATCGAAAAGACTGGCAGTGAAAGCAAAGAAACACTTAGAAAGCAAAGATACAAGTAGCGTAACCAAAAGGTAGTACATGCAGGCAAGAGTGTAGGCAAAATGTTGTTGTTTTTTCCAATATGATTGGTTGCTGGGAAAGTTTAACCAAAAACGATTTTTGCATTCTTTTAAAAAAAATCTAAAAATCATTTGTCATAGAGTTTTGCTCTCTCTTTAAAATGATTTGCCTACAAATTTTGGGGTTTTGCTTTTGGGCTCTTATTTTTGTTTACAATTCTGTACATTTTGCTTTCAAATGTTTGGTTTTTGATTTCAACATCCATTATTTCACCCGTCCTCTGAAAAATGTTTACATTCTCAACTTTATTTTTCATGTTAACGATTTATTTTATTTTGAATTCAATACATATGGTGTGAAATTGACGCCATACAGATGCACCTCCCCCGACTTCACACGCCGACTTTTGGCTACAGTCGCCTGCGTTAGCCTAAAGGCGTCTCTGCATGTTTCCCAGACTTAACAGTTTGGATAAGTTCAAGCATATTTTAGCGACCCGTACAGACAGCTGTGTGTTATGCTGTTAGTTGGTTGTGTTGTACTTACCAGTACCCAGTGTTCACTGGGTCCGACATGCCAATCAACCTGCTATCTGCCAATCACGGGAATGCCTGGAATGTTCCGATGCCAGGCATCTAATGGTTGGTGGAGTGGCGTAGGGGGTTTGGCAGGGGGATGGAGCATTGCAAGTTAAGACCATGTTTAGCCATTGTTCTCTCTCTTACATCTGGTCTTCACAAGAGAAAGGCCACTTGAGGGAGACCGCTAGAATGATGGCGGCTGAAGCGGGCATGAGTGCTTCGTCTACTGTGCTTCAAGCGAATTCTGGTGGGCGGACCAAAGGGGTGACGTCGACGCTGCGGGACGAGGAATCTGGGGCTCAGGATGTAAACAAACATGGTAGTGCCCAGTTCCCGATTGCATCTGTATCTGTTAAGATCCCGAAGCACTCCGTTAAGGCAGATTGGGAAGCTTTTCATGCTCAGTTTGAACTGTTAGCTCATTTTTGGGGGGTGGTTGAATGAAGATAGGGCACTGCAGTCGGCTTTGTGCCTCATGGATGATGCTCTGTCCTCTTTCATATTGATTAGCCCCGAGGACAGACGTGAATATGGGGATTTAGTGGTAGCACTGAGGAGGCGCTACGTAGTAGACGCAGGCAGACTGGAGAGCCACTACGGGTGCTAGCTAATGACATTGAGAGCCTCTCTCGGCAGGCATATGCTCACATGCCCCACTCCGTGCAGAGAAAGCTAGCACGGGACCAGGGTCTGCTGGGGGTGTGGCCAGCCAGGCCATCTGCGCTGGGATTGCCCCATGTCCCCCAGAGCTCAGGGAAACAGCTCGGGGTCCGCATAGACGGGGCAGTGCGGACCCTATTGGGGATTTTCCACTACATGTGCTATGCATCTTAGAGTAGTAAGCAGAATCCATGTGAATGTGCAAAGCTGGTACGCAGAATCAAAATAGGGTTAACCATTAGACGTGTAAGCAGAATGTAAGCAGAATCCATGTGAATGGAAGCTGGATCAACACAGGCCTAACCATTCTGGGTCATGCCTGGTCTTGTGAAGGCCATTGTACATACACATTAGTTAATCATTTATAGGCACCATAAGACATGTACGTGCATTAGGAGCATAGGTTTGTATTACTTAAGCAGCATTAGACATGCACCTGCATTAGGAGTGTGTGCCAAGGCTCGGAATTGGTGGAAAGGTGGAGATAAGGGGAGAAGTGGAGATAGAAGATGAGAAGGAGACTCCGCCCTGCGCCCTCTCGGATAAAAGAAAAGAGCAGAGAAAGGAAAGGAAAGGAGAAATTGAGCAAGCTACAGAAACAAGATCGGAAAGTTTTGACTGTTATAAAGGACTAAGGAAAGCCCTGGCAAAGATGCAAATAACAGTAGATAAGGATGAGGAATCATTATAATATATAATGGCAGAACAGAGTCATCTCAGAGAACAGGATCTTAGGGAACTGAGTGAGGAAAGTGAAAGGGAAGGATTTGACCTAAGGAAAGGACTCTATTACAGAGAAAGAGAAGAAGAAGAAGAACAGGAGAAAAGAAAAGGAGGCTCAGAAAGAAGGAATTGCTACAAGGAAATGAAAGAGGCCTTGAAAAAAAGGCAGGGTAGCAGAGAAGGATATGAGGAACCTCTGGAGGAAGACTCAGAGACTAGCAAACACTTTACATGGGTAAATAAAGAGTTAGAGATGGTAGAAAGACAGCTAAGAGAACAAGAACAAGACTGGGCCTACAGGGAACAGAGTGGGGGAAGAAGAACTAGCATTAACAAAGAGCTAGAAGCAAGAACATGGGGAGACAGAAAGAAGCTGGCAAAAACTGACTGGCACCGAACGCAATGCCCAATTCTGATAAAAGGGACCCAAGGGCATTATGTTCCATAGGGTGCACAGGACCTGTGCTTTTTGTGACTCCTCTTTGGCTGGAAAAATGGCTGAATTTTTCTGTGAGTTGGTGGTGACCTAACATAATCGTTTGTGGTGCTTTCGCTGAAAAGCCTATTTGAAATCGGACACTTTGGTGGGATTAACAACAAGATTACCTTTAAAATGGTATGTTGTTTGAGGAATTTTAATTATGAGATTTCTGTTGTTTGAATTTGGCGCCCTGCACTTTCACAGGCTGTTGTCATATCGATCCCGTTACCGGGATTGCAGCCAAAAGAAGATAAGGAGTGGGAGTGTGCGATGTGGTTGGGCATCTATTTTAATAAATCCATTGAAAATACACCATCACCAAGATGTCCATTATTCATTCGTTTGGGAAAATCCTAAAAACAACATTGTAAGACTAATAACATGTATTTTCAAAAGAGTACAATGACATATTTTGAGTTTAACTATGTTACTGGTCTGTGAAACCTAGGCTACATGGCTGTGCCATAGAAATTAAATCAATAGTTCTTATTGTGTTCATTGAACACACTTATATTCTCCTGCCCTGATCACCGTCAACACAATCTTATAGTAAGATTTAATATAAAGGAATACAACAGAATAAAATATAAATCATATTTTTAGTGTGGAACCGCTGTCAAAAATGTGGTGTTTATCACAGCATGTGCTTACCAAATGTAGAAAGCCCTCCTAAATAGCTTTTGTCTGTGAATGCAAATAGTGAAAGAAAAACCACAGTCCGCTCCTGTGTGTTAGCTCATGGACTGAACCGGTAGAGATGGTTCGGTTGAATTGAAGCAGAGGCTGACAGTCTGTCTGCCTGTCTGTCTGTCTGTGTCTCTCTCCCTCTACCTATCACTCTCTGGGTTTTCGCCGCCCTCTCTTTTTCCCTCTCTCTTCTTTCTTGCCCTTCCTTATAATAGAATAAAACGAGCCCCCTAGTCCTGCTCTTCCGCTAAGTTGCTCATTTGTTTTATTGAGTTGTTCTGGATGTCGTGGCTCGGGTAGGTTGTGTTGTGGGGAATGGTTGGCGCTACAGAATCTTGACCAACCCTGGGTCCTTTTGAAAGGTGCACTCAAACAATGACAAGAACAGCCCACTGACTTCCTCTGTCATGCTTTAGAACAGCCCACTGACTTCCTCTGTCATGCTTTAGAACAGCCCACTGACTTCCTCTGTCATGCTTTAGAACAGCCCACTGACTTCCTCTGTCATGCTTTAGAACAGCCCACTGCCTTCCTCTGTCATGCTTTAGAACAGCCCACCTACTTCCTCTGTCATGCTTTAGAACAGAACGCTGACTTCCTCTGTCATGCTTTAGAACGGCCCACTGCCTTCCTCTGTCATGCTTTAGAACGGCCCGCTGCCTTCCTCTGTCATGCTTTAGAACGGCCCGCTGCCTTCCTCTGTCATGCTTTAGAACGGCCCACTGCCTTCCTCTGTCATGCTTTAGAACGGCCCACTGCCTTCCTCTGACATGCTTTAGAACGGCCCGCTGCCTTCCTCTGTCATGCTTTAGAACAGCCCACTGCCTTCCTCTGTCATGCTTTAGAACGGCCCGCTGCCTTCCTCTGTCATGCTTTAGAACAGCCCACTGCCTTCCTCTGTCATGCTTTAGAACGGCCCGCTGCCTTCCTCTGTCATGCTTTAGAACGGCCCGCTGCCTTCCTCTGTCATGCTTTAGAACGGCCCACTGCCTTCCTCTGTCATGCTTTAGAACAGCCCACTGCCTTCCTCTGTCA
Organism: Salvelinus namaycush; assembly: GCF_016432855.1. NCBI lineage: Eukaryota > Metazoa > Chordata > Actinopteri > Salmoniformes > Salmonidae > Salvelinus > Salvelinus namaycush. The sequence continues at coordinate 38,961,979 of NC_052337.1, read as the reverse complement.
TGCTTTAGAACGGCCCACTGCCTTCCTCTGTCATGCTTTAGAACAGCCCACTGACTTCCTCTGTCATGCTTTAGAACAGCCCACTGCCTTCCTCTGTCATGCTTTAGAACAGCCCACTGCCTTCCTCTGTCATGCTATAGAACAGCCCGCTGACTTCCTCTGTCATGCTTTAGAACAGCCCACTGCCTTCCTCTGTCATGCTTTAGAACAGAACGTGGACCTCCTCTGTCATGCTTTAGAACGGCCCGCTGCCTTCCTCTGTCATGCTTTAGAACAGCCCACTGCCTTCCTCTGTCATGCTTTAGAACAGCCCACTGCCTTCCTCTGTCATGCTTTAGAACAGCCCACTGCCTTCCTCTGTCATGCTATAGAACAGCCCACTGCCTTCCTCTGTCATGCTTTAGAACAGCCCACTGCCTTCCTCTGTCATGCTATAGAACAGCCCACTGCCTTCCTCTGTCATGCTATAGAACAGCCCACTGCCTTCCTCTGTCATGCTTTAGAACAGCCCACTGCCTTCCTCTGTCATGCTATAGAACAGCCCACTGCCTTCCTCTGTCATGCTTTAGAACAGCCCACTGCCTTCCTCTGTCATGCTATAGAACAGCCCACTGCCTTCCTCTGTCATGCTATAGAACAGCCCACTGCCTTCCTCTGTCATGCTTTAGAACAGCCCACTGACTTCCTCTGTCATGCTTTAGAACAGCCCACTGCCTTCCTCTGTCATGCTATAGAACAGCCCACTGCCTTCCTCTGTCATGCTTTAGAACAGCCCACTGCCTTCCTCTGTCATGCTATAGAACAGCCCACTGCCTTCCTCTGTCATGCTATAGAACAGCCCACTGCCTTCCTCTGTCATGCTTTAGAACAGCCCACTGACTTCCTCTGTCATGCTTTAGAACAGAACGCGGACCTCCTCTGTCATGCTTTAGAACGGCCCGCTGCCTTCCTCTGTCATGCTTTAGAACAGCCCACTGCCTTCCTCTGTCATGCTTTAGAACAGCCCACTGCCTTCCTCTGTCATGCTATAGAACAGCCCACTGCCTTCCTCTGTCATGCTTTAGAACAGCCCACTGCCTTCCTCTGTCATGCTATAGAACAGCCCACTGCCTTCCTCTGTCATGCTATAGAACAGCCCACTGCCTTCCTCTGTCATGCTTTAGAACAGCCCACTGACTTCCTCTGTCATGCTTTAGAACAGCCCACTGCCTTCCTCTGTCATGCTATAGAACAGCCCACTGCCTTCCTCTGTCATGCTTTAGAACAGCCCACTGCCTTCCTCTGTCATGCTATAGAACAGCCCACTGCCTTCCTCTGTCATGCTATAGAACAGCCCACTGCCTTCCTCTGTCATGATATAGAACAGCCCACTGCCTTCCTCTGTCATGCTATAGAACAGCCCACTGCCTTCCTCTGTCATGCTTTAGAACAGCCCGCTGCCTTCCTCTGTCATGCTTTAGAACAGCCCGCTGCCTTCCTCTGTCATGCTTTAGAACAGCCCGCTGCCTTCCTCTGTCATGCTTTAGAACGGCCCGCTGCCTTCCTCTGTCATGCTTTAGAACAGCCCACTGCCTTCCTCTGTCATGCTTTAGAACAGCCCACTGCCTTCCTCTGTCATGCTTTAGAACAGCCCACTTCCTTCCTCTGTCATGCTTTAGAACAGCCCACTGACTTCTTCTGTGATGCTTTAGAACAGCCCACTTCCTTCCTCTTTCATGCTTTAGAACAGCCCGCTGACCTCCTCTGTCATGCTATAGAACAGTCCACTGCCTTCCTCTTTCATGCTTTAGAACAGCCCACTGCCTTCCTCTGTCATGCTTTAGAACAGCCCACTGCCTTCCTCTGTCATGCTATAGAACAGCCCACTGCCTTCCTCTGTCATGCTTTAGAACAGCCCACTGCCTTCCTCTGTCATGCTTTAGAACAGCCCGCTGCCTTCCTCTGTCATGCTTTAGAACGGCCCGCTGCCTTCCTCTGTCATGCTTTAGAACAGCCCGCTGCCTTCCTCTGTCATGCTTTAGAACAGCCCACTGCCTTCCTCTGTCATGCTTTAGAACAGCCCACTGCCTTCCTCTGTCATGCTTTAGAACAGCCCACTGCCTTCCTCTGTCATGCTATAGAACAGCCCACTGCCTTCCTCTGACATGCTTTAGAACGGCCCGCTGCCTTCCTCTGTCATGCTTTAGAACAGCCCACTGCCTTCCTCTGTCATGCTTTAGAACGGCCCGCTGCCTTCCTCTGTCATGCTTTAGAACGGCCCGCTGCCTTCCTCTGTCATGCTTTAGAACGGCCCACTGCCTTCCTCTGTCATGCTTTAGAACAGCCCACTGCCTTCCTCTGTCATGCTTTAGAACGGCCCACTGCCTTCCTCTGTCATGCTTTAGAACAGCCCACTGACTTCCTCTGTCATGCTTTAGAACAGCCCACTGCCTTCCTCTGTCATGCTTTAGAACAGCCCACTGCCTTCCTCTGTCATGCTATAGAACAGCCCGCTGACTTCCTCTGTCATGCTTTAGAACAGCCCACTGCCTTCCTCTGTCATGCTTTAGAACAGAACGTGGACCTCCTCTGTCATGCTTTAGAACGGCCCGCTGCCTTCCTCTGTCATGCTTTAGAACAGCCCACTGCCTTCCTCTGTCATGCTTTAGAACAGCCCACTGCCTTCCTCTGTCATGCTTTAGAACAGCCCACTGCCTTCCTCTGTCATGCTATAGAACAGCCCACTGCCTTCCTCTGTCATGCTTTAGAACAGCCCACTGCCTTCCTCTGTCATGCTATAGAACAGCCCACTGCCTTCCTCTGTCATGCTATAGAACAGCCCACTGCCTTCCTCTGTCATGCTTTAGAACAGCCCACTGCCTTCCTCTGTCATGCTTTAGAACAGCCCACTGCCTTCCTCTGTCATGCTATAGAACAGCCCACTGCCTTCCTCTGTCATGCTTTAGAACAGCCCACTGCCTTCCTCTGTCATGCTATAGAACAGCCCACTGCCTTCCTCTGTCATGCTATAGAACAGCCCACTACCTTCCTCTGTCATGCTTTAGAACAGCCCACTGCCTTCCTCTGTCATGCTATAGAACAGCCCACTGCCTTCCTCTGTCATGCTATAGAACAGCCCACTGCCTTCCTCTGTCATGCTTTAGAACAGCCCACTGACTTCCTCTGTCATGCTTTAGAACAGAACGCGGACCTCCTCTGTCATGCTTTAGAACGGCCCGCTGCCTTCCTCTGTCATGCTTTAGAACAGCCCACTGCCTTCCTCTGTCATGCTATAGAACAGCCACTGCCTTCCTCTGTCATGCTTTAGAACAGCCACTGCCTTCCTCTGTCATGCTATAGAACAGCCCACTGCCTTCCTCTGTCATGATATAGAACAGCCCACTGCCTTCCTCTGTCATGCTATAGAACAGCCCACTGCCTTCCTCTGTCATGCTTTAGAACAGCCCGCTGCCTTCCTCTGTCATGCTTTAGAACAGCCCGCTGCCTTCCTCTGTCATGCTTTAGAACAGCCCGCTGCCTTCCTCTGTCATGCTTTAGAACGGCCCGCTGCCTTCCTCTGTCATGCTTTAGAACAGCCCGCTGCCTTCCTCTGTCATGCTTTAGAACAGCCCACTGCCTTCCTCTGTCATGCTTTAGAACAGCCCACTGCCTTCCTCTGTCATGCTTTAGAAACAGCCCACTGCCTTCTCTGTCATGCTTTAGAACACCCCACTGCCTTCCTCTGTCATGCTATAGAACACCCCACTGCCTTCCTCTGTCACTGCCTTCCTCTGTCATGCTGTAGAACAGCCCACTGCCTTCCTCTGTCATGCTATAGAACAGCCCACTGCCTTCCTCTGTCATGCTTTAGAACAGCCCACTGCCTTCCTCTGTCATGCTTTAGACAGAACGCGACCTTCCTCTGTCATGCTTTAGAACGCGCCCGCTGCTTTCCTCTGTCATGCTTTAGAACAGCCCATGCCTTCCTCTGTCATGCTTTAGAACAGCCCACTGCCTTCCTCTGTCATGCTTTTAGAACAGCCCACTGCCTTCCTCTGTCATGCTATAGAACAGGCCCACTGCCTTCCTCTGTCATGCTTTAGAACAGCCCACTGCCTTCCTCTGTCATGCTATAGAACAGCCCACTGCCTTCTCTGTCAGCTATGTAACAGCCCATGCCTTCCTCTGTCATGCTTTAGAACAGCCCGACTTCCTCTGTCATGCTTTAGAACAGAACGCGACCTCCTCTGTCATGCTTAGAACAGCCCACTGCCTTCCTCTGTCATGTTTAGAACAGCCCACTGCCTTCCTCTGTCATGCTATAGAACAGCCCACTGCCTTCCTCTGTCATGCTTTAGAACAGCCCACTGCCTTCCTCTGTCATGCTTTAGAACAGCCCACTGCCTTCCTCTGTCATGCTTATAGAACAGCCCACTGCCTTCCTCTGTCATGCTTTAGAACAGCCCACTGCCTTCCTCTGTCATGTATAGAACAGCCCACTGCCTTCCTCTGTCATGCTATAGAACAGCCCACTGCCTTCCTCTGTCATGCTTTAAAACAGCCGCTGCCTTCCTCTGTCATGCTTAGAACAGCCCGCGCCTTCCTCTGTCATGCTTTAGAACAGCCCCTGCCTTCCTCTGTCATGCTTTAGAAACGGCCGCTGCCTTCCTCTGTCATGCTTTAGAACAGCCCACTGCCTTCCTCTGTCATGCTTAGAACAGCCCACTGCACTTCCTCTGTCATGCTTTAGAACAGCCCACTCCTTCCTCTGTCATGCTTTAGAACAGCCCATGACTTCTCTGCATGCTTTAGAACAGCCACCCTTCCTTCCTCTTCATGCTTTAGAACAGCCCGCTGACCTCCTCTGTCATGCTATAGAACAGCCCACTGCCTTCCTCTGTCATGCTTTAGAACAGCCCACTGCCTTCCTCTGTCATGCTTTAAGAACAGCCCACTGCCTTCCTCTGTCATGCTATAGAACAGCCCACTGCCTTCCTCTGTCATGCTTTAGAACAGCCACTGCCTTCTCTGTCATGCTTTAGAACAGGCTGCCTTTCCTTGTCATGCTTTAGAACAGCCCTCCTTCCTTGTCATGCTTTAGAACAGCCCACTGCCTCCTCTGTCATTTTAGAACAGCCCACTGCCTTCCTTGTCATGCTTTAGAACAGCCCCTGCCTTCCTCTGTCATGCTTAGAACAGCCCACTGCCTTCCTCTGTCATGCTTTAGAACAGCCCACTGCCTTCCTCTGTCATGCTATAGAACAGCCCACTGCCTTCCTCTGTCATGCTTTAGAACAGCCCACTGCCTTCCTCTGTCATGCTGTAGAACACCCCACTGCCTTCCTCTGTCATGCTGTAGAACACCCCACTGCCTTCCTCTTCCTCCGTCATGCTGTAGAACACCCCACTGCCTTCCTCTTCCTCCGTCATGCTGTAGAACACCCCACTGCCTTCCTCTTCCTCTGTCATGCTGTAGAACACCCCACTGCCTTCCTCTGTCATGCTGTAGAACAACCCACTGCCTTCCTCTGTCATGCTGTAGAACATCCCACTGCCTTCCTCTGTCATGCTTTAGAACAGAACGCGGGACCTCCTCTGTCATGCTTTAGAACAGCCCACTGCCTTCCTCTGTCATGCAATAGAACAGCCCACTGCCTTCCTCTGTCATGCTATAGAACAGCCCACTGCCTTCCTCTGTCATGCTTAGAACAGCCCACTGCCTTCCTCTGTCATGCTTTAGAACAGCCCACTGCCTTCCTCTGTCATGCTTTAGAACAGCCCACTGCCTTCCTCTGTCATGATATAGAACAGCCCACTGCCTTCCTCTGTCATGCTATAGAACAGCCCACTGCCTTCCTCTGTCATGCTTTAGAACAGCCCACTGACTTCCTCTGTCATGCTTTAGAACAGAACGCGGACCTCCTCTGTCATGCTTTAGAACGGCCCGCTGCCTTCCTCTGTCATGCTTTAGAACAGCCCACTGCCTTCCTCTGTCATGCTTTAGAACAGCCCACTGCCTTCCTCTGTCATGCTTTAGAACAGCCCACTGCCTTCCTCTGTCATGCTATAGAACAGCCCACTGCCTTCCTCTGTCATGCTTTAGAACAGCCCACTGCCTTCCTCTGTCATGCTATAGAACAGCCCACTGCCTTTCCCTCTGTCATGCTATAGAACAGCCCACTGCCTTCCTCTGTCATGCTTTAGAACAGCCCACTGACTTCCTCTGTCATGCTTTAGAACAGAACGCGGACCTCCTCTGTCATGCTTTAGAACAGCCCACTGCCTTCCTCTGTCATGCTATAGAACAGCCCACTGCCTTCCTCTGTCATGCTATAGAACAGCCCACTGCCTTCCTCTGTCATGCTTTAGAACAGCCCACTGCCTTCCTCTGTCATGCTTTAGAACAGCCCACTGCCTTCCTCTGTCATGCTATAGAACAGCCCACTGCCTTCCTCTGTCATGCTTTAGAACAGCCCACTGCCTTCCTCTGTCATGATATAGAACAGCCCACTGCCTTCCTCTGTCATGCTATAGAACAGCCCACTTCCTTCCTCTGTCATGCTTTAGAACAGCCCACTGACTTCTTCTGTGATGCTTTAGAACAGCCCACTTCCTTCCTCTTTCATGCTTTAGAACAGCCCGCTGACCTCCTCTGTCATGCTATAGAACAGCCCACTGCCTTCCTCTTTCATGCTTTAGAACAGCCCACTGCCTTCCTTTGTCATGCTTTAGAACAGCCCACTGCCTTCCTCTGTCAATGCTATAGAACAGCCCACTGCCTTCCTCTGTCATGCTTTAGAACAGCCCACTGCCTTCCTCTGTCATGCTTTAGAACAGCCCGCTGCCTTCCTCTGTCATGCTTTAGAACGGCCCGCTGCCTTCCTCTGTCATGCTTTAGAACAGCCCGCTGCCTTCCTCTGTCATGCTTTAGAACAGCCCACTGCCTTCCTCTGTCATGCTTTAGAACAGCCCACTGCCTTCCTCTGTCATGCTTTAGAACAGCCCACTGCCTTCCTCTGTCATGCTTTAGAACAGCCCACTGCCTTCCTCTGTCATGCTTTAGAACAGCCCACTGCCTTCCTCTGTCATGCTTTAGAACAGCCCACTGCCTTCCTCTGTCATGCTATAGAACAGCCCACTGCCTTCCTCTGTCATGCTTTAGAACAGCCCACTGCCTTCCTCTGTCATGCTATAGAACAGCCCACTGCCTTCCTCTGTCATGCTATAGAACAGCCCACTGCCTTCCTCTGTCATGCTTTAGAACAGCCCACTGCCTTCCTCTGTCATGCTTTAGAACAGCCCACTGCCTTCCTCTGTCATGCTATAGAACAGCCCACTGCCTTCCTCTGTCATGCTATAGAACAGCCCACTGCCTTCCTCTGTCATGCTTTAGAACAGCCCACTGCCTTCCTCTGTCATGCTTTAGAACAGCCCACTGCCTTCCTCTGTCATGCTATAGAACAGCCCACTGCCTTCCTCTGTCATGCTATAGAACAGCCCACTGCCTTCCTCTGTCATGCTTTAGAACAGCCCACTGACTTCCTCTGTCATGCTTTAGAACAGAACGCGGACCTCCTCTGTCATGCTTTAGAACAGCCCACTGCCTTCCTCTGTCATGCAATAGAACAGCCCACTGCCTTCCTCTGTCATGCTATAGAACAGCCCACTGCCTTCCTCTGTCATGCTTTAGAACAGCCCACTGCCTTCCTCTGTCATGCTTTAGAACAGCCCACTGCCTTCCTCTGTCATGCTTTAGAACAGCCCACTGCCTTCCTCTGTCATGCTATAGAACAGCCCACTGCCTTCCTCTGTCATGCTTTAGAACAGCCCACTGCCTTCCTCTGTCATGATATAGAACAGCCCACTGCCTTCCTCTGTCATGCTATAGAACAGCCCACTGCCTTCCTCTGTCATGCTTTAGAACAGCCCACTGACTTCCTCTGTCATGCTTTAGAACAGAACGCGGACCTCCTCTGTCATGCTTTAGAACGGCCCGCTGCCTTCCTCTGTCATGCTTTAGAACAGCCCACTGCCTTCCTCTGTCATGCTTTAGAACAGCCCACTGCCTTCCTCTGTCATGCTTTAGAACAGCCCACTGCCTTCCTCTGTCATGCTATAGAACACCCCACTGCCTTCCTCTTCCTCCGTCATGCTGTAGAACACCCCACTGCCTTCCTCTGTCATGCTATAGAACAACCCACTGCCTTCCTCTGTCATGCTATAGAACAGCCCACTGCCTTCCTCTGTCATGCTTTAGAACAGCCCACTGACTTCCTCTGTCATGCTTTAGAACAGAACGCGGACCTCCTCTGTCATGCTTTAGAACAGCCCACTGCCTTCCTCTGTCATGCTATAGAACAGCCCACTGCCTTCCTCTGTCATGCTATAGAACAGCCCACTGCCTTCCTCTGTCATGCTTTAGAACAGCCCACTGCCTTCCTCTGTCATGCTTTAGAACAGCCCACTGCCTTCCTCTGTCATGCTATAGAACAGCCCACTGCCTTCCTCTGTCATGCTTTAGAACAGCCCACTGCCTTCCTCTGTCATGATATAGAACAGCCCACTGCCTTCCTCTGTCATGCTATAGAACAGCCCACTGCCTTCCTCTGTCATGCTTTAGAACAGCCCGCTGCCTTCCTCTGTCATGCTTTAGAACAGCCCGCTGCCTTCCTCTGTCATGCTTTAGAACAGCCCGCTGCCTTCCTCTGTCATGCTTTAGAACGGCCCGCTGCCTTCCTCTGTCATGCTTTAGAACAGCCCACTGCCTTCCTCTGTCATGCTTTAGAACAGCCCACTGCCTTCCTCTGTCATGCTTTAGAACAGCCCACTTCCTTCCTCTGTCATGCTTTAGAACAGCCCACTGACTTCTTCTGTGATGCTTTAGAACAGCCCACTTCCTTCCTCTTTCATGCTTTAGAACAGCCCGCTGACCTCCTCTGTCATGCTATAGAACAGCCCACTGCCTTCCTCTTTCATGCTTTAGAACAGCCCACTGCCTTCCTCTGTCATGCTTTAGAACAGCCCACTGCCTTCCTCTGTCATGCTATAGAACAGCCCACTGCCTTCCTCTGTCATGCTTTAGAACAGCCCACTGCCTTCCTCTGTCATGCTTTAGAACAGCCCGCTGCCTTCCTCTGTCATGCTTTAGAACGGCCCGCTGCCTTCCTCTGTCATGCTTTAGAACAGCCCGCTGCCTTCCTCTGTCATGCTTTAGAACAGCCCACTGCCTTCCTCTGTCATGCTTTAGAACAGCCCACTGCCTTCCTCTGTCATGCTTTAGAACAGCCCACTGCCTTCCTCTGTCATGCTTTAGAACAGCCCACTGCCTTCCTCTGTCATGCTTTAGAACAGCCCACTGCCTTCCTCTGTCATGCTATAGAACAGCCCACTGCCTTCCTCTGTCATGCTTTAGAACAGCCCACTGCCTTCCTCTGTCATGCTATAGAACAGCCCACTGCCTTCCTCTGTCATGCTATAGAACAGCCCACTGCCTTCCTCTGTCATGCTTTAGAACAGCCCACTGCCTTCCTCTGTCATGCTTTAGAACAGCCCACTGCCTTCCTCTGTCATGCTATAGAACAGCCCACTGCCTTCCTCTGTCATGCTATAGAACAGCCCACTGCCTTCCTCTGTCATGCTTTAGAACAGCCCACTGACTTCCTCTGTCATGCTTTAGAACAGAACGCGGACCTCCTCTGTCATGCTTTAGAACAGCCCACTGCCTTCCTCTGTCATGCAATAGAACAGCCCACTGCCTTCCTCTGTCATGCTATAGAACAGCCCACTGCCTTCCTCTGTCATGCTTTAGAACAGCCCACTGCCTTCCTCTGTCATGCTTTAGAACAGCCCACTGCCTTCCTCTGTCATGCTTTAGAACAGCCCACTGCCTTCCTCTGTCATGCTATAGAACAGCCCACTGCCTTCCTCTGTCATGCTTTAGAACAGCCCACTGCCTTCCTCTGTCATGATATAGAACAGCCCACTGCCTTCCTCTGTCATGCTATAGAACAGCCCACTGCCTTCCTCTGTCATGCTTTAGAACAGCCCGCTGCCTTCCTCTGTCATGCTTTAGAACAGCCCGCTGCCTTCCTCTGTCATGCTTTAGAACAGCCCGCTGCCTTCCTCTGTCATGCTTTAGAACGGCCCGCTGCCTTCTTCTGTCATGCTTTAGAACAGCCCACTGCCTTCCTCTGTCATGCTTTAGAACAGCCCACTGCCTTCCTCTGTCATGCTTTAGAACAGCCCACTTCCTTCCTCTGTCATGCTTTAGAACAGCCCACTGACTTCTTCTGTGATGCTTTAGAACAGCCCACTTCCTTCCTCTTTCATGCTTTAGAACAGCCCGCTGACCTCCTCTGTCATGCTATAGAACAGCCCACTGCCTTCCTCTTTCATGCTTTAGAACAGCCCACTGCCTTCCTCTGTCATGCTTTAGAACAGCCCACTGCCTTCCTCTGTCATGCTATAGAACAGCCCACTGCCTTCCTCTGTCATGCTTTAGAACAGCCCACTGCCTTCCTCTGTCATGCTTTAGAACAGCCCACTGCCTTCCTCTGTCATGCTTTAGAACAGCCCACTGCCTTCCTCTGTCATGCTTTAGAACAGCCCACTGCCTTCCTCTGTCATGCTTTAGAACAGCCCACTGCCTTCCTCTGTCATGCTATAGAACAGCCCACTGCCTTCCTCTGTCATGCTTTAGAACAGCCCACTGCCTTCCTCTGTCATGCTATAGAACAGCCCACTGCCTTCCTCTGTCATGCTATAGAACAGCCCACTGCCTTCCTCTGTCATGCTTTAGAACAGCCCACTGCCTTCCTCTGTCATGCTTTAGAACAGCCCACTGCCTTCCTCTGTCATGCTATAGAACAGCCCACTGCCTTCCTCTGTCATGCTATAGAACAGCCCACTGCCTTCCTCTGTCATGCTTTAGAACAGCCCACTGACTTCCTCTGTCATGCTTTAGAACAGAACGCGGACCTCCTCTGTCATGCTTTAGAACAGCCCACTGCCTTCCTCTGTCATGCTATAGAACAGCCCACTGCCTTCCTCTGTCATGCTATAGAACAGCCCACTGCCTTCCTCTGTCATGCTTTAGAACAGCCCACTGCCTTCCTCTGTCATGCTTTAGAACAGCCCACTGCCTTCCTCTGTCATGCTTTAGAACAGCCCACTGCCTTCCTCTGTCATGCTATAGAACAGCCCACTGCCTTCCTCTGTCATGCTTTAGAACAGCCCACTGCCTTCCTCTGTCATGATATAGAACAGCCCACTGCCTTCCTCTGTCATGCTATAGAACAGCCCACTGCCTTCCTCTGTCATGCTTTAGAACAGCCCGCTGCCTTCCTCTGTCATGCTTTAGAACAGCCCGCTGCCTTCCTCTGTCATGCTTTAGAACAGCCCGCTGCCTTCCTCTGTCATGCTTTAGAACGGCCCGCTGCCTTCCTCTGTCATGCTTTAGAACAGCCCACTGCCTTCCTCTGTCATGCTTTAGAACAGCCCACTGCCTTCCTCTGTCATGCTTTAGAACAGCCCACTTCCTTCCTCTGTCATGCTTTAGAACAGCCCACTGACTTCTTCTGTGATGCTTTAGAACAGCCCACTTCCTTCCTCTTTCATGCTTTAGAACAGCCCGCTGACCTCCTCTGTCATGCTATAGAACAGCCCACTGCCTTCCTCTTTCATGCTTTAGAACAGCCCACTGCCTTCCTCTGTCATGCTTTAGAACAGCCCACTGCCTTCCTCTGTCATGCTATAGAACAGCCCACTGCCTTCCTCTGTCATGCTTTAGAACAGCCCACTGCCTTCCTCTGTCATGCTTTAGAACAGCCCACTGCCTTCCTCTGTCATGCTTTAGAACAGCCCACTGCCTTCCTCTATCATGCTTTAGAACAGCCCGCTGCCTTCCTCTGTCATGCTTTAGAACAGCCCACTGCCTTCCTCTGTCATGCTTTAGAACAGCCCACTGCCTTCCTCTGTCATGCTTTAGAACAGCCCACTGCCTTCCTCTATCATGCTTTAGAACAGCCCGCTGCCTTCCTCTGTCATGCTTTAGAACGGCCCGCTGCCTTCCTCTGTCATGCTTTAGAACAGCCCGCTGCCTTCCTCTGTCATGCTTTAGAACAGCCCGCTGCCTTCCTCTGTCATGCTTTAGAACAGCCCACTGCCTTCCTCTGTCATGCTTTAGAACAGCCCGCTGCCTTCCTCTGACATGCTTTAGAACGGCCCACTGCCTTCCTCTGTCATGCTTTAGAACGGCTCACTGCCTTCCTCTGTCATGCTTTAGAACGGCCCACTGCCTTCCTCTGTCATGCTTTAGAACGGCCCACTGCCTTCCTCTGTCATGCTTTAGAACAGCCCACTGCCTTCCTCTGTCATGCTTTAGAACAACCCACTGCCTTCCTCTGTCATGCTTTAGAACAGCCCACTGCCTTCCTCTGTCGTGCTTTAGAACGGCCCACTGCCTTCCTCTGTCGTGCTTTAGAACAGCCCACTGCCTTCCTCTGTCATGCTTTAGAACAGCCCACTGCCTTCCTCTGTCATGCTTTAGAACAGCCCACTGACTTCCTCTGTCATGCTTTAGAACAGCCCACTGACTTCCTCTGTCATGCTTTAAAGAACAGCCCACTGACTTCCTCTGTCATGCTTTAGAACAGCCCACTGACTTCCTCTGTCATGCTTTAGAACAGCCCACTGCCTTCCTCTGTCATGCTATAGAACAGCCCACTGCCTTCCTCTGTCATGCTTTAGAATGTGTCATGATCTCCTCTTTGGAGATTAACTGCAGAAAATTGCAATTATTTCAAGGTGGCATGTTTGTTAAGTCCTTTATCTGGCTCTGGATAAGAGCGTCTGCTAAATGACTTAAATGTAATGTAAATGTTTAATGCGTGCTTCCAATCACAGAACCCTTTAATGGTAAAGGTTGAATCTAATGACGCAGACGCATTGGACCGGACTTTCGGCAGAGGAAACGGCCATGTCACCTTGAGTACTGAATATTCTTTCCAATCTCCATTGTGGTACCATGTATTAGCGAAAGACCGCTTCGTCCCTGAATACAATCTTACTGGAAACGTATCTAATGTCACCTGACATTGCTTCTCAACCCCAAGGTCATCTGGGAGTGCTCCTCTGGATGTAGGTGGTTCTGGCCCGTGTGCTTTAGCATTGCTAAAGCTGCTGTTGAGCTGAGTGGCAGCAAGGAGGCTGGTGTTGGAACTGGCAGGGGAACTCTGCTAGCTTCACGGTTGACATAGACTAGGCTAGCCAAACTCTGTGTGCTAGCCGCATTGCCATGATCGCCAGCAACTATAGCAGTGGTTTCAACGAGTGGCGTTTCAGCAGCACTTGTTGCAGCAGATGATGCATTCTTTTTAAACCAGTATCGAATATCCATTTTTAAAGGTAGTCAGGCCAACTTATCACTGAGACACACTGTTGTGTTTAACAACGCTCCACCCACTACTAATTCAAAATGGTGGTAAAAAGACACGTGACTTAAGACAATGGTAGAAGAGAGTGTAGTTCTGTTCAGTTTGGAGTTCAGTTTATCGCTAACCTTATCACAGGGACTTCAAAGCACTACAGCTGCATGCTGATCTTGGAATAAACTGACGATAGCAACGATTCCATCTTTGACGACGCCACATACATTGAATAGGTACTAGCTAGCTTGCTAATGTTTGCTTTAGTTTGCTCGCTAGCTCTGCAAATTCAGCTAGTGTGTGTGTGAACCCTGCCAACATAAAACATCGCTATGGTGCGATTGACTGGATTAACCTCACGTTAGTTACGTGCATTGAGTGCCTTTCAGACGGTAGACACGAACCTTCTGTTAACTTGCCAGCTAAGGAACACTAGATTGCATTGCTAGCTTCTCTCATGGACTCAAATTCAAATAGCTGCAAACACTGGTTGATGTTACTGTAACGTAAACTCACTCACTTTTGTACATCGCCTTGGTCTGTACAATTGACCTTATTTTAGCGCCCCAAAAACGTAATACTTCCAGATCAACTGTAATATCAATACCATTGTAAAGCACCATTTCTCCCCTTTCCAACAAAATTAAAGACATGACCTCCACGCTGCCTGTTTCTGCATAATTCAAGAAGGAAATGAGTTCCTTCGGGTCTTTTTAAAAATGGCGGGTGGGGAAGCGAAACTAATGCGTGATAGTGAGAAGGAGAGAAGATGTCCAACTTATTACCTTAATGTGATGTGTCATTACATACCTATTTGAAGGTTTGTGTCGAATTTGAATCTGGTTTTTAGGGCGGTGCTAAAGTGATCTTCAGAAGTAAACAACGGCTTTGAAAGTCATGATCGCTTACAGTGATGATGCAAAAAATGACTAGGTATCCCCCCTTACCCCCGTCACTGTCCATTTCTTGTTTTTAAACGATGAGAGAAGTGCTACACCTGGTGGAGAGAGATTGTAAGACAGAAATAGTTGCTTTATGCGTGCTGTACGCTACGGCATGACACGTCACAATGTAACGGAGGGTCAGTTTTTTCTACTTTTCTCCAATACTATAGAGCCATTACCATGACGATCAACACTTGAATAGAAACGTAGTTCACACCCCCGATTTTGAAGTCAACACAGTCGCTACAGTCCCAATAGTTTTCTTTGTAGCCTCGTTTGAATGTCGCGGTTGCGCACATTTGTACGGAATGGGGTGAGTTTACATTAGCTATTCTCTTTCAGTGCCGTTGCCTCTCTTTTGCAATAAATGCCCCTGTAGTAGCAGAGGTCCTCATTAGGCTTCCAGTGGAGGTGCGGGGGTTGGTTGACCAAGTTTAGGTGCTGATCGGAATTTTGTTTGTGGTGCCAGTGTCTTCATGTGAGGCTGAGAGGAGTTTCAGTGCACTCCGCAGGTTAAAGACTTGGCTACGGGCTAGCATGGGCCAAGAGAGACTGACAGGCTGGACAGTCTCAAGAGGGAAAATATCTGCCAGCAATTTGTTGGATCCATTGAAACCCACAAACATATGTTTGGTTCTTTTGCTCAGTAGTGTGTATAGCAGTGGTTCTCAACCTTTTTTGGGTACTGGAACCCCTGCATATTTTGAGGCAAGGTTTTGAGCGGTCCTCAGGGACCTCCACTCTATATTATATGTAAACTTACTGGAAACCTTGTGGTACTGACTACATTCATTACACTTTTTTATTTCACGGACCCCTTGCAATTAGTCCATGGACCCCTGTTTGAGAACCCCTGGTGTAATTGATATTTGTTCTTTTGTTTAGTAGTTTTCAGTTTTTAGTACACTTACAAATTATTTATTTCATGTTATTTTATTTAAAATAGCGTACTTTGTGCGACATACTTGTCCATAGCTGCTGTTTGAAGAGTTGAGACACTGACTGAAGGATATTTTGTTTGATTTATTTGGGTTTTTCATTGCTTTTAGAACTGTACTTATTTTAAGCTTTTTGTTCTTGTAAAGATATTGTAGTAGATTCAGGCCAGTGGCACATATTTAATGACTATATAAATGTATCAGAAAAAGTCAAATTAAAAGGTCAATTCAATACGGAGACCAACTTTGTGATGGTTCTCAATGGAGATTCTTTTAGATGTGATCACACCATGTTCATTGTATTTATGAAAACTACACCCATACAGTGTACAGTACCATTGCCACCTACTGGCCTTTCTTGATATTGCTGGTTGTAAGTACAAATACCTGCATACATACTGGACTGGTAAGGAGCACTGCTATAACTATTATTAGTAGTAGTATTATAGTGATTTAAACATTTGAAAAAGTTGGGACAACCCTTCAGTTAACTACTGTATCTATCAATTATCCAGTTGTAGGAATTATGGTTCCTCAATATACATTTAACATATTACAACGTAGGCTATGTGTTACAGCACTACTTTTGGTGTCCCCCTCAGGAATTGCTCTTGAGAAAATTTAATGTAATTGTCCCCTCCAAAGTTGATATCAGATTTTTGCCCCTGCTGTAACCTCTACTTCCTTTGGATCCCCATTCATTACTGTTGTGGTCAGTATTTTGATAAAGACTTTATCTTTAGGGTGAAAAATCAATGGATTGTCTGTTTTATTCCATTTGCTTTTCTTGGCTTTCTTCATCATGGGTCCTAATTATTTTGCTGTGAACTATTTATTTACCAACAATGTAATGTGAGGGACAGAATCAGAGACATTATACCATTTTTACACAAAATCTGATCCATCCCTGTCCATCACACCCATTGCTGCTCCCTGTTTCCCTATAATTATGTACTGAGACATAATTGGTACTTATTTTCCATTTGCATTCATTATCCAAAGTTGTTCTAATAAATAGTATTGGTAAGGATCCTACTGCATTGTGCAGTGATACTCCAGATTTTGCTCTACCAGCTTCAGGTATCTGGGCCTTAATAAACCTTCTCCATTTCTCTATGGTTTTGTTTACTTCTGTCTCAATTTCCCCTAACCAATACACATTTGCTGTCTCTCCTGTCATTACCATTTGTAGATTTAATCCTGTTTTATCTGTAATTACCCCTTCAGGAGAGCACTGAATTTGTATGCCCATTTTGCATAGAGCATCCCTTCCCAGTAAATTAATCGAAGTTTGTCCTGACACTACTATAGGGAGTGTTGCTGATCTACCATCAGCTGTCAGACGAACTGGAGCTGTCATTGGAATTAGCTGTGTTTGTCCCGAGAATCCTATAGTTTTGGCATATTTACCAGACATGGGGAGATGAGAGCCATAATTTGGATTTACACATGTGTAAGTGGCTCCAGTATCTATCATCATGGGTGTACCTCTGTTCTCTATTTGAACCTGGGGCATAGGTTCTTGGTCAGCTCTTGTGGTTATCATCGGAAACTGACCCTCCCCTGTAGGATTCTCTGGGCACCCCTAGTATCCCTGATTAGGCCCCGCCCATGGGTTCACAGGGCCGTGTGGTTGTCTCTGATTGTTTTGCCAGCCACCATCTTGGTTCCAGTTATTTTGGTTCCCATTACCTTGTGACTGCCAAGGATTTTTAGGGCAGTTTCGGCTGGTGTGTCCTGGCTGCTGACATCCCCAACAGATCCCAGGTGGCCCCTGTGGGCCTCTAGTTCCTCTTTTCTGATTGTTTTGCCTATTGCCATAAGTTCATATTTATATCCAAAAACCTCCGTTTACATTGGCGCCATGTTCAGAAATGCCTTCAAAATATCCGGAGAAATTGCAGAGAGCCACGTCAAATAACATAAATACTCATCATAAACTTTGATGAAAGATACATGTTTTACATAGAAGTAAAGATACACTTGTTCTTAATGCAACTGCTGTGTCAGATTTCAAAAAGCTTTATGGCAAAACACAATATTCAATAATCTGAAAACAGCGTTCAGCCACAAAAGCAAGCCATACAGTTACCCGCCCAAATTGTGCAGTCAACAAAACTCATAAAAAGCATTATAAATCTTCACTTACCTTTGCTGATCTTCGTCGGAATGCACTCCCAGGACTTCCACTTCCACAAGAAATTTTCATTTTTTTCCGGTAATGTCCATCATTTATGTCCAAATAGCTATTTTTGTAGCGTGTTTGGTAAACAAATCCAACGTCAGGGAAGCGCGTTCACTAAAACCTGACGAAATGTCCAAAAGTTCCGTAACAGTCCGTAGAAACATGTCCGTAGAAACATTGATGTATTGAATCAATCTTTAGAATGTTTTTAACATAAATCTTGAATAACGTTCCAACCGGAGAATTACATTGACTTCAGATGAGCAGAGCTCCCTCTCATGTGAACGCGCATGGTCCAAGAATGGTCAGGTCATTGCAGACCTGACTAATTCCCCTCTCATTCGGCCCCCTTCACAGTAAAGGCATCAGACAAGGTTCTACAGACTGTTGACATCTAGTGGAAGCCGTAGGAAGTGCAAACTCATCCATATCTCGCTGTGATTTCAATGGGATCTTGGTTGAAAATTGACCAGCCTCAGAATTTCCACTTCCTCTTTGGATTTTTTCTCAGGTTTTTGCCTGCCATATGAGTTCTGTTATACTCACAGACATAATTCAAACAGTTTTAGAAACTTCAGAGTGTTTTCTATCCAATACTAATAATAATATGCATATATTAGCAACTATGACTGAGGAGCAGGCCGTTTACCCTGGGCACCTCTGTGCACCTTTCATCCAAGCTACTCAATACTGCCCCTGCAGCCATAAGAAGTTAATGGTGTTGCCGACATGCACATGGGAGGTATAAAAGGCTAATGCCGGCACGAATGTGGTAAAAAAATGGGGCTCTTTTTTACATGCAACATACTGAAAATCTGTGTGACTTGGTAGTTATATAGAGGCAAATCTATATTTGATGCTTTCCAATCTACTTAATTACTGTCGTAAATCATCTTGCCTTGGTCTGAAAATGCAATCAAAGACCTGCATTAGCATTATTTATAAAGGCAATATCGATATGAACAGCTAAGAGGAGGGTTGTTAATAAAACAACACGTCAACACGTGGAACATACCATTTATTAAGTCCTTTGTTGTGCATTTTATTACAGGTGTGAAATGCTCTATAACAATGGCTATTCGAATTCCAACCCCACCCATTGCATAATGTATTTTTACATATCAATAATTAAGGCAGAAAAAAATAAAAACCTGTCGGTCCATGGAAATCAAATGCCCGTCCAACTGATTCGTTCTGGCGCCGGGTCTGTCACCATCTAACTCTAACTTGCCCACTGCCCAGGTGGTCCCTTGGAACGTCCATACAGCATTGAAGTTGACATTTAAAATAGGTAAGATAAGGTTAGCTAAGGATCATGGTTCAGGTTTAGGTCAGGGGAGAATGACTGCCCACTAGCATTGAAGATTTTAAGTTGAAGGCCGACCGCGGTACTGCAGGCATTGTTTCCAGAAAACAGGATCCCCCATTATAGTGAATAATCTTCATGGTCAATATTAGTGGATATTAGTGGCGATCTTCATGGTCAATATTAGTGGATATATAAAAAAACATCCAACACAATTATGGTTCCAACAAATGCTTCTATTTTACTAGATGTATGTCCTTGAACCGATTACTTTCAAATCAAATGCAGACGGAGTTAAAAGGATAATTTAGGTGCTAATGGCAGCCTGCAGTACCTCATCGGCCTTCAACTTGAGATACTCAATGAAAGGAGGCAGCACTGAGCTATCCTGCAACGTCACATCCTAGAAAAGCTCAAACTTCGCGTACGATGTTTCCAAAAACTCCATGTAGCAAGATGGTGACATGCTGAAATGACACTTCCTGATCTTCAAGTGCGCCACTGAGCATTCTCATAGGAAACAATGGGGTGATGTCATCAATGGCTTCATCCATATGTTTTTTTACAGTCTATGGTTAAGGTTCAGGGTAGGGACGTCCTAAGGAATCCCGGATAGCATTAACACTGGCCAGGCCGACCCCCCTCCCCCTTCCTTCAAAAACAGTGCCTTCAGAAAGTATTCACACCCCTTTACTTTTTCCACATGTTCTTGTGTTACAGCCTGAATTTAAAATGGATACCGTCTAAACCAAGATCTTGGTACTCTGACGTGCATATACAAAACCGTTATTTTTATCCCTTCTATTACTAACGCACATACATACACACTAATCTGGATTATCTCCTGAAGTCTCACCACAGTTTATTACCACTTAGCTGACAGTTCCAGTCCTCCCCCAGATACGGAAAACCTGGAGAGGCTTTTGCTGTCTTCCCTTATCTCCACAGAGTTATAGCTTAGTCGGTTCAAACATAGGTTAATGATCCATTTAGTTTTCTTTAGGTACACACAGACATTCCTTTCTCCCCCTGTACATGCTACATAACCTCTAATCCTAATGGTTAAGTTTCTGGGTAGAATTATTTAATCATTTATCTTAAACCTTGATAAAATATCTTAACAACCATCTGCCCGACCCACAGAACCAACAACTCCAATACCGGAAGCAAGTGTGAGTGATGTTGTTGCATGTGTGTGTGTCTGACTCTCCTACTTTGGCCTGCTGTAACTATATATGTGTAGTGAGTGAGATGTTAGTAAAATTCCTGAACTAAGTGTTTTCATCATTCTAGATTGCAGCCGGTAGCAACAAGAAGAAGCGCTGTGATGTGTGTGGAACCAAGAAGCACAGGAAGACACAGTACACATGCACCAAGTGCAAAAAACACATTTGCAACACACACACACACTGACCCTCATGTGGTGTGTAGACCGGCCTTCATTTGTGTGCAATGGGGCTCATTTATGGGGCTCAAACATCAATAGTGATGAAAAAGTTGTTTTATATTTGTTCAAGATTAACATGATTAATTGCACACGTCTTGATTATAATTTATATTTGTATATAAAAATCTAATTTTATTTAAAAAAATGAATAGTGCTTTTATTGATAAATGTGATTTAGCAGAGGTAAAAGGCAAATATTAACCATGTATGCTGTCTATATTTTTGAGTTTATTTTATTTTTACAGGGACAGTGCACATTAATCAACGTTTCAGTAAAAGTGCCGGTTTTAGCCAGCCGGGCTAATTTTCAACCGCAGTCCCTGGGCAGGTTATTAAAAACAATTACAATATAGACAACCATTGAGCAGTGAGCACACGCAGAGCAACATAGGACAAGCAAGACATAGCATACAGACAGAGCAACATAGGACAAGCAAGACGTAGCATACAGACAGAGCAATATAGAACAAAAAGCAGCAAGACAAAATTTATAAAAGCCACAAAGTGTTTCCACACCTCACAAGCTACAGACAACAGACAATATGGAAAGCGGCAATACACAACTAGGGATTATGTTCACAAATCTGATTGACATTTAGCCAGGTCTTCATGCATTTTGTGAAAGTGTGATATGTGGTGCAGTTATGTGTGTCTGATGGCAGTGTATTCCAGACATGGGAAGCTCTCACAGAGAAAGCGGATTTACTAAAGGTGCTTTTCCTTAAGGGAACTATACAGTCACCTCTCATGGCAGACCTTGTGGATCTGCTGCCATATGTTTGGGTTTTCTGTTTAACAAAAATTCTGAGTGGAGGGGGAGCCAGGCCATTTAGGATCTTGAATACAAGACATTCGTCGGTGTATTGCACAAGATTTTCCCAACTCAGGAGCTCATGCTTTCTGAGGATGTAACAGTGATGATGGCTATTGGGCTTCCTATTAAAAACTTTGAGAGCCTGTTTGTAGACAGACTGAATAGGTTTTATTAATGTTGTACAGCAAGCTTGGGCCCAACTAGTCAAGCAGTATGTTAAGTGGGGGAGTATCATAGAGTTGAAGTACAGTTTTGCTACCTCTGTAGTCAAACAGTTTCGTATAAATCGTAAATTAGCTAGGTTGAATTTGGTTATCTGAATTACCTTTTTCACATGCTTTTTAAAAGACAGGTTGGAATCAAGTATGATGCCAAGGTACTTAAAATCAGATACCACCTGGAGCTTCTCCCCTGACACATAGACATCTGGCTCAGTAGCATCTGTTGCCCTCTTTGTGAAGAACATGCAAACAGTTTTTTTCACATTGAGATGCAAACATGAGTCACTGAGCCACTTTGTAACCTGGACCATTACAGTAGTGAGTTCTTGTGCAGCTTGTTGTTTGCTCTTTGCATGCACATATATCACTCTATCATCTGCATACATTTGAACTTCAGACCCAGTACAGACAGAAGGCAGATCATTAATGTACAGGCTGAACAGGAGGGGCCCCAGTATTGACCCTTGGGGCACGCCCACATCATAGCTAAGAGTGGGCGACAGCTCATTGCTCACTCTGACACACTGAGTTCTGCCTTCAAGGTATGATTTCATCCATCTCAAGGCATCGGGGGAAAAGTTGAACTTGGACAATTTTGTGATGAGAATCTCATGGTTAACAGTATCAAAAGCCTTCCTTGGGTCCAGAAACACAGCCCCAACAACGCCCCCTTTGTCCATCTTGGACTTCATATTTTCCAGAAGAAAGCAGTTGGCCGTTTCTGTGGAGTGTTTCGCTCTGAAGCCAAACTGCATGGAGTGTAATGTGAAGGGGCTGTTGTTGAGGTGGGCAATCAGTTGCTCTGCTACACACTTTTCAACAACCTTTGACAACACAGGTAGTATACTAATGGGCCTGTAGTTACTCACGTCAGCAGTGTTGCCTGTTTGAAAGACGGCCGTTATTATGCCCGACTTCTATACCCTTGGAAACACCCCGAGACCAATAGATGTGTTGGTGACCTTAGTAATGGGGCCAATGAGTGACTGTTTGTAGTTTTTAAGAAAGGTAGAGTCCAGCCCAAACACATCTTTGGCTTTAGAGTTCTTTAGTGAGCTAATCACCTTGTTCACCTTTGACTCAGAAACCTCCCTTATGATGAAGACAGATTGAGCGTCATTCACTAGCACTGAGCCCAAGAAACCAGTGGAGGGGTTCTGTGTCAGTACCCTGACAGAGTCAATAAAGTAGGAATTGAAGGCTATTGCTATTTCGACTGCATCCTGTGTTAGATTAGAAATCATGGTGAATAACAGTCTTTTTGCAGTGTTACTATGGTCTTTCCCTGTTCACTTTTCTAGATTCTCCCAGATCAATTTAGAATTTCCCTTTGCTTTACCAATTATGTTAATAAAAAAGTTTGCCTTGGCCTGTCTGATTTCTTTCATCACCTTATTTCTCAACATGGTAAACCTACGTCTGTCATGCTCTAATTTGGATCTTAGGGCTATTTTTAGAGGATAATCTCGTTCTTTCATCAATTTCCAGATTTCTCCATTTAGCCAAGGAAGAGTGCTCTTTTGGCCAGGTTTGGATTTTCTTTTCTTTAGGAAACCATTTATTGTAGTCTGGATTGTGGATAGAAAAACCTGACTATCAGCTTCCACGTCTGTATAGGACAAGAGATCATTCCAGTTAATTCCCTTAATTGCGTTTTCAAAATAGTTTAATTCACTCTTAGGTATTCTTAGTTGATCCGGCTTTCTAACAGTAGAGAGGTTAAACCTGCTCTTAGACAGCTTTCTGGCTATAAGTGTCAGATTATGATCAGATAGCCCAGTAACCATATTGAATGATTTAGTCACTCTCTCTGGTTTATTACTGAACACCAAATCAATCTGTGTTTTAGAGCAACAAGTCACCCTGGTTGGCCTTTTAACTAGCTGTGTAAGATCAAAGGTATTGGTGATCCGTTTGAGGGTTTTCGTACAAGACTTGTCTTCATAATTAATATTAAAATCTCTCATTAAGATGACCTCTTTCCCAAAATCACATTCCCTAAGCATGTTATTAAACTGATCAAAAAACACACTTTTGGTGGAAGGTGGCCTATACATTCCAATAAGGGTAAAATACATTTGGGGAGACAGTGTAATGTTCAGGCCGATACATTCTAGTTCATTATCACATGACCACTCAATTTGTTTACATCGGATATGTTCTTTAATGTAAATCATCACACCCCCTCCTCTTCCTTCAATCCTGTCTCTCCTGAAAACATTGTAGCCAGGCACAATCAAAGCAGCATATGGAGAGTTTTTATGGAGCCATGTCTCTGAGAGGCAGAGGAAGTCAAGGTTGGAGTCTGTGAGTAGATGTTGAATTTGATCACTTTTTGGAATGACACTACGAATGTTCAAGTGCCCCCCTAGTAGTCCCTTGGGCTTAGCTCGTGGGTCCCAGATGACTCGAGAGTGATTGACACATTGAAAAAAGTTACATTTTCTGTGTTTTCTGATGGCTGGGTTTAGGCCGTTTTGATTAGGGGCAGTTCGGTAACGCAATTAACAATCCCTCCCGCCTGCGCTGGATGCGGGAAACTAATTAAAACAGCTTGCGTACCAGAAGCAGAGTCAGGGATCGCATATAGCGACTTGGGTATGTTTGATGAGTCAAAATCTATCCTGGAGCCGGGTGAGTCGAGAGAAACCATGGGACCATAGCACTCACCCACTTCCACAGCAGCGATGATCAGTGGACGAGGCCATCCACTGCTTTCCACTCCGGTGAGTATCGCTGGCTCGGTGATGTTAAGCCCAGGATTGAGTTGCACATCCCAGGACAGCAGGAGGGTAGTGAACAGGTAGTTTAACAGTTTCCAATAAATGTTGGACTTGTGTTTGTTAGGCCTAAGCGATTCAGTGGAATAGGGAGCGAGGTAGACTTGGCCATTATTCAGAACATTATGGTATGCTGTGTACTGTCCGCTCCCATGGAACGGTGAGCCAATGTGTTTGGTGTTGATATTCTCCGGCAGTAGATTTGTGTCACCCCAGCAAGGACGCACTGAGATTATCAGTAGAGCAGCTAGATAATTGACAATCATGGCAAAGTACTGGAGATAAAAACACATAATTGCGCTTTAACTCTTTGCATGAGTTACTTAGCTGGGGTCGGCGTACACCTGATGTTTTAGATAAAATAACAGCATTCGTATGAGAAGTGGCACCTGCCGCACCACCCTGTCTTCCGTCCGCCATTATTGTGTTCAGAGGAGGATATTGATTGTAATTGATATAAGTCAACATCTAAGTATAAAGTATTTTTACGTAAATTGTTACGGCTGTATTGTTTTAAAACCAAATAATGTTGTGGGTCCATCAGACCCGCGAACATTGGGTGAATAACAAAAACATGAACACCACACAAGGGTTAACGTCCAGGCTTCACATCCTAGCTAGCATACTCCCTTAGCGGCTCGAGCTGAAGTTGTTGCCAGAGTGAGATTCAAGGCGCTCGCCTCACTATCTCGCGAGAGTTGGACAGTCTGTTCTCAGGACCTCTCCTCACACATAGTCGGTTACTGTGTCAGTTGAGTTTGGCTCCTCACATCCATACCTTTTGTCACGTCCTGACCATAGTTCTTATGTGTTTTGCTTGTTTAGTGTTGGTCAGGACGTGAGCTGGGTGGGAATTCTATGTTGTGTGTCTAGTTTGTCTGTTTCTGTATCCAGCCTAATATGGTTCTCAATCAGAGGCAGCTGTCAATCGTTGTCCCTGATTGAGAATCATATATAGGTGGCTTGTTTTGTGTTGGGGATTGTGGGTGGTTGTCTTCTGTCTTTGTGTTCTGCACCAGATAGGACTGTCTCGGTTTTCACGTTTGTTATTTTGTATTTTGTGTAGTGTTCACTTTATCGTCTCTTTGTTTATTAAACATGTTGAACACTAGCCGCGCTGCATTTTGGTCCTCTCCTTCATCCCAGGAAGAAAACCGTTACACCTTTTGGGGATTGTAAGTGGAATTTATTTTGGTATCCATGGAATGTATTATTACTTAATTCACATATTGCCCTGAGAACAGAACTACTTTATACTTACATCTGGTAGTATTAAAGGGGTGTTATATAGATTATCAGTTCTATAAGACATATCTGTATTTCTCTGTTTAGACAGGGAGAAGATTATCCATGCCATACTACCACGATAAATGCATTTCTGGCTTTGCATCGGCTGATGCCCATTCCACCTGTATGATGTGCCTAGGCTTAGAGCATGCCATTCAGACTGTGAATTCCCCCTTCAGCTGCATGTATTGTGCTACTCTTGGGCCACGCCGATGTGAAGCACGATTAGCTATGATGGAGACAATGCTAGAGGCTCCGGGAGCAGACTCAAGCGTAAACAACCCTTCTCAGTGGCGGGCCCTCCCACCAAGCAGTCCAAGAAGGACAGGGGACCTACTCTGGATGAATTGGAGGCCCAGGCAGCCTCTTTGTCTAAGCAGCTCCGCTCTCTCGGCCCGACAGGCTCAGTTAAAGACTTAATACCGAGTCCTGATGCTATCTCTATCTTTACTGGTAATGACTTAGACGAAGAGTCCTCCGAGGCTGGTTCTGGATCAGCAAACCATAGCTCAGAGAAGAGTGTAGCACCCTCTTCATCAGCTGCTATGCAGGAGCTCCTCTCTAGGGTTCTGAAAGCTCTGGATATTAATCCAGACCCTAAGAGCAGCCGTGGGAAGAGTGTACATTCCTCAGTGCCCCAAGTTACAGTGCACCAATTAACTGCGTCAAACTTGGGCTAAGGTGAACTCAAGGTTCCATCTGTCAAACCAGTACAAGCTTTGGACCTTCGTGAATTCACCTGAAAAGTTGGTACTGGACCAGTACCCCGTAATGGACCCCACTGTTGCCGCAATGGTACTCCCAGACAAGGAGATCATTGGTAGGTCCCCCGCTGTCCTCTGTGACCTCATCGGGTTGCTGACTTTAGTCATGGTGGCTCGCCTCATGAACGCGACCACTCTGCTGCAGGCATACCTGCACGGTCTGATAGTTTGCCTGTCCACCGACGGTGACCCTGAGCTGACAGCTGAAATGTCTCAGGGGTCCACACTCCTCTCCCTCTTAAACACTGAGATGTCATGTGCTACTAGCAAAGCCCTGTCTACGGTCATCTCGTCACACAGACAGCGTTGGCTCTCACAGACAAAGATGTCATCCTCTGTGAAGAAACACTTTATGGAGCTCCCCATCTCCCCAGGCCAAGCTTTTGGTCCTGGTGTGGATGCCATTTTGGACCAAACGGAAAAGCTGTGGAAGGACAGAGAGACCCTGCAGTCTTTCATGGTTCCCCCTGCCCTGCGTTACCCTACCCAGAGACAATTGCAGTCTCGACCTCAGCTCTCACCTGCCTCTCTCCGAACCTCCCAAAATCCAGCCACCCCCTGATCAGCCACGTCAACAGGCTCCGGGTCAGCCACGTCAACAGGCTCCGTGGTGCCACCACCAGCACAGGCAGCGGCATAACAAGCACCGTCCCTCTGCTCCGAAGAAGGACGGGCCCCCTCAGTCATCCTGATGGGTGTGGCCACGCCTTCAGGCCAATTCTCCCATGCCCATCGGGCAAAGTGGGAGGAGCTTTTGCTGGATACAGTAATACAGGTGTACAGACTCCAGTTCCTATGCCGGCCATCACCAACTTTCAGAGGGGTTTGGTCAACTACAACAGCCAACCCCCTGAAAAGAGAAGCTCTCCAACTGGAGATTGCCTCCCTGAGTGGAGAAGAATGCAATCAGACAACTCAAACCATCAGAACAGCGCAGTGGGTTATATTGAGTATATTTCCTAGTAGCCAAGAGGGGTGGTGGCTTTCGCCCCTCCCATTCAAGATGCTATCGTCGTCCCGCATCCTACAGGCTATCAGCCCAGGCCACTGGTTCACCACTGTCGACCTAAAAGATGTCTACTTCCATGTACTGATCCACCCGACTCACAGGAAGGTCCTGTGCTTTCCTGTGCATTCAATGGAATAGCATACGAGTATCAAATGTTACCTTTTGGCCTCTCCCTGGCACCAATACCATTCACAAAATGCATAGATCAAATCAAATCAAATTTATTTATATAGCCCTTCGTACATCAGCTGATATCTCAAAGTGCTGTACAGAAACCCAGCCTAAAACCCCAAACAGCAAGCAATGCAGGTGTAGAAGCACGGTGGCTAGGAAAAACTCCCTAGAAAGGCCCTAGATGACACTCTAGCACCCCTAACAAGGGATGATGGTACTAAATTACCTAGACGATTGGTTAATCTGTGCTCAGTCACGAGAACAGGCAGCAGCAGACACAACATCTCTCCTGAAGATGCCCTGGCCCACGAGTGGCCTAGGAAGAGGCTATACGCCCTGATGTATATGCCCTATGTCCCCTGATGTACACAGTCTGTGTCCTGTGGAACTCAGTCCGGCTTTAAACTTACTCTTGAAAGGTGTAATAGTAGAATGCACAAGGTGCAATTTAGAATGTGGTACTGCAACATCAGTTCCTCTTGTCATGTTAATCATCGCATACCGTAGAGCTATTTATAATTTGTCAGAAATGTCCAGATCAGCTAGCCCATGTCAGCTACCGTTTTTATATACTGAACAAATACATAAACGCAACATGTCAAGTGTTGGTCCCATGTTTCATGAGCTGAAATTAAAGATCCCAGAAATGTTCCATATGCACAAAAAGCTTATTTCTCTTAAATGTTGTGCACAAATTTGTTTACATTCCTGTTAGTGAGCATTTCTCCTTTGCCAAGATAATCCATCCACCTGACAGGTGTGGCATATCAAGAAGCTGATTCAAACAGCATGATCATTACACAGAATCACCTCGGGGCACCCGAGTGGTGCAACGGTCTAAGGCACTGAATCCCAGTGCTGGAGGCATCACTACAGGCACCCTGGTTCGATTCCAGGCTGTATCACAACCAGCTGTGATTGGGAGTACCATAGGGCGGCGCACAATTGGCCCAGCGTCATCCGGGTTTGGCCGGTGTAGGCCGTCATTGTAAATAAGAATTTGTTCTTAACTGACTTACCTAGTTAAATTAACATTAAATATAAATAATAATAAATAAAAGGCCAGTCTAAAATGTGCAGTTTTGTCATACAATGCCACAAATGTCTCATGTTTTGAGGGAGCGTGCAATTGGCATGCTGACTGCAGGAATGTCTACCACAGCTGTTGCCAGAGAATTGAATGTTATTTTCTCTACCATAAACTGCATTCAATGTCGTTTTAGAGAATTTGGCAGAACGTCAAACCAGCCTCACAACTGCAGACCACATGTATGGCGTCGTGTGAGCGAGCGGTTTGCAGTGCCCCATGGTGGCGGTGGGGTTATGTTATGGGCAGGCATAAGATACGGACAACGAACACAATTGCATTTTATTAATGGCAATTTGACTGCACAGAAATACTGTGACGAGTACCTGAGGCCCATTTCTTTTAAGGTATCTGTGATCAACAGATGCATATCTGTATTCCCAGTCATGTGAAATCCATAGATTAGGGCCAAATGAATGTACACTGCTCAAAAAAATAAAGGGAACACTTAAACAACACAATGTAACTCCAAGTCAATCACACTTCTGTGAAATCAAACTGTCCACTTAGGAAGCAACACTGATTGACAATAAATTTCACATGCTGTTGTGCAAATGGAATAGACAAAAGGTGGAAATTATAGGCAATTAGCAAGACACCCCCAATAAAGGAATGGTTCTGCAGGTGGTGACCACAGACCACTTCTCAGTTCCTATGCTTCCTGGCTGATGTTTTGGTCACTTTTGAATGCTGGCGGTGCTCTCACTCTAGTGGTAGCATGAGACGGAGTCTACAACCCACACAAGTGGCTCAGGTAGTGCAGTTCATCCAAGATGGCACATCAATGCGAGCTGTGGCAAAAAGGTTTGCTGTGTCTGTCAGCGTAGTGTCCAGAGCATGGAGGCGCTACCAGGAGACAGGCCAGTACATCAGGAGACGTGGAGGAGGCCGTAGGAGGGCAACAACCCAGCAGCAGGACCGCTACCTCCGCCTTTGTGCAAGGAGGTGCACTGCCAGCGCCCTGCAAAATGACCTCCAGCAGGCCACAAATGTGCATGTGTCAGCATATGGTCTCACAAGGGGTCTGAGGATCTCATCTCGGTACCTAATGGCAGTCAGGCTACCTCTGGCGAGCACATGGAGGGCTGTGCGGCCCCACAAAGAAATGCCACCTCACACCATGACTGACCCATCGCCAAACCGGTCATGCTGGAGGATGTTGCAGGCAGCAGAACGTTCTCCACGGCGTCTCCAGACTCTGTCACGTCTGTCACGTGCTCATGTGCTCAGTGTGAACCTGCTTTCATCTGTGAAGAGCACAGGGCGCCAGTGGCGAATTTGCCAATCTTGGTGTTCTCTGGCAAATGCCAAACGTCCTGCACGGTGTTGGGCTGTAAGCACAACCCCCACCTGTGGACGTCGGGCCCTCATACCACCCTCATGGAGTCTGTTTCTGACCGTTTGAGCAGACACATGCACATTTGTGGCCTGCTGGAGGTCATTTTGCAGGGCTCTGGCAGTGCACCTCCTTGCACAAAGGCGGAGGTAACGGTCCTGCTGCTGGGTTGTTGCCCTCCTACGGCCTCCTCCACGTCTCCTGATGTACTGGCCTGTCTCCTGGTAGCGCCTCCATGCTCTGGACACTACGCTGACAGACACAGCAAACCTTTTTGCCACAGCTCGCATTGATGTGCCATCCTGGATGAACTGCACTACCTGAGCCACTTGTGTGGGTTGTAGACTCCGTCTCATGCTACCACTAGAGTGAGAGCACCGCCAGCATTCAAAAGTGACCAAAACATCAGCCAGGAAGCATAGGAACTGAGAAGTGGTCTGTGGTCACCACCTGCAGAATCACTCCTTTTTTGGGGGTGTCTTGCTAATTGCCTATAATTTCCACCTTTTGTCTATTCCATTTGCACAACAGCATGTGAAATTTATTGTCAATCAGTGTTGCTTCCTAAGTGGACAGTTTGATTTCACAGAAGTGTGATTGACTTGGAGTTACATTGTGTTGTTTAAGTGTTCCCTTTATTTTTTTGAGCAGTGTATTTCAATTGACTGATTTCTACATACGAACTTTAACTCAGGAAAATCTTTTAAAATGTTGCGTTTATATTTTTGTTCAGTATATTTCATTTTTTTAGCCCATAGATAGTTGTAATTTTTTTGTCACTCAAATATCAAATGAATGCACATTAGACATGGCAAAATGTATAGAATTTGTAACGTTCGTCTTGTGGTGATTGAACGGACCAAGGCGCAGCGGGTGATGAATACATACTGAATTTATTTAAACAGACGAAACACTGACAAAACACTAGAACAAACTACAAAACAATAAACGAAGGCAACAGACCTGAAACAAACGAACTTACATATAGACGAAGTACGCACGAACAGGAACAGACTACCTAAAATGAACGAACAAACGAAACAGTCCCATGTGGTATACACAGACACAGGAACAATCACCCACAAACAAACAGTGAGAACAACCTACCTTAATATGGCTCTCAATCAGAGGAAACGACACACACCTGCCTCTAATTGAGAACCATACCAGGCAAACCATTAACCCAACATAGAAAACACATAACATAGACTACCCACCCCAACTCACGCCCTGACCAATTAAACACATACAAAACAACAGAAAACAGGTCAGGAACGTGACAGAATTGCAATAAAATGTGCTCTAAAACGGCTAAATGTTCTTTGCACCCCATGGCAAAATGTGTAGAATTGCAGGAAATAAGCTTTAAAAATGCAAGATTCTTTCCACCAACAAGGGGTGTGAACAGTTTGTCATGAACAGTGCTTGTGCCCATAGAAATGGACGTGTCACAGGGGGTTTGGGGGGGTGGGATGTTCCCCAATGCTGGAAGGGGGGGCCCCAAGTAAAAAAGCCGACTTACTCTGGTATTGTCATCCCTTTGAGTGATTAGCATAGTCCCTCAAGCAAAAGAGAAAAAGGTTAGTCATGTAACCATGGTTCTGAGCATACTTAAATTCACACAGGACACTGGATAAGACAGGAGAATTCCACCAGATATAACAGACTGACCCTAGCCCCCCTGACACATAAACTACTGCAGCATAGATACTGGAGGCTGAGACAGGAGGGGTCGAGAGACACTGTGGCCCAGTCCGACGATACCCCCGGACAGGGCCAAACAGGCAGGATATAACCACACCCACTTTGCCAAAGCACAGCCCCCACACCACTAGAGGGATATCTTCAATCACCAACTTACCATCCTGAGACAAGGCCGAGTATAGCCCACAAAGATCTCCCCACGGCACGAACCTGAGGGGGCGCAAAACCGGACAGGAAGATCACGCCAGTGACTCAACCCACTAAAGTGACGCATGGAAGAGAGATGGCATAGAAGAGCACTAGTAAGCCAGTGATTCAGCCCCTGTAATAGGGTCAGAGGCAGAGAATCCCAGTGGAGAGAGGGGAACCAGCCAGGCAGAGATAACAAGGATGGTTCGTTGCTCCAGTGCCTTTCCGTTCACCTTCGCACCGCTGGGCCAGACTACACTCAATCATAGGACCTACTGAAGAGATGAGTCTTCAATAAAGACTTAAAGGCAGACCATTCCATAAGCCTCCAGCTGTTTGCTTAGACATTCTAGGGATAATAAGGAGGCCTGCGTCTTGTGACCGTAGCGTACGCGTAGATATGTACCGCAGGACCAAATCGGAGACATAGGTAGGAACAAGTTCATGTAGTGCTTTGTTGGTTAGCAGTAAAATCTTGAAATCAGCCCTAGCCTTAACAGGAAGCCAGTATAGAGAGGCTAGCACTGGAGTAATATGATCACATTTTTTGGTTCTAGTCAAGATTCTAGCAGCTGTGTTTAGCACTGACTGACGTTTATTTAGTGCTTTATCTGAGTAGCCGGAAAGTATTGTATTGCAGTAGTTCAATCTAGAAGTGCTTTGCTTTTTTGCATCATTTTTGGACAAAAACTTTCAGATGTTACGAAGATGGAAAAAAGCTGTCCTTTAAATATTCCTAATATGTTCATCAAAAGAGAGATCAGGGTCCAGAGTAGGTCCTTCACAGTTTTATTTGAGACGACGGTACAACCATCAAGATTAATTGTCAGATCCAACAGAAAATCTCTTTGTTTCTTGGGACCAAGAACTAGCATCTCTGTTTTATCCGCGTTTAAAAAGTAAAACATTTGCCGCCATCCACTTCCTTATGTCTGAAACACAGGCTTCCAGGGAGGGTAATTTTGGGGCTTCACCATTTTTCATCGAAAGGTACGGCTGTGTATCATCCGCATCGTCCACTCCAATTAAAATATCAATTTTTTCTCCATATGATAATGTAACAAAATGGTGATTGTCTTAACAATTAACCTTTAGAAGGCTCTTTGGTATCACATGCACTAATGTCAGTCTCATTAAGACTGCACAACTGACAGAATACACACTTAACCTAATCAAAATAACACAAAATAACACATTATGTTGTTGGACTCTTGATAAATATATTTTATCTCAATGAGAAAAACCGTTATAAATAAAGGTTAAATAATAAAATAAAAAAATAACTGGCATATTTGGTGGCCAAAAAGCACTAAGACAAAACCACACCCTCAACAAACCACACCACCAAGTCTTCTAATAGGCTGCCACTGCTACAATATGTTATGTCAAAATGCTTTTTTATTGTACTTGACACATACCAAAAGCACTAACATACATTTAAACACATTTAATGACTACAAACATTATACATTATTGGTGATGTACTGAAGTGACGCCATGTCTTTCATGTGCATATGACAAATAAACAAACAAACTTGACGAGAGCATTGCAATGTCCAACGGGCAGAACTTAACGTGTACTGGGGCGTTTCACAAAATTGGTGCCTTTTGCGTACTTTGATATGTATAGTAGAAATGATGCACCAATATTGCATTTTAAGAGACTGTTATATGAAATGAAGTGCCCTTTAATATAGACCACATGGAGAATTCAATTAATCAGAATTTGAAGAATAAAGACTTTCAAAAAATCTGATTTAAGAAAGACTTGCTAAAGTGCCAATTCAGTGTTTTGACATGTCCCTCCGTGCACCCTGTGTGACTTCTAGGTAGATTTTAACCAACTAACCCCCCCCCCCCCCCCCCAAAGTTTTCACCATCCTTGTAAAGACTTAGTTATGTTGTTGCTTTGACAAAGTTATTTCTGAAGATTCTTATTTATATCATGTGATTATTGATTCATTTATGTCTTTCCCTCATTTTAAGGTTAAACCTGTTTCTTGAACTGAACTCTTGTTTTAAAGTTTTAATATGGTGAAACTATTCCTTTTTTTATATTTATTTCAAAAGAAACAAACATCTAATAGTCAAATCATAGTGTAAAAGCAGGTGAGCTGGTTCTACTCTTTTTGGCCATTTTCTAGTGTTTTGTGGTGGAAAACAGGTTGGTGGTGGAAAACAGGTTGCACCTGGACTACTGTTCAGTAGTGTGGTCAGCTGTCACAAAGAGGCACTTGGGAAAATTGCAGTTGGCTCAGAACAGGTCTGCACGGCTGGCCCTTAAAAGTACACGGAGAGCTAGCATCAATGACATGCATGTCAATCTCTCATGGCTCAAAGTGGAAGAGACATTGACTTCATCACTACTTGTTTTGTAAGAGGTGTTGACATAATGAAGGTACCGAGCTGTCTGTTTAAAATACTAGCACACAGCTCGGACACCCATGCAAACCCCACAAGACATACCACAAGAGGTCTCTTCACAGTCCCCAAGTCCAGAACAGACTATGGGAGGTGCACAGTACTACATAGAGCCATGACTACAGGGAACTCTTTTCCACATCATGTAACTGATGCAAGCAGTAGAATCAGATTTAAAAAGCAGGTAAAAATACACCTTGTGGGGTCTGTGAAGTAACACAAACATAGGCACAAACACATGCATACACACACATGATAACATACGTACTATACACACGTACACATGGATTTTGCGTTGTAGATATGTGGTAGTGGAGTATGGGCCTGAGGGCACACACTTAGTGTGTTGTGACTTCTGTAATGATTGTTTTGTAATGTTTTTAAAATTGTATAACTGCCTTAATTTTGCAGGTCCCCAGAAAGAGTAGGTGCTGCCTTGGCAACAGCTAATGGGGATCCATAATAAATACAAAATACAAATACAACCCTGTTACCCATAGATTAGTCTCGCGTTGCCAGACCTCCAAAATCACGTCATTGTCACACACAGCTCTGGAGAATTTGGAATGGATGTTAAATTTCAAAGAAGCCCCCCCACCCCACAATGCACGTAGAAGGGGTGCTGTGTGTAATGTCCATCACTGTTGAGATCGCTAACGATCGGATTCGGTCGAACGAAAGACGGCGGAAGGGGATGAAGAAGTGGATTCTGAATACAATGACAGTTGAATCAAGGAGAATTGGAGTATTGTCCAAAAGAATGGAAAACAGAGCGAAGTACTGTATGTGATGAGAATGTCCCTTCGTATCTAGTAGGTGTTCGTTTTTTACCTTTATTTAACTAGGCAAGTCAGTTAATAAGAACAAATTCTTATTTACAATGACGGCCTACCGGGGAACAGTGGGTTAACTGCCTTGTTCAGGGGCAGAAGGACAGTGTTTTACCTTGTCAGCTCCGTGATTCAACCAGCAACCTTTCGGTTACCGGCCCAACGCTCTAACCACTAGGCTACCTGCCACCCCAAATTGTTAATGAGGAGCAGTTGAGCAGAGTACCAATCTTGAAGAAATCATTTGAGTTGTCCAAACTGGTGGAGAGAGTGCTGGGTAAAGTGAAGGTTGTGAGGATTACGAGAGGCGGGATTATTAGTGCTTCTGCCGATCAGAACGAATGTGCGTTGTGTTTTAACCAATTTGATACATTTGAAGTGTCATGTGCGTCTCTTTGGAACAGGGCACCGCTCAAGTGGGTTATATCTGGCGTCTCGTGGGAAATCGATTTTGAAGAGATTAAAAATATTCCTGGAATGATTGAAGCACGTCGGATGAATCGTGTGGTGAAAAAGTAAAGAGTCTATCTGTTCTTTTGTTTTTTGATATGGAGTCTCTCCCTACTCAGGTGCAGTTGGGGTATATTAACTAATTGGATGTCATCTGTTGGAAGTGTTTAGAGGTATATTTGGTTCTGGAACTTGCAATTGCACAGAGACGTTCAAGCATATTTAGAGGAAAGGCACCTGCCAGCTATTAATGTGAATTTGGACCAGGAAAAAGCTTTTGACATGGTAAACCATGAGTTTTTATTTAGAGTTATGGGAAAATTTGGTTTTGGAAATAATTTTATGAAATGGGTAAAAATTCTTTATAGTAATGTGGGTAGCAGGGTAAATATTAATGGGAATATTGGAAATGTTATCAAGCAATTACGAGGTGTCAAACAGGGGGACCCTCTATCTGCTCTATTGTATGTTTTATATATTGAACCTTTTGCATGCGCAATTAGGACAAATTACAACATCAAAGACATCATTTTACCTGGAGGGGATATTCTAAAAATTTCGCAATATGCGGACGACAGTTTTATATTTACAGGACGACCTGAGCTTGAAAGAGCCTATCAAAGTCATTTATGAATTCTCTGTTGCCTCTGGGTCGAAGATAAACAATAATAAAACAGAAATAAAATATATGGGACAGTGGAAATGGAGAACTGATCAGTTATGTGGTTTGACTGTGTGCACAGGACCAATGGTAGTGCTCGGCATATCTTTCGGAAATGAAATTAAAGATGACATGTTTAATTGGAAAGAAAAACTATTATCGCTTAATAAAAGATTGGGACTGTGGAAAGTGAGGCGACTATCTTTTAGTGGGAAGGTGTTAGTGCTGAAGGCGGACATTCTGCCTTCATTACTTCACCTTGCCTATGTGTTTCCCATGCCGGTGTCTCTCAGAAAAATGTTCATACGGGCACTGTTTACTTTCTTTTGGGGGGGATATGAGTACATCCGTAGAGATCGGATGTACCAGCCTATAGAGGCTGGTGGAAGGGATTTCCCTCATATTCCTCTCAAGCTAGATGCGTTGTTCTATTCAAACGTTTGTTGTCTTTTGTCGTCTTCTGTACACAAATGTCACATTTTAATCAAATTATGGCTGTCAGTACCGTTAGGTTCATGGTGGAGTGGGATAATAGTAAACTGAAATTATCCCATTACATTTTAAGAAAATAGTGGAATGGGCAAGGAAAACCCCTGTCTGCAAAGTAAAAGAAAATGTAATCAACCACAGATTGCTATACGCGAAATTAATAGAAAATTGTCGTCCTAGAGACCGATTACCAATATCGCCTTCCACCTGGCTACGGACACAATTAAAAGGTTTAGACAACAGACTGAAAGATTTTAATTGGCTTGTTTTACACAGACGTCTTCCGGTCCGTTCAACATTACGCGATCATAATTTGACCCTAAATAAATTTTGTTTCGCAATTGAAACAATTCCCCATGTTTTATGGGAATGTTCTTTTGCTCAATTAGTTTGGAAAAAAATTAAACTATTTTTTGAGATTTAAAAAAACATTGATTATGAAGGGGTAGCCAAACTTGAAATAAAAAATGTGGAAAGGGTGCAATTATTAGCATTAGTGACTCTGGTGTCCCTTATCAAGACCAAACTTTGGGAGGCCAGATGTGGTGCGGTCAATGACACCCTCAAGTGGTCACCGACGGGATTGGTTCAATTTATAAAACAGGACATTTGGAAAAGAATACAATTCGAAATAGATGTGGGGCATTGTATCAGTTAAACAGAGATGGAAAGGGATTTACCCTTCATTGTAAACGTTTTTATAGCTTATATATAATTGTATTACATAAGTATAATTGAAATGTAGGCTAAGTACATATTTGATATACACTGAGGTTTATTCAGAGTTCACTTTGGCATATGTATATGTTTGTATTTATAGAATTGTTTGTATTGTTTTTGGAGATTGTTAGAGGCATGTTAAACTTGAATGTAGGCCTAATAAGTTTTGCTATTGTTACGGTACTTTTTGATACTGTTTTTATGAATCCATGTTATGTTCAATGTAATGCACTGAATTTGTCATTTTATTTGAATGTGAAATGAAAATAAAAATTATTTAAAAAAATATATATATATTAACTACAGAGTCAGAGCATTTCTCCCAGGGCCAATGGAGTGTGAGAAACATACACTTAGGTTGGAGTCATTAAAACTCGTTTTTCAACCACTATATGAATTTCTTGTTAACAAACTATAGCTTTGTCAAGTTCGTTATGACATCTACTTTGTGAATGACGCAAGTAATTTTTCCAACAATTGTTTACAGACAGATTATTTCACTTATAACTCATTGCATCACAATTCCAGTGGGTCAGAAGTTTACATATGCTAAATTGACTGTGCCCTTAAAAAGTTTGGAAAATTCCAGAAAATTATGTCATGGCTTTAGAAACTTCTGATAGGCTAATTGACATAATTTGAGTCAATTGGAGGTGTACCTGTGTTCCTCTTTTCTGTTTACTTGAGTAAGGCAGCTCCAAAATGCAGGTGTTTCAGCCTAGCTCAGTTTATGTCAACATCATACTTTCAAAATCTTACCTAGCAGTCATCATCACGAATCAAGTCAACAATCTATTGGCAAATGCTTTTTAATCTTGACTTATGAAGAGAAATAATGAAGAGAAATTATAGATAAAACATTTCGGGGCTCATCGGCCACTGGACATAAACATTACACAACAAGTTAGAAATTGTAAATTCAACAATGAATGGTTTGGAGGGAATCCGTGGCTAACTGCAAGCATTGCAAAGCAATCACTAGCATGATTTGTGCCAAGCTCAAAACAACTGTTAACTCAGTTCTTCAAAATCTGACTTTAGTGAGTTCAAGACAACTGGGAACCTGGGAAAAACGAGCTACAACTGGGAAAATAAGTTTTGAACTTTCATCCGACTCGGAATTGTAAATCCAGAACTCAGGCCTCTTTCTAGAGCTACGACCTGAAGAGCACTGATGTCATCATGATTCAGCATTTTTTTTGTTGAGTTCCCAGTTGTCTTGAAAGCACCACAAATCCAGAGAATGCCAGACTTTGATGACAAAATTTGCCCACGAAGGACCACTGTGCCATCTTCCTGTTCAAGTGAGCACAGCACAAAAATGTCTTCTATGCTGCTGCATAAATTCTGTAATATGCTAGGGAGATATGTATCCTGTAAGAAAGTAATACTATGTGTATGTTGTGTAGCAAGCTGTTAGTAGCCCATGTGCCTCACCCTAATAATTCGGTCTATTTTCACCTCTTAATTTTGCCCACTTTTCTGACTTTGTGGTGTACATGTAGCCTTTAACCTGTTTTTGAGAAATGTAATCATTGAATATTGTAAGAGCTTTCATTTTCTGCTCATATCCCTCATTTACTTATCCTACGGTTCTGACTTGGTGTACAAGGAGAACACTGTAAGAACGGACCATGTTCTGAATTCTGTCGCTGTACATTTGAAAAGTGCTGAACAAATAGTTATATTGACTACGTCCGTCCTAGCTCGATCATTAATGTCTTAATCGAAATTATGGATTGCTGCTTATCCGCTTGCCATCCCCTTATGCCATAGTTTGTAAATCTCAATTGTCAGTAGAAACCACATTTGTTTAAGCATGTCAGCCATATCAGCTATGTTTTCTTTAAAGCACTAAATGTGGCTGAATGAATTATTTTGCTGCCAGAGAAGGCTCCGCGGAGCCAGATGTAGCAGTGGTAAGCTGTTGGGACTAGTGTTGGGACTCTGCTGTTGGGACAGTTTTATGTAGAGTTTGTCACCGTTATAGTGCAATTAATGTATTGTTTAGAGGTATGTAGTGGCTTTGCTGGTATGCATCCCACCCATTTTAGTTTTTTTGCTCCACCAAGATTTTTTACATGTTAAAATCGCCACTGTATGTTATGTATTCTGTACAGAGTAATTGTTTATTTTAAGTTGTATGCGGTATTCAACACAACCACAGATATAATAAGAACAAACACAACGGTCAGTTCCGGTACAAATGATAAAACGTCAGTTCCGGTACTACGGAATCATGGGAGATTGATTTTCACAGTCTGTCACTCACTGCCAGACACTTTTAAATTATGAAATAAATACCTCAAAAATTCCCTAAAAAGTATTTCCATGTGCTTACACGATTAATATTATTGATTGTAATTTTACATAGTTAATAACGGAGAGCAGCTAGCTAAAATGCACAGTGTTCACTGGGGTTGCAACCGGCGGGAACCAAAAAGCTAACGTTAGCATACAAGCTACTGTTGGCCAGAGCGAATAAATATCACTTCCTGTCTACAAGATGAACTTATATATGTAACTGATTGAAATACTAGATTATTTGTAATTCCTTGTCCAATAATTTACCTCGTTCTCATTGTAAAATAGCTCGCTAGCTTCAACCAAATAAGCAATTATGTTTATTTGTACTAACAGCACAAATTCAGGGCGCAAATATAAATATAGAATGACACAAATATAAATTTTCATTTGCTGCTTCAGTGTCTTTAGATATTTTTGTCAGATGTTACTATGGAATACTGAAGTATAATTACAAGCATTTCATAAGTGTCAAAAGCTTTTATTGACAATTACATGAAGTTGATGCAAAGAGTCAATATTTTCAGTGTTGACCCTTCTTTTTCAAGACCTCTGCAATCCGCCCTGGCATGCTGTCAATTAACTTCTGGGCCACATCCTGACTGATGGCAGCACATTCTTGCATAATCAATACTTGGAGTTTGTCAGAATTTGTGGGTTTTTGTTTGTCCACCCGCCTCTTGAGGATTGACCACAAGTTCTCAATGGGATTAAGGTCTGGGGAGTTTCCTGGCCATGGACCCAAAATATCGATGTTTTGTTCCCCGAGCCACTTAGTTATCACTTTTGCCTTATAGCAAGGTGCTCCATCATGCTGGAAAAGGCATTCTTCGTCACCAAACTGTTCCTGGATGGTTGGGAGAAGTTGCTCTCGGAGGATGTATTGGTACCATTCTTTATTCATGGATGTGTTCTTAGGCAAAATTGTGAGTGAGCCCACTCCCTTGGCTGAGAAGCAACCCCACACATGAATGGTCTCAGGATGCTTTACTGTTGGCATGACACAGTACTGATGGTAGCGCTCACCTTGTCTCCTCCAGACAAGCTTTTTTCCGGATGCCTCAAACAATCGCAAAGGGGATTCATCAGAGAAAATGACTTTACCCCAGTCTTCAGCAGTCCAATCCCTGTACCTTTTGAGGAATATCAGTCTGTCCCTGATGTTTTTGCTGGAGAGAAGTGGCTTCTTTGCTGCCCTTCTTGACACCAGGCCATCCTCCAAAAGTCTTCGCTTCACTGTGCGTGCAGATGCACTCACACCTGTCTGCTGCCATTCCTGAGCAAGCTCTGTACTAGTGGTGCCCCGATCCCGCAGCTGAATCAACTTTAGGAGACGGTCCTGGTGCTAGCTGGACTTTCTTGGGCTCCCTGAAGCCTTCTTCACAACAATTGAACCGCTCTCTTTGAAGTTCTTGTTGATCTGATAAATGGTTGATTTAAGTGCAATCTTACAGGCAGCAATATCCTTGCCTGTGAAGCCCT
Organism: Salvelinus namaycush; assembly: GCF_016432855.1. NCBI lineage: Eukaryota > Metazoa > Chordata > Actinopteri > Salmoniformes > Salmonidae > Salvelinus > Salvelinus namaycush. The sequence goes on along the minus strand of NC_052337.1, from coordinate 38,921,034 downwards.
TTTTGTGCAAAGCAATGATGACGGCACGTGTTTCCTTGCAGGTAACCATGATTGACAGAGGAAGAACAATGATTCCAAGCACCACCCTCCTTTTGAAGCTTCCAGTCTATTATTCAAACTCAATCAGCATGACAGAGTGATCTCCAGCCTTGTCCTCGTCAACACTCACACCTGTGTTAACCAGAGAATCACTGACATGATGTCAGCTGGTCCTTTTGTGGCAGGGCTGAAATGCAGTGGAAATGTTTTTGGGGGATTCAGTTAATTTGCATGTCAAAGAGGGACTTTGCAATTAATTGCAATCCATCTGATCACTCTTAATAACATTCTGGAGTATATGCAAATTGCCATCATACAAACTGAGGCAGCAGACTTTGTGAAAATGTATATTTGTGTCAATCTCAAAGTCTCAAAGCTTTTGGCCACGACTGTACTCTGTATATTAACCTCTGTTCAAGGTATGTCGATGGTCTGCAAAGAACAGGAAGGTTGACGAACACTCAAAAATCAGCTGAGGAGAAAGCAGCCATCATGTACACAGAGGGATGGGATAGTCACATCAAGTGGGAAGACGGACCACCTGCAAAATCCCTTCCTCAAACCAGGACGTTTTTCTGCACTGCTCCTGTCCATTTCCATGTAGTGGTGGTAAGAATATCCCTTTCAGAATGTGACGTCTAGCTGCAGTAACACATTTCACTGAGGCTAGTTCAGACTTTGCTATGATGACTCCTGGTGGTAAAACATGTCTCCCAATGCACAGCTGCCCTGAAGGGAGAAGAATGAGAAATAACACAAAAACACTCCCACATAGCTTGCAGGAATAGACCTGTCACACGCAATAGTTCAATTTCATAAAGCCTGAGTGGTGTCTAATAATATATGTTATACCTATTAAAGTGACTTAATTTGTCTGATTCATCCTGCATTAAAGACTATATTATTCTACATGTCTTCCTTAATGTAAGGCAACACATCACACAATTATCAGACATTCAGAAGCACGCATGCAAAAAATATTGCCTGTGCTGATAATCTTGTGGATGAATTCATACCGTACCATTTTCTGCAGTGCAAAAATCTGCATCTAGCACAGCTGTGCTACAGGAAAAGGATGTGCAAGGACATACATGAACAATGTCAGGAGATAGCAGCTGAAATGGTTGAGAGTGGACATGTGCAGTCCAGTGCACCCCATTTATTTGTTAACAGTGACATCTACGATGCCAACTGCACCTTCAAAGTCAGACACAAATCAGACAATTATGTTGCTAATAGTCAAGGGGTGCAGTGTGTTGGGGCACTTGTGACAGCAGCAACCATCACCATCCCTGTTGAAGAATACTCAGACACCAATCAGCATTCAGGGGTAGATCATCCTTCTGATGAAATACATTAATGCGTGTCTACAGAATATCAAAGCTACAGTACACTCTTTTATTTAAATAATGTATTTAAAAATAAATACATATTGCAATATATACTCACAGAATACCTAAATAAGTACACAGTGTCATATATCTCATGACATTAAAACTTGTTTTTCAACCATTCCACAAATTTCTTGTTCACAAACTATAGTTTTGCCAAGTCGGTTAGGAAATCTACTTTGTACACGATACAAGTCATTTTTCCAACAATTGTTTACAGACAGATTATTTCACGTATAATTCACTGTATCACAATTCCAGTGGGTCAGAAGTTTACATACACTAAGTTGACTGTGCCTTTAAACAGCTTGAAAATTCCAGAAAATGATGTCATGGCTTTAGAAGCTTCTGATAGGATAATTGACAATTTGAGTCAATTGGAGGTGTACCTGTGGATGTATTTCAAGGCCTACCTTCAAACTCAGTGCCTCTGCTTGATATCATGGGAAAATCAAAAGAAATCAGCCAAGACCTCAGAAAAAAATGTGTAGACCTCCATCAGTCTGATTCATCCTTGGGAGCAATTTCCAAACGCCTGAAGGTACCACGTTCATCTGTACAAACGATAGTATGCAAGTATAAACACCATGGGACCACGCAGCCGTCATACCGCTCAGGAAGGAGACGCGTTCTGTCTCCTAGAGATTAACGTACTTTGGTGCGAAAAGTGCAAATCAATCCCAGAACAACAGCAACGGACCTTGTGAAGATGCTGGAGGAAACAGGTACAAAAGTATCTATATCCACAGTAAAACGAGTCCTATATCAACATAACCTGAAAGGCCGCTCAGCAAGGAAGAAGCCACTGCTCCAAAACCCGCCATAAAAAAGCCAGACTACGGTTTGCAACTGCACATGGGGACAAAGACCGTACTAAATGGAGAAATGTCCTCTGGTCTGATGAAACAAAAATAGAACTGTTTGGCCATAATGACCATCATTATGTTTGGAGGAAAAAGGGGGAGGCTTGCAAGCCGAAGAACACCATCCCAACCGTGAAGCACAAGGGTGGCAGCATCATGTTGTGGGGTGCTTTGCTGCAGGAGGGACTGGTGCACTTCACAAAATAGATGGCATCATGAGAGAGGAAAATTATTGTGGATATATTGAAGCAACATCTCAAGACATCAGTCAGGAAGTTAAAGCTTGGTCGCAAATGAGTCGTCCAAAGGGACAATGACCCCAAGCATTCTTCCAAAGTTGTGGCAAAATGGCTAAAGGACAACAAAGTCAAGGTATTGGAGTGGCCATCACAAAGCCCTGACCTCAACCCGATAGAAAACTTGTGGGCAGAACTGAAAAAGCATGTGCGAGCAAGGAGGCCTACAAACCTGACTCAGTTACACCACCTAACGTATTGTGGGAAGCTTGTGGAAGGCTACCTGAAATGTTTGACCCAAGTTAAACAATTTAAAGGCAACGCTACCAAATACTAATTTGTAAACTTCTGCCCCACTGGGAATGTGATGAAAGAAATTAAAACTTAAATAAATCATTCTCTCTATTATTCTGACATTTCACACTCTTAAAATAAAGTGGTGATCCTAACTGACCTAAGATAGGGAATTTTTACTAGGATTAAATGTCAGGAATTGTGAAAAACTGAGTTTGAATGTATTTGGCTAAGGTGTATGTAATATTCCGACTTCAACTCTACATACATAGACTTGAAATCACCGGCCACTTTAATAAATGGAACACTAGTCACTTTAATGTTTACATATCTGGCATTACTCATCTCATATGTATACATATATCTGACATTACTCTTCTCATATGTATACACTGTATTCTATACTACTGTATCTTAGTCCGTTCCGCGCTGACATTGCTCGTCCATATGTATGTAGTCTTAATTCATTCCCACTTAGATTTGTGTGCATTGGGTATATGTTGTGTAAATTGTTAGACATTACTGCACTGTCAGAGCTAGTATCACAAGCATTTCACTACACCCGCAATAACATTGGCTAATCACGTGTATGTGACCAATAAAATTTGATTTGTGGGATTGTTTCCAAAGTCAGAGCTGATTTGGGGAAAACCCCAAACTCAACTTTTAGAACAAATATTGAAGAGTTTAATTTGGGAATGCTTCCTTGGGGTGCTCTAAGTTACTATTGTGTTTTGGCATTAAGAAATAGCTTCCACATGCTCTTTAACACATAAATGAGTAGGATCTTCATATATAAAAGGTCATTGAGCAGGATTCTGTGTTTTCACATGCAAAAGTGATTGTTTTTGATAGAAACGATATCTGCCTTTCCAATAAAAACTGCTTTGACAATTCAAAGATATTTTATGGAAAAGAGATATTTCTGGACGACGCACCATGCTGCCTTGAAAACATGACCTAGTGGCACACACTGTTTGATTTGAGAAGGGCGCTTTTGCTGTTAATGTCACGGGCCAAAGAGGGGTGCCTGGCGGCTCTGCATAAACATAGCTGTAAACATATTGTTTAACCAATAAATTAATTGCAAGACAATCAAGTTGAACAGCATTTTAAAGTATCATTTTTGTTTTATTAAACCTGGATCCACAGACAAGCATCTTTCTTAAAGTTTACAGATCCAGTTAGCAGAATTTCATTGACGTACCGGAGTCACTTGATCTTATTTCTCCTCAGCAGTCACTCCAGTCTCATGGTGACAGTTGTGCCTGAGCTAATCAGATCAGGTAAAGTACAAAACAGACTGAGGCATATTCAGTAAGATGCAACATTTATGGTGTTGCAGATAGATATGTAGTGTATAGATTAGACAGGCTATACCTACAATTCATCCTCTAATAAAAAGGCATGTCCATTCTATACATAAACATTTCTACATTCTGAATGTTGCACCCCACTGAATATGCATCAGAAAACTAAAAGGTATGAAATTAGAGACCAACCCAAAACCACAAATTACAACCAGTCTAAAAAGTAGAGGCAACTACCTAGCCTCAGCAATCATAACATAGTTCAGACCCCCACCCATAATTTATTACAGTGTTCTTAATTCCTGATTATCTACACCTACAGGGGTCCAGGGTTTTGTTCCAGCCCAGCTGTAACAATCCTGAATCAACGAATCCAGGGTTAAATTATTATTTGCATCAGGTGTGTTAGTGATGAGCTACAACAAAACCCTGCACACCCAGTGGATCCCCAGAGCCAGGATTGAGGACGGCTGTCCTACTATAACAAATCTGTGGTGTAACGGGAGTAAAAAGGTTTTCCCTCCACATCCCATACACAAACATTCAGAATTATTATGTGCCATGGATCTATATATGTATAACTCAACAGCAACAAGAGCTAAAACATCTGCTTTCAGATATTCAGCAGGATGCAAAATTCTGAAAGTTGCAGATAGAAATATGATCTATAAAGCAGACAATTCTTTATTCTAGTCATGTCTATTTTGCACAATACATTTCTACTTGAACGTTCTGGGACATTTCACTCTCCTGAACAAGCCCCAAGTATCTCACCTTGAGCGGATGCATTCTGCAAACTTAATATAAACGACTTTGTCAGATCATTTGCAAAGGGGTCCAAACAATGGGTCAAATATGGGATACATTCTTCACTGGTACTGTCATCATTGCTTAACTATCAGTGTGCAGCTCTCGAATACATGTCTTGGTTTTGTTACTTTATACAGCCCATCCACTGACCAGATACAGACAGGCAGACATACAACCTCGCTAGCTAATGTATGGCTGATCATGCAGTTGATCAAGCTGCATGGAGTAATCCATACATAACATATCATTTGCTTCCTCGGTGATGAGAAAATCAAACTTGACGACATCAAACCTAAGATCTTTGAAAGGCCTTGAGTTCAAAACGCACGACAGTAACAAGCACATCGATAATGATGGGAACAAAGGGGTAACAGGGTAAAAAAAAACAAAAAAAACATAAGAGATCCAATTTGTACTCAGACATTTACTGAAATCTGCCAGTCTTATTTCAAGGTGTGACTGATTCGGCATCTCTGTGCTGGAGACAACAGTGGAACAGGAAGTCGCAGGGGGAAGGTTTTAGGTGTTACACCACTCGCCGCACTTCGAAGAACCTCTTCAGGTAGTAGATCTGTCCCAAAGTCATGGCCACCAGGACCAAGGCCTCGAAGAACGACCAGAGAACCACCCTGCTGTTCGTGTTGTCATTGACTGGATGGAAAGATAACCATGACTTAAGTTCAAGACTGGCTGTCAGTACTGACACTGCAGCACACGCATAACAATAAAGTGAATGGGTACTTAACCACAGTACATTCCGACACCATTTGCTTTCACGTGCAGTTTCATATGTGGTGTGTGTAACTCACTGGCTCTGTGTATCCTCTCCCGGACCTCCATGTACTCCTGCTCATGCTTGACTGCTGTCATGGCAACCGCCAGCTCATTGATCATCTCCTCCAGCTTGTTCTGGTGGGCTGTAACAGAACACACAACCAACCAATCAGGATCAGCATAGACTCAACAACATTCTAGTGAAAGTTACGTGTGTGTTACACTGAACACGTTAAAACACTCCACAAAAGAACACTATTAGTCCCTGTATTGAATGCATGAAATCATGCACACAACATATTCCAGCATCTATAAATTGTGAGTTATTTTTTTAAAGACAGATCTCACATCATTCCCAGGCAACATGTACTACCGTAACTAAGTGGTGATTTGTGAACATTAGATTGCACTGGAAAACTCATTCAAGTTAGGTTAGAGAAAACCGAATGCATTTGGGCAAACATAGCTTCAGATGAGGCCTGAACCCTACCATCCCAACTCTCTCCACCTGGGGGAAGGGGAAAACAGTCCAGCACAGTCAAGAGGATGGAGAGAAAGAGAACAATAGCATCATAAAGAAAATAGGAATAATATGTGAAAACAGAAGTGATCATCCGTTAAAGGAATTAACAAATTATTAAGAATAGAGCTTAATTCACACACAAATAAAGCTTACCTTCTGTCTCCATGTCCTGTCCCTTGGGTGCCTCTCCGATATCGATGGTGAACATGATGATCTTTGGTGTCATGGTGGACATCTTGTTGCTGAAGCAGAACTTGTAGATCCCGTCCATGTGAGCTGCTACAGAGTATTTCCCACTGGACTCTCTGTCTCCTTTGTAGATCTGCTTGTCATCAGGTCCTGTTATCTACATAAGAGACAATATCATACAAATATTTGACAACTCATGGTGCAACATTGTTGTGGTGTGCTGTAATTCTAACCAAGAGTGAAAAAATATTCTGGACCATTGTAGCAACAAATATATATTTCATTCAGTGGTTGGGGGATCGGGGTGGTCTGCACCACATGGTAGTAAACACTTTACATATTGGATACCTTTGAAATCCACAAAAAATATGGATCTCATTTGCATTACAACAATTCTCAACTATCTGGTGGTGAATGCATGTGGTGGAGCAGTGCTGTTAAAGAAATGGAAGGAGGGATTGTTTCTCAAGTTCTGTTAAACTGACAGCTGTTTGAATGACAGCCAGTAACGTTAGTCAACAACACACTTCCTGGCGGTATCATTAATTTACAGATCAGTCACTTACTAGTTATTTACCAATTTAGCTAACAATTGATAAAACAGGCGGTGGGTTGACTTTAAACTATACAAAATATAGCTAGCCATTCAAAAACAACAAGTATGACTGGCTTGTGGTGAGCAATTAAACTAAATAGTTAGCTAGTTAGCCATATCCGCTAACGTTAGCTAACTACTCCACACCTTCTTTGCGCAAATGACAAGTGAAACCAAAGCCTAAGAAAAAACAAATCCATAAGAAAGACCAAATGTAATCTCACCTCAACATCAATGTCCAAAAAGCCTCCCTCGGCAACTTCAAACATTAGGCCCATCTTGGTTCCTGAGTTGACCCTCTCATGGAAGCACTCATCGGCATGAGCGTCAATGCTAACAAAGTAGCCGGACGCTGTGGAGAACAAGACCGCAAAAAGGACAACGATCTCTGAAGCAGTGAACATGTTAATGTTTTAGCTAGCGTTACGTAACGATTGTCGATTCTCTGTATTCCCACGATTTCAAACCCACCCTAAAAGTGCACATGTATCGTAACAGGAGGCTCAGAACAAGCACAATTTATAGAGGGTGAGATTGGAAACTTTCTTGCTAGCAGGCTAGCTTTCAGGTAGACTGCCACGTAAGGATTTAAACGGGAAGTAGCGAAGGTCATATTTTCACAGAACTAAGCGATTTAAAAATTGGCCATCCATTCCCCCTACAGCGCGTGCGCAAACGGAAAATGTATGTTGTGTCGCGTGTCTGGTGACGTTTCAACAGTCGACTCGTTCTGAAGTCTCCGGGGCCGAGGCCTAGGGTATTTTTTGTTGTTGTGAAAAATTTCCAACCAATGTCCATCTTTTGTGCCCGTTTGGAGCGGGGTCTGGACCTTATGAGGCATTTTCGCTGGGGGTAGACTGCGGAAGAAAACCACAATAGTTGGAAAAGCCAGCAAGTTGTAGGAACTAACGCCAGCGCGAGGAAATAAGGATTGAAAAAATATGACATCTCGGAGGTAACGTAAGCCTTAAGGACTGATCATGGAAAACAATCTGATGATGGTAGTTAGCTAGCTAACTAGCCTGTCGGCTAACAGTAGCCTAGAACTGTTTACACTTACAAGATTATTCCAGTGATTTAATGCATACATGTGATAATCAGTTAACGAACTAATAATAAAAGTCGTATTTGTCAAGGATGTGCCTTGCCGGTGTTTTGTGGTGGTGGTGGTAGTAGTAGTAGTAGTAGTAGTAGTAGTAGTAGTAGTAGTAGTAGTAGTAAGCTAGCTAAGTAAGTTATTTATTGGGCAATACAATGGGCATCTGTGAAATTGAAGCTACCTTTTTGAATGTGAACACTTTTTAAAAGCTATCTGCCCAGGATATGCGGATCAATGCATCTGGTTCAGTTTGGAGGACAGGCTTTTTATTCAGAAAGATACCCAACATAATTATAGACTGCACATTAATATCTGTCACTTCTCTCATGCAATTTTTCCTGATAAATCAGGATTTCCTGATCATTCTCACATCCTTTAATCATACATCAGTGACCATCCCCCAAATCAATATCTTCTTTCTCCAGAATGACATTGTTGTGCCCATGACATTCCTGAATACAGACTATATTCAGGCCACATATGTTCTCTAGGCTAGGCTACCAGTGAACTCTGTGATTTATGACTGCTTGTTATCTCCCCAAGGGTAAGTCAAGGGCCCTGAACCCAGCTGGGTAGGTGACTCACTGGCATTTACAATAGAGTTATGATGAAATCCAAATAAAAGTCTAGACAGGACAAGGACAGGCACCTTGATGTTTAAGCTGGTCATGGATGTGGTGTAGTCCACAAATCTGTTGTGTCTGGAAACATTTCTTTCAATTTATGCGGTGTCACCTATTACTTCAAATGCGCTTAACTAGCTAGTTTACCTGTGATGTTGTTGTGGTGTTTAGGTGGTTCCACCCCAATATCACGGGGGTGGAGGCTGAGAATCTGCTGCTGACCCGGGGGGTGGACGGGAGCTTCCTGGCCCGACCCAGCAAGAGCAACCCTGGAGACTTCACCCTCTCTGTCAGGTGAGTTACTGTAGCACCAGACACTAGAGCTACTGTAGGCTGGGTTGACACTGATATATAAAAAATGAGTCTATTTACTTTAGTTGCACCTAAAGCATACAAAGTAAACAAGAAAATACTTTCCCCATTTATATTGTATTATAAATGATTAGGCAAATTGAAGATAACATTTCACCATCGCCTGGGTGGTGGGGGTTCATATTTCCCTTTCTACTATTCCTGTGTTCCCCTGGGCAGACGTAACGGAGCTGTCACCCACATTAAGATCCAGAACACAGGGGATTACTATGACCTGTACGGGGGGGAGAAGTTTGCCACCCTGGCTGAGCTGGTTCAGTACTACATGGAGCACCACGGCCAACTCAAGGAGAAGAATGGAGATGTCATCGAGCTCAAATACCCCCTCAACTGTGCTGACCCCACCTCTGAGAGGTGAACACTGACACAACATGCGTGTTTGTCTCTTGTTTGTCTGTGTGTGTATATAACGCTCTAGCCTGTGTGTCAGTTTGTCAGTAGAGTTCTATAAACTGTATTTCTCTCTCTGTGTGTGTCCCCCAGGTGGTTCCATGGTCACCTGTCAGGCCGCGAGGCTGAGAAGCTGCTGACAGAGAAGGGGAAGAACGGTAGTTTTCTGGTCAGAGAGAGCCAGAGCCACCCTGGAGACTTCGTTCTGTCCGTCCGCACCGGCGACGACAAGACAGACAGCAGCGACGGCAAGCCTAAGGTCACACACGTCATGATCCGCTGCCAGGTATAGTATTATTAATTATTTTTGTGCTTTACTCCTTCCCTCCCTCCCTTGATCAAAACAGGGTTTGCGTCCTTGGACTGTTGTAAATTAGGTTTTAGAGGTGAATGGTGTTGAATGTCAATATTTGTTACATAATGAGTGCCGCATACCAATAGGCAGAAGTTGGGATACTATGAGTGGCCTGGAATGTTGTGATACTGACATAAATACAGATAAGGGATATTACTGGCATACTGTATGACCTGTTTGTCTGGCCTTAAGTTTACAGAGAGCTGAGAACTAAAGCAGTGATAATGTGGCCTTGGATGTGGCGTATGCCACAGATACACTACATGATATCTCCGGCAGCGTTTGGAACTGCCGACCGGCGGTCAAGAATAGCGAGTTCATCTCAACCTTTGCTGCCCTTCAGTCCCTTGACTCTTCGGCCCTGATTTAACCTTTATTTAACTAGGCAAGTTAGTTAATAACACATTTTTATTTTACAATGCCGGCCTACCCTCTGCCAAACCTTCCCCTAACCTGGACGACGCTGGGCCAATTGTGCGTCGTCCTATGGCGCTCCCGATCACGGCCGGTTGGGATGCAGCTCGGGATCGAACCAGGGTCTTTAGTGATGCAGTGCCTTAGACCGCTATGCCACTCTGGAGCCCCTAAATGATGGAGACATGGAACACCCCAGAGAACACTGTTACTCCAGCTGTTCTCTCTTCATCTGGCTATGTGTTCTCTCATAGTAACTTGCCTCCATCATATCCTCACCTGGTCTCTCCTATCATTGCTATGTGGCTGACGCTCAACAACTTTCCTCCTTCCCCGTTCTGACACCCTGGTGGCGACAAGCATCTCTGCGTGCCTGGCAGATATCTCAGCTTGGATGTCGTCCCACCACCTCAAGCTTAATTTTGGCAAGACAGGGCTCCTCTTCCTCCTGGGGAAGGCATTCCCGCTCCGAGACCTCTCCATCACGGTTGATAACTCCACGGTGTCCCCCTCACAGAGTGAAAAGAACCTTGACGTGACCCTGGACAACACCCTGTCGTTCTCTGCAAACATCAAACCAGTGACTTGCTCCTGCAGGTTCATGTTCCACAACATCCGTAGAGTACGACCTTACCTCACACAGGAAGCGTTGCAGGTCCTAATCCAGGAACTTGTCAGCTCCCGTCTGGACTACTGCAACTCGCTGTTGGCTGGGCTCCTTGTTTGTGCCATCAAACACCTGTAACTTATCCAGAACGCCGCAGCCTGCCTAGTGTTCAACCTTCCTAAGTTCTCCCACGTCACCCCGCTCCTCTGCACACTCCACTGGCTTCCAGTCGAAGCTCGCATCCACGACAAGACCATGGTGCTTGCCTACAGAGCAGCAAGAGTAATTTCCCCTCCCTACCTTCAGGCTATGCTCAAACGTTACACCCCAACCTGAGTACTCCGTTCTGCCACCTCAGGCTCTCCCACCTGCTCCCGCTCACCCCGGACAAAGCTCTTTTCTGTCCTGGCACCCCAATGGGTGGAATCAGCTTCCCCCTGAAGCTCGGACAGCAGAGCCCCTACCCATCTACTGAAAACATTTGAAACCCTACCTCCTTCAAAGAGTCTTAAATAATCCCACAGCCCCCTGCCCCCCCCAAAAAGCACTGACTTTGCTGATGGTTTTTCCTTTATTGAGGAAAAATTGACTTACTATTACTGAGATATGTGGTTGTCCCATCTAGTTATTTGAATATTAATGCACTAACTGTAAGTCGCTCTGGATAAGAGTGTCTGCTAAATGACAAAAGGTTATTTGACTATTTTGAACATTTACATATCTCTTTAGGTGAAACGTCATCCGAATGGGATCATCACCAGTAAGTTCTGTTGTTTGTGTTCCTCAGCATGACCTGAAGTATGACGTGGGTGGAGGAGAGAAATTTGATTCTCTGACAGACCTGGTAGAGCACTATAAGAAGAACCCCATGGTGGAGACACTGGGCACAGTGCTGCAACTCAAACAGGTGTTTATTCAGCTGGCTGTCGCTGTCAGATCTCATTCCCCAGATCTTGATAAATGTGCTAATCACACCCAAGGCCCTTTTTGTCTTTCAGAAGCATTAATAAGTGCCATTGATTATTTTATTTTTTTTCTTCTAAACTTGTCTATGTTCTTTCCCCAGCCCCTGAACACCACTCGTATCAACGCAGCGGAGATCGAGAGTAGAGTGAGGGAGCTTAGTAAACTGGCCGAGGCCACGGACAAGGTCAAACAGGGCTTCTGGGAAGAGTTTGAGGTAAAAAATAAAAAAACGCGTCATTGCATTTCAAAAGATACATTTAATGTAGTATTTTTCTCGTGTCAGGAAAAGTTTGTATACAGTTATACATCCTGAAGCTATATGTTCTATGTCCTCTGTTTTTCTCCCTCCCAGACTTTGCAGCAGCAGGAGTGTAAGCTGCTATACAGCCGCAAGGAGGGACAGAGAGCAGAGAACAAGAACAAGAACCGATACAAGAACATTCTTCCCTGTGAGAACACACACACGCGTCCTCCCCTATCAAATATCACCGTTGACTGACCACCCTGTTGTTGTCGTATGCATAGCCTGGATATTAGTTAGTCTGGTTCAAATCGTGTCTCTCTCTCTCCTCCCTGTCTCCTCTAGTTGATCACACTCGTGTGGTGCTGAACGATGGGGATGGATCTGAGGCTGGTTCTGACTATATCAATGCCAATCTCATCATGGTAGTAACGGACATCATGGTAGGCAAGACAAACTTATTTTCACTATTTCAGTTATATCATTAAAATCAATCAATCCTAGCACATTTTTTGGCTCATTCAGCAGTTTTTACCTGATTAAGTAGAATCATGTTGAAAAAATTATGTTTAAAGTACCATTTATAATCCTAAAACACAAGTTGACAATGATACTGTTGCTGTTTCCTATTGTCATGTATTTGTGATTTATAGCCTAGTGTCAGCACTGGTTTTAAATGTAGAAATCCATCATCTATATGCTGAAATAAGTCAGATATGTTGAAGACCAAGACATAAAAATAACTCCTGACAAACACGTGTCACGCTTGTGTTTAGATTACTTGTATTTTTCAAAATGATTAACAAAACTGCTCTCACCAATATTTCACTTCGGACTGAAATTGATTAGCTTGTTCTACTGTAATCAATAGCGCACGCAAATTGATCACTCACATCGATATTGTATTAAAATCAATGGAACTTGGACAATAACCGCGGCGACATGTACCGTTTGTGTTCTTCTACAAGACAAACCACAACGAACTTGGGTATACTACATATACCGTTCGATAGATGAGAACCTGTAGGAGCCATTTATCAACTAGATGGCCAATATGAAAATGGGAAACGCAGCACTTTCTTTGACTGGATTATTTCAACGAATCGTCACCTTACCGGTAGTTCAAATGACAATTATCTGTGTCATTTGAGTTTGAAAATTACCACTGTGTTCCAAGTCCCGCGAAAGGACAGGCGCGTATGATTAAAATCAACGGCACCAAACCAAAGACGTGAATTTGTTTTTAAATCAATCGATTTTAGTATCGTCTTGATGACTATAAACTTTTATAGTAACATCTCCAATCTGAGGTAAAAAGGATGTGCAATTCCACACAATGAAAAAGCAAGCTTGTGTAAGGTAGTAACATAAACGTTCAGCATTCGGGAAATTAGCTCCATGTCAAATTTTTATATGGCAAAATAATGAAAAATGTGATATGCCAAAAATAATTCAACACGTCATTTTAGGATGATAGTATATGTTGCCCACTCACAAACTATTGCAACAATTACATCTGTTTCTCACTAATTGAACCATTTGGGGAGTTTTATAATGCTCTTAAACACAATTTAACCGAACGTTCTAGACTAAAGCTTCTATAGTGTCTGTGCAGCAGGTGGAACTTTTGACGTCCTCAATCATGGTAAACTCACTTTATCCTCAGGACCCACACCTGTCAGACACAGTAAATGACCTCATGGTAATCTCTACATACACTTAGACTGAGCTCTATTTTAAACAGTCTGCAATTTCCTGTATGTGACAGCTCTACAAAATGCTTATGCAAGCTTACCGTACCAGTTTGTGCTGTATCTTGTCTTTTTTTTTAAATAAAAAATAAATTGAAAGTGTGTGGAGTGTACTGCTAATTGACCGATGTGTGCTACTTTGCATTGCGCATAGTCTGCTTACCTCTGTCCCAGTGTGTTCCAATCCACACTACATTCAACACAGCTCCCGTCTCTGTAGAACTCTGTGTTCTTTCTCTCTCTAGCCGGAGTTGGACTCCAAGTGTAACAGCACCAAGCCGAAGAAGTCGTACATCGCCACGCAGGGCTGTCTACAGAACACCATCAGTGACTTCTGGAGGATGGTGTTCCAGGAGAACTCCCGGGTCATCGTCATGACTACCAAGGAGGTGGAGAGGGGAAAGGTAACTGGTTGACTGGGTCTCCATTCCCGAGCATCTCTGAAAACCAGGAGGGCTGCTTCGTAGGTTTATCAGTGTGCATTTTTCCTGAGGTTTTGGAGCAGGAGTATTGAAGTGAATAGACGTACGTTTTCTATTTGTATGTTTGATTTGGTCGCCATTTCTGTGTCCTCTCCCTGCAGAGTAAGTGTGTGAAGTACTGGCCAGACATGTCAGCTCTGAAGGAGTATGGAATCATGCGTGTCCGCAACGTCAAAGAGACGTCCGCTCACGACTACATCCTGCGAGAACTCAAACTGTCCAAGGTCGGACAGGTGAGAGGACAGAACTGTGTTTTTTGGAAGTGCACCGTGTGTTGACTGTGTGTGAGCATGCGTGATACTTAAAAATGTGTGTGTGTTCCAGGGTAACACAGAGCGGACAGTGTGGCAGTACCATTTCAGAGCGTGGCCGGACCATGGTGTCCCTACAGACCCCGGGGGTGTTCTGGACTTCCTAGAGGAGGTCAACCTCAAACAGGAGAGCATTCTAGAGGCTGGGCCCATAGTGGTGCACTGCAGGTACACACACACACACACACACACACACACACACACACACACACACACACACACACACACACACACACACACACACACACACAAGACACAGTTGTGTGTATTGTTGCCATCTAATTCTCTCTCTCTCCAGTGCTGGTATCGGGCGGACAGGAACGTTCATAGTGATTGACATCCTCATTGACGTCATCAGGGAAAAAGGTGAGTGCAAATGCATCATCTATTTGTGCTTGATGAGATGGTCTCCATAAAGAAAGCTTCCGCTTCGCTCAGACCCCGTGGGTGTCTGTGTCTGAGGTATAACCTCTTCTGTGACTCTGTAGGAGTGGACTGTGACATAGACGTTCCTAAGAGCATCCAGATGGTTCGTTCCCAGCGGTCTGGGATGGTTCAGACTGAGGCCCAGTACAGGTTCATCTACATGGCTGTCCAGCACTACATTGAGACACTGCAGAGACGCATAGAGGAGGAACAGGTGTGTGTGTGTGTCCATGTGTATGTATGTGTGTGTGTTTTGTCAGTATGAGTGGTTGTAAAAGTATTTCTCTAACCTTCTCCTTTCCGTCTGTCTTTAACAGAAGAGTAAGATAAAGGGGAGGGAGTACACCAACATTAAGTATTCTCTGTCTGACCTGACGGGTGGAGACCAGCTGCAGAGCCCTCTGCCTCCCTGCACCCCCAGCCCCACCCCCAACTGCACAGAGTGAGTACCTACCCACAATCAGTTGTGGGGGAAAAGTACCCAATTGTCATACTTGAGTAAAAGAAAATGAAAATGACTCAAGTAAAAATGAAAGTCACCCTAAAATACTACTTGTGTAAAAGTCTAAGTAGTTACCTTTTAAATGTATTAAATGTAAATGTAATTTCTAAAATATACTTAAGTATCAAAAGTAAAACTATAAATCCTCACAAATTCCTTATATTAAGCAAACAAGTTAATCATTTTTATTTATTTACAGATAGCCAGGGGCACAGTCCAACACTCGGACATAATTTACAAATGAAGCATGTGTGTTTAGTGATTCCACCAGATCAGACACAGTAGGGATGACCAGGGATGTTTTCTTGATAGGAGAATTGGACCATTTTCCTGTCCTGCTAAGAATTCAAAATGTATAGAGTACTTTTGGGGTGTCAGGGAAAATGTATGGAGTAAAATCTATATTTTATTTTCTTTGGGAATGTAGTAAAGTAAAAGTTGTCAAATATGAATAGTAAAGTACAGATACCCCAAAACACTACTTGAGTAGTACTTTAAAGTATTTTTTTTTTTTAAGTAGTTTTACTATTACCAACTACTATACTCAAGCTAACACTTAGCTAGTCAGTTTCAGTTGAGAAATACCTTGACTGATGCGTTTCTCTGCCTGTGGTTTATATGTGTGTTTTCTCTTTTCTTTCCCTGTGTGTGTGTGTATAGGATGAGGGAGGACAGCTCTAGAGTGTATGAGAACGTTGGTCTGATGCAGCAGCAGAAGAGCTACAGATGAGATTCACCTTTGACCCCCACGCTGTCCCAGGTAAATACGGGAACTGTGTCTTGAGTTCATTTTGCGGTTGTTACTTTTTTTTGTTATAAACGACCGAAATTCTCTCTCTCCCTCTCCCTCTCAGGAATCTGTTAAATTTTTGTTGCCAGCTGCACCTGAACACCTGAGACGTGATCACGATGACTACACGGAAAAGAAGAAAATTTCAAATAACGAAAAACTAAAATCTGAGAGGTCTGAGAGAACCGAGACTAACGGAGGGGTTTTTGTTCCCTTCCTCCTCCTCTGCTCCTTATCCTCGTCCCCCCTCTCTCTCCAGGAACAGTATCCCTCTAGTCCCCTAAACCACTGTGATTATCTGGAGAGCCCTAACGAGCTTAATGACAGAACTTAATAACAAGCCTAAACCCCTAAACTTAACCTCAGCCTGAGTTTAGACCTTCTCAGACCAGACCCAGGCTGAGTCTAGCAGTGCTCTGTTCTCGGCTCACTAGAGGGAGAATAACCTAGCTTACCTGTTCTGTTTGTCATTGTTCCACCCTCTCTTTTTGGCATGAATTTTTCTTCTGTCTTATTTCTTATTAACCAAAGGAAAGACACGCATAGATCGTTTGTTTATTGGGAAGTAGTGAGATGAGTGAGCCCTTCTCAGAGTTGAGAAAAAAGGCCTGTGCCAAAATGGTTTCATCCAACATCTCGGCCAATCAGTGGTCTCCCTCTGCCCGGTCAAACCAGAGTGTGGGGGGGACACTGTTTGCAGAGAAAAAAGGGATACTTCCAGTGGTAATATTGTTTTCATTTTTTGTATCATGTTTTCTGTTACTGAAGGAAGAATTCTGGGTATTGTAGTGATGTCATTTAAAAAAAATCTTCACCCCCCTCAAACTAGAGTCCCAATAACTTCCCAGTGGATTTCTATTCAGGATGTTGGGGAGGATAATTTTTGTTGTCTTTTTAAAGGCATATTTTTTGGTTTATTTTTATTTCATGTTTTTTGTTGTTGCCACAGTGATACTCAGTCTCCCTTGGTTACCATTCCCAAACTCGCACCCGATGTCCTTAACGCCGCATTCACATAGCAACGTAACAGCTACAGCACAAGCCTTGTACCTTGGGTGGAAATGGCGGCTAGAACTCCCAGGGTGCCTTGTGTTCCCACTAAGCACTAATGTGGGGTCTAAGGGTTGTTTCTGGAGGTGAGGTCGCCTCGCCCCATACTGTTCATAAGTGCTGTTATAACAACGAACAGAAGAGTTGTCTACAGCACCGACAGTGGGGGACGAGATTAGAGGTAGGGTGCTTCCTCCCAGGCTCTTATGTTCCAATGTTACTGTGGAAACTGTTTCAGAGTTTCTGGTGTAACTTGTTGTTTATGCCAGTCCGCCTAGCAACATGCATCGCCACTAAGATGCGGCTGCCCTAAAAAGTTTTACATTATTTCTTTTTTAAACAAACATAATGATACTATTGCATTTTGTGTTTTTTATTTTCTGTTCTTTTTAAAGATGAATGCCTATTGTGTACTTTTGAAGCACCACATGAACTTAATTTTCTCTGTTTCGAGAAGCTCCTGCACATTTTGGATTTCTGGCAATTTTAGTTTTCATTGTCGTGGTTGTCATGGAAACTACAGGTCCACTGTTGGTTGGCCGGATTTAACTTGATAGGTTAAAAGGGGTGCCTGGTCACTCTCTCTCACAGACACACACAGACACACACACACACAATTGCAATCAGCTGCAATTCCTTTGTTCTACATTTGTGTGTCACGGTTGAACGTGCAGTTTCAGTCTCTGTTTATTATTTTGCTAGGTGCATCACACTAAACCACATTACTTTCTCGATCTGTTGTCCATACGAAACTAAGTGCTTATTGTCGACTACAGTATTCTGGAAAGGGTTGTTCCCAGGTTGATATATTAATTTAATATATGTGTTTTGTATGTACATTATTACCATGATAAAGTATCTACCCATTTCATTTCAAATGTGTAACATAACGTTAGCTTTTTCTCCGACACGCCTCTCCCCTTCTACACATTTGATTACTGTTTAAAGGTTTTTGTTTTTTTTACATTGCAGCTCGTTTCCTATATAGTGCAGTGCACTGTTAATGGCCAGAGCCTTATGAGGCCAGAAGTAGTAACCTATATAGGGAATAGGGTGCCATTTCAGATTAGCCCTTTGGGTAATGCAGGGAGGGTTGAGGAGGAAGTTGTGATCTTCTGTATGTCCAGGGTTATGTTCTCATTCATCCCCCTTTTCCCTAACGTGTGCACTTGTTCACTCCCCCTCGTTGTATTTAAAAAATATTGGATTGATTTGTGTAAGTTTGCTGTCTTGGCGATGGAGGTCTAGAACGTTCCTTTTCTCAGCCTCTCTGGGGCTCCAGGTACAAGTTACCCCTAAGCACTGATCTAGGATCAGCTTTGCCACCCCAAGACCTAAGCTTGACCATTCGGAGGAAACCTATTTAACTGACTAGATCAATGTCTAAGGGCAACTTCATCCTATTCTGGGGAGGAGTTGTTCTTCTGAATGGTTAGTTTGTTTCTCTCCTTTGACTGAGTTCGGGGATCTTTAGTATCCACTGTGCTGTGTGTAGTGAGCCCGTTCATTGTACTGTAGGGTGTGTTTGTCGAACACTAGTCTGTGGCGTGCTTCTGGTGTTTTTATGTATCGTGGTGCGTTAGGATTTGTGTGTGTGTGTGAGAAAGAGGGTGTGTGAGAAAGGGTGTGTGCGTGAGAGAGGGTGCGTGTACACCAGAATACTGGTGTTTCAGCTGCCTGCTCCTCGATGCCTGGTCATCTCTTCTGGATTCTGTTTTCCTCTGATCACGATGAAATGGCTTTTTTCTCTTGTTTCCTGTTTGTTTCTGTCACGTAAAAGCGTTTACATGCATAGATGTGCCTCCCTATGCATATGCATTACATGTGTTGGTTATACTCTGAGAAGCCAGTGCTCTTCAGTCTCACCTCCATACTTAACAACCTGAAAACACTTTAATGTGAACTCCTGTCAACCCTGACAGCATACAAAAAAAAGGAAAAATGTTGAACTCAATGCAAACAAACGAAACAAACTATATTTTTTAACTTGTATATTGTACATGAATATCTTGTAGAGGAGAATGTACTTACTAAACATATCTAATTGCCAATAAGATAAACTGTCTGTGTAATCTAATAGCTCTCTACCCTGTGTCGTGGAGTTGGAGCTTTGTCACAAAGCTTAAGAGGTTTATCGTATTGTATTTCATTGCAGGTAACCTGGGTAACTTCCTTGATAACGATAATAAACGGCAATGCTCATGCCTCAAAACGTCTCCCTCCTGTTGTTATTGGCACTCCAATGAATAGAAAGACGTCACACTGCGCAGTCAGTCAGTTACACACACTGATTGAAAGAGTTAAAGCCGTCGAGCGTCCCTTATGCATTTTCAAGGATGTCATTTTCGGTTGGGGCGCATTCTTACAGAACCATGCAGCTAAGTTGATGAAACCCCCAGCTAAGTGGCGGTGTAGTGCCAGCATCAGAGGTCTGACCAAGGTGCATTCATTAAAGAAACAGCACCTTGGTCCTAAAGCATGTTGGCTTTTAATGATAAAATAGCACTTTCCGCTAATTATTTCCTCAGAGCTGCTGAGTACAGCACAGTAGCTCTTACATTCAGCTGTGGAAGCCTGCCAGCACTGTTGAGCAACCATTTATCTTGTAGAGTGCCCAGTTTCCAGGACTGTGTGTCCGTGCCTGCACGCGAGCGAGCCCCTAAGAACTGCCTTTGTATCCGTTGTTGCTCACTTCAATAGTAACGTTAACGACAAAGGATTTGAACAAGACATCTGACCTCGGATCTGTTCTTAGTGGGGATAACCTTCTCCCACTCTAAAGGTAAAAGAACTGTGTTGACTGTGTGGTCATAAGTATATCGACACTGGAGTACTCCAAGGAAACTCCCAAATGTAACTTGGTGCAATGGAATGGGAATAGTTGCTTCTCTCCCATGTGATGTGTAGCCTACGTCTTGGTCTCTGTTATGCCATAATCTCTGGCCAATCCTTCTTTCCGGCCTCCCAGTCTGGGGGCAGCAGTGTGTTGTACCCTCAGTAACATAGATTCCTAAAATGGTGGGGACGTTCTTTCTGCTCTGTGTCGGATCCTGTCTCCTGCTGCTGGTTGTGCTGAGGCCTCGGAGGCCCAGGAACTTCCCGCCAGGACCACCGCCCATTCCCATATTTGGGAACGTTCTGCAGCTGAGCATGAAGAATCCTATGGCTGGCTTGGATAAGGTAAGAAAACGGAACGAGCACACGAGAAAGTTGCAATGTCTTTATTTTCTTCATATTTTGGGGTTTTCAAAGGTGAAGTAGGCCATGAACAAACATGTAGGCTTTAGCTAAGCGAGCTAACAGTCTACTGTATTGTTTTCTAGCTGTCTGGAGAGTATGGGGAGGTGTACAGCCTGTTCCTGGGCTGGAGGCCTGCCGTGGTGCTCCATGGTCTACAGGCGGTACGGGAGGCACTTGTGACTAAATCCCTGGACTTCGCTGGACGACCACAGGGCATGATGATCAACCACGTTACAGAGGACAAAGGTTATATGTGTTAGCCATGCAACAAGATATCATAGCATTTTATACTGCTGTCATATTACATTATACCATGTATTACATGGCAGTGTATTGCAATGATTTAGCTCTACCGAACCATGCTTTAATGGGAGGTTTCTAGAGATTAGAGGTATATTGTGGCTCAGGCTCAGAAGATTAACCCAGTGTTTCACCACCACAGGTCTGATCATGGGTAACTACGGGGCGGTGTGGAAGGAGCACCGGCGCTTTGCTCTGACCACCATGAAGAACTTTGGTCTGGGGAAGAGATCCATGGAGGAGAGGATCCTGGAGGAGACGGATCACGTCTGCACTCGGCTGGAAGAGAATGCAGGTATGTAACCCTCATCTAACCCTTCGTTGAGGATCAAAAAAGGTGTTGTTGAATTGAACTGGATCCTCAATGTTAACTTATTTTTTGAGGTTTTTAGAGGAAGAGCTTTAATTACTGTCAAATGTGTTGGAAACAAACTTCTTCATAGCAACAGTGTGTTATTTGTCAGGTAAATCCTTGGACCCTGTGACTCTGGTCCACAGCGCTGCGTCCAACATCATCTGCTCGGTCCTGTTTGGTCATCGCTATGACTACCAGGACCCAGTCCTCTCCTTCATCATCAACAGCTTCAAGGAGAACGCTCAGATTGCTAACGGGCCCTGGGCTGCTGTGAGTTACAAATACACTCCATTTAACCTCTATAGCAGCATAAAAAGGTCACAGTTGTTGCACGCAACATTTCTCAGATCCAACGTCTTTAATGTTTTCACCTGAAGTAGATATTTGGGGAATTCTATTCTTTATTTAGCTCTGTGGACACTTATGTAGTCATTCATTAGGCCTTTGTGTGTCATTCTCTATGTAGGTCTATGACACCTTCCCACTGCTGCGGCGGCTGCCTCTCCCCTTCCAGAGAGTGTTTGACAACTACAGAGCTCTGAAGAAACACACCGTGGAAATAGTGGAGCAGCACAAACACACACGTGCACCGGGGAAGCCGCGAGACGTCGTAGACTGCTATCTGGATGAGATGGACAAGGTGTGTGTGTTATCCTGTCTTTAGTGTTAAATGACTGAATGTGTTTATACCACTGTTATTACATTAAGTTAGAACAGCTCTATAACGTGTTCTCCAGAGAGGTCCAGAGGGGTGTGTGCTGGAAGAGGAGAGGTTGGTGATGTTACTACTGGACCTCCATTTCGCTGGGACTGACACTAGCTCCAATTCCATACTCACGGCGCTGCTCTACCTAGCTACACACACACACATACAGGGTGAGTGGACGCGCACACACACACACCCTGGCTTTAGCTCAGTGGGCTAACTCAGTCTCATTGTCACTCAGGTGGCCCTGGGTTTGATACTCATTGGCGACATCATGTTATCACTGCAAACTGTTCCTACATGAGCTGTCTGGCACAGGCCAGGACGCGCATTAGCTTAAGACAGTCGGTCGGTCCCAAAGGAGACTAACAAAAAGTATTAATTTCTCTCCCTTTGTCTTCTCTCTCTTTGACTAAATCCCTCACTCCCCAGCCCAATGTCAGACAGAGATTGACGGTGTTCTGGGGGGGAAGGAGAGAGTGTCGTTTGAGGACAGACACAGGATGCCCTATGTGATGGCCACTATCCATGAGACCCAGCGTCTAGCCAACATCGCACCACTAGGGGTGTTTCATGCTACCATCAGACCCACCAAGCTCATGGGCTATGACGTACCAGAGGTACACACACAGATAACCTTTTAAATTACACACACACTCACACACACAAGGGACAGATCTGGTCAATGTTGGCCCTTTGGGGAACAAGGCTTGTGGGCTATAACATACCCAAGGTGATAAGTGACATTCACACACAAGCACACATACACACACATGAGTGCACACACAGACACACACACACACACACACACACACACACAAATGCATTGACCTTCAGCATTCAACATGTATGGTCATGAATTTGGCATTATCCTTCAGTTGTTATTGGCCTCTCTCCCCATCTCTTTGTGTTTTTCTCTCTCTTGCTCCCTGCCCACCTCTGTCTCCTACTACCTGTCTTTCTGCCTGTCTTCCCCTTATCATTCTATTTCTCTCCATCCCTCTGCCCCCCTACACTCTCCTCTCTCTCTCCCTCCCTCCCCCTTTCACTCACTCTCCTTCCCCATCCCTCTCTCCCTCCTCTCTCTCTGTCTTTCCCTCGCTCTCTGGCAAAGGGGACTCTGGTTATCACCAACCTCACCTCTGTGCTCTTCGAGAGCAGCCAATGGGAGCGTCCAAATGACTTTAACCCTGCCCACTTCCTGAATGATGACGGGCAGTTTGTGAAACCAGAAGCCTTTCTGGTGTTCTCGGCAGGTAAAACTGATAATAAATAGCTTCTGACAACATGGCCACCAGTTCTATCAATCATATCAGTGCAGATGAATGAGAGGGGACGAGGAGAGACGATCGAGATGCAGCCAAAGGGTATAGACAGGAATACTGTCATCTTATTCTCTAGAGAGAAACGGAGCTGCTCAGTGGATCTACAGGTGTCTGAGGTTTATGATGTAAATCCTGGGCTCTTTATGTAACTAGTGTTTAGTTCTGGATTTATATAACTGCTGTTGTTAGTTATGTAAACGTGACAAGTCATGCTTCAGCCCCTGCTGGCCAAGTAGACAGTTTTTAATAAGCAAACAATCAGAGACAAAGAGAACAGAAACAGTGAAATTGGTAGTTAGGCCAGTGAGATTTTGTACTCTGTCATGATGTTACTGATAATGTTGTGTGTGTGTGCGTGTGCGTGTGTGTGTGTGTCAGGTCCTCGTGTGTGTCTCGGGGAGCTGCTGGCACGTATGGAACTCTTCCTCATCCTGGTCACTCTGCTGCAGCGATTCCACTTCCTGTGGCCAGAGGATGCTGGGAACCCTGACCTTTCACCTGTGTTTGGGGGGATCCAGTCACCCAAACCCTACAGGGTATCAGTCAGACTGAGAGGAAACCAGGGAGCCTGATGGAACCAGTTGGAGCCAGTGTTACTTTTAAATATGTCCCCACATTATTATGGAGTATGGAGGGGCTCCCGAGTGGCGCAGCGGTCTAAGGCACTGCATCTCAGTGCTAGAGGTGTCACTTCTGACCCTGGTTCGATTCTAGGCTGCATCACAACCGGCCGTGATTGGGATTCCAATAGGGCGGCGCACAATTGGCCCAGGGTCGTCTGGGTTAGGTTTAAAAATGTAAAGCATTGTGATATTTTGTATTGTATTTGACAGCTGTTCCATCATAAAATCTGTTTGGTTCATGTTTAAGTCATGTTTTAATTTTTTTCATAGCATCATTTATCCCTGTAAAGCTCTCTCATGTTTGTCCTGTACCTCATTTCAATGCTGGCACAGCTCTCCTGAAGCAGCGGACTTTAAAAAGAGTAATACGTTATATAGCCTTGTGCGTGTGTTGGGGGGGCAGGCGTGAGTTTTATATAGGCTTTTCAAGAGGGGCAATGCCTGGTCAATTAGGCAGCCAATGTACCGTGGCGAGAGAGCGAATGCTGTAGCACTGCAGAACCTAGTCCACTGCAAGACCTCGTCTCTCCTCTGTCATGGCCAAGAACAACCTCAAGAGGGCTACAGTGAGATCACTGAATCACACACACACACACACAAACCCTGTAGCAAGGACACTCTTTTTCAAAGACAGAATCAGTGAATGAGTAACCTCAGCAGGGGGTCAGGAGGGTCAGTTGGAATATTTCCTCTCCCTCGTATTCTAATCTCTATTCTAATGATTTAGAACATTCTAGAATAGGACTGTGCATTTGATTTGTGGACTATTGTATTCAGATTGTATGGAACAGAATAATGCTTGCAGCTGAGTTGCTCAGAGGGAAATAACGAATAGGACTATAAATAGAAGGCCAGTAAATAGGAAGACGCTGCCTCATATGGTATGGTGGATAAAACACCTGGGCATGCACAGTTAACCTGATAGGTTTAACCTGATAGGTTAATCAAGGGATTATCATTAGGGGACAGCCATGATGATGAGGATGTGTCATAATCATCATCATCATCATCATCAATTCATTGTAATGAACAACAATAGATCGCACCATTTATTATCAAAAGAAAAAAAGGCATACAAAATCCAGGGGTATAAATGTAGTGAACACTACAGTGCATCTTCATCACCATCATCATAGGGAGCTCTTCCACTCCTCACAGAAGAACCTTTCATCTCTTGTGTGGGAGGGGTTTCCCTCCTGTGGGTACGGTAGCTGCCTCTCACCCCCCGTTTCTCCGTTCAGCGCGCGACTGAGCGTGAGGGGGCGGGGTTCTGGGCTCGTGGCTTTAAATGAGGAGGTCGGACTACTCGGTCGCGTGCGAGTGGAGGGAGTGTTTGTGGACTGTTGTGGAAAGAGCGCTCCTATAGAAATTGTGACAGTCGCACAGAGGCAGGACGCTTTCTTTGATATTTCTCTCTCCACCTCTATTTCTCTTACATCTCCAATCTCTGTCGGAGGAAGAAAAACATTTAAAAGAACTGTTGGAGAAGTGTCAGGTAAGAGAAGTGAGAGCATTTTGATTGTGTGTCAGTATGTGGTTGATTGGAAAAAAAGATGACGTTAGATTAGAAGGACTCGACAAGAATGAATTGACCTATATGGATTGCAATAATCCATCATTCAGGATGTAAATAGTCAACATGTGCCATGTCTGAGAAAATTATACATCTTGTGAACATTTTAGAGGGGAAAAAAAGGTTGATTTATGTGAACATAGAAAAGGACTTCCATTCATTCTATTCCTCCCTTTCCAGTAATTGAATGCCCCACTCTGTGTCACCACTGCAGGACATAATTTATTACAGTGAGATCCACAAAGAGCTGCATACTGAGATGACAGGAGAGGTTGATGTCTCTGTAACCTCAGTCTCCAGCCTCTTGTGGGTATATTGACACAAAAAGACTTGGGCTTAATCCCTTCTGGGGATAGAAGAGTGCGGAACAAGGTTCTTAAGGGGCAATATGCTAAACAAAGCTTTCCTTGCCATGATCTCTTCAGGCCATATTCTCCCCCTTCCTTCACTATGGATTCATTTACATTTGACGTGTCAAGCTGCAAGTACAACGATTACGAAAAACAAGACGATGTCAAGTCAGCTACAGCAGAAACAGACAGTCAGGACAGATAGTGTGGAGTCTCTCCCCATTACTCCCCATTGCACCGACAGCCACTGTTTCAGACCTGTCTCACACGCACACTTACTCCGAACTAGCCGGTCTGTAAATGAGGTGAGGGAGCCTTCAGTTGCCAACTATAACACATACTGGCAGCAGAGAAAGGTCAAGATAAAGAACAATGTGAAAGAGGAGAAAAGCAAGTCAGAGAATATATATTTTTTCATGTTACAAGGTATGTGCGTGCCTGCATGCATGAGTGTGGAGAGGTCAAAGGTCAGGTTATGATTCCCTATAGAACATGCTCTAGCTGCAGTATATCGATCAGCTCTTATTTTCTCATGGTCTAGCATTGCCTGTGATAGGTATTATTGACCGTGTGTGCGTGTGTGTGTGTGTTTGTGTGTGGGATGCAGAGTTAGGCGCTGACTGAGGTGCTGAAACTGACAGTGCTTACATCATTCACTCCAAACCCCCACGGCTGCTGAAGTCAGGGGAAATATTCACCGGGTTGGGGGTTTTACCCTCTTAGTAGACAGATTTAAAAGTGATACATTGCAGATTGATCCCCTGCGGTCATCTACTAAAACAGCAAGTTCAAGTGTATGGAATGGCGTCAGGCATGATGTATATTGTCAGAAAGTCTCCAATCTTTCCCCTTGTCTTTGTGTAGTTGGACTCCTGGCTGTAATATAGTGTTCCTGTATTGGCACTGCTGCAGCCTGCAATATACAGTAGCGCTCCTGGAAAAGCACTCAATGTGATCCATTACTCCGCAATAGAAAGAGCAAGAGGGAGTTTGTCCTAGTTTTACAATGGTAAGATAAGACAGTGCTGCTGGACTTAATTACAATCTGCTGTGGACATTTATCACCCTAGAAAATAATTAAGATGGTGAGAGACGGATGTGGATGGCTGCTGTAGTTGTTTATGAGAGCATGATGTTGGAGTCTGGTTTGGCGCTGTCTGTATAGCACTGCACTGTCTGTATAGCACTGCACTGTCTGTATACTCTCCAGCTGTAGATGTAGATGAGCTGGGAAGGATGGAGTACTCAGCCATGTTGTAATGCCAAACATGCTATCAGTCGTTACTCCGTTACTACTGCAGTGCAGTAGCAGGCTGCTACTGCTACTACTACTACTACTATTATTATTATTACTACTATTGCTACTATTACTACTACTACTACTACTACTGCTACTATTGCTACAATTACTTCTTCTAGTACTACTACTACTATTACTACTATTACTATTATTATTACTACTACTATTACTATTACTACTACTATTACTATTACTACTACTACTACTATTATTATTGTTACTACTATTACTACTACTATTACTACTACTACTACTAGCACTACTACTACTACTACTACTACTAATACTATTACTACTACTGATACTACTACTATAACTACTAACCCTTACCCTAAACCTAACCGCTAACCCTAATTGTAACCCTAAACTTAAAATGGCCTTCACGAGGGAGAATTTTCCTTGTTTTACTATCCTTGCTGGGACTTTTCGGTACCTGGAAGATTATAATATGTCTTGGGTACACACACACACACACACACACACACACACACACACACACACACACACACACACACACACACACACACACACACACACACACACACACACACACACCTATGTAGAAAAGAATGGGAAAGGATAGCCTGCTGCCATTGCTTATTCATTTCGTACATTATGGACTCTCCATGATGATAAATGGAGGTCAGGGTTGGGGTGAACTCAATTCCAACCTAATCCATTTAACCAATCAACTCACATTCATGAGTTGGACAGTTTCCCATTGCTTTCAATGAGAATTTTCCACCTCATTTCATCCAGGATGTTGGAATGTATTTTCGTCAGTTTGGCACAGTTGGAACCTACAGTAATTGACTTCCTTCCCCAAATCTGCAGGGAAAGCGATGTCGTTCTTTACTTCCCTGGCTGCTCTCTCTCATGACAGGGTTTGAAAAACAGATATTCTCCGGCACAACAAAGTGTGACCAGAGGTGATTAATTAGCAATGTACCATGAGTATGTTTGGAGTGTGTATAGCCGTGAAGGGTGGTGGTGTTGTGCGTATGTGGAAGCAGTAGTGCGTGTTCGATGCTGAATCAGGCGGTTGCATATCCTTAGTGAATATTAAGCCGTGTCCATTTCCTCTGAGTACCATACTGTTAATATGTTTTGTGACAGTCGTCCCCTGGCTGGGAAAATGAATGTGTGAGGGAACCATAACTATAGATTCATTCTGAACCTGAGACCTGAGCTGAATGTTGATGCTGCATGGCCACACAGCCGTATCTGAAAGAGAGGATAGAACCTCACACATCCACGAGCTGGATAGAAATAGAGCAACAAATGAGCTCTTATGAGCAGAAAATCTTTGGCACATTATTCCCAGTATTGGACACCCCATTTCTTACAGAGAGGTACCCTACTGGTTCTGAGAAGTACCCTTCAAAGGTGACTAACTCTCCTCCTGGAAAGATACTTAGTATGCAGGAATGTGCAGGACTTTTTGATCCCATGAGTAGGGTTGCCAGTGGCGATTTTAGCATGTATATCTTGGTGCGGCAAACAAACACATTTTTTTTAGACGCATGCCAGCAAAGTCACTACACAACACAACACAACACTAAACAATACATTAATTGCACTATAACAGTGACAAACGATGCCCACAAACTGTTAGGGCCTACATAAAACTGTCCCAACAGCAGAGCTTTCTATTCAGCACCATGGAGTGAATCCTTCCCAGCACTACACCTGGCTATCAGCGGAGCCTTGTCTGGCAGCGAAACAGTTCATTCAGCCTCATTTACTGCCTTTAAAAAAAACATAGCTGATATGGCTGGCTTGCTTAAACAAATGTGGTTTCTACTGACAATTGAGATGTACGAACTATGGCATAAGGGAACGATGAGCGGATAAGAGGCAATCCGTCATTTCGAGTAAGACATTAATGAGCGAGCTAAGATGGACGTAGTCAATATAACTATTTGTTCAGCACTTTTGAAAAGTACAGCGTGAGAATTCAGAACATAGGCCGTTCTTACAGTATTCTCCCTGTACACCAAGTTAGAACCGTAGGATAAATAAATGGGGAAGGGAAAGGGAAAGGGGGATACCTAGTCAGTTGTACAACTGAATGCATTCAACTGAAATGTGTCTTCCGCATTTAACCCAACCCCTCTGAATCAGAGAGGTACGGGGGGCTGCCTTAATCGACATCCACGTCTTCGGCTCCCGATATAAGCAGACAATGAAAGCTATTATAATATTCAATGATTACATTTCTCTAAAACTGGTTATAGGCTACATTTGCACCACCAAGTCAGAACAGTATGCTAAGTTATGATGGGGAAAGGGACCAAATTATTAGGGTGAGGCACATGGGCTACTAACAGCTTACTACACAACATACACGGAGTATTACTTTCTTAGCTACAGTATACATATCTCCCTGGCATATTACATAATTTATGCAGCAGTATACAATACATTTTTGGGCTCACCTTGTTGTGCTGTGCTCACTTGAACAGGAAGGTGGCGCAGCGGTCCTTCTTGTGGGCAAATTTTGTCATCAAACATTATCAAAGTCTGGCATTCTGGATTGATGGTGCTTTCAAGACAACTGGGAACTCTGAAAAAAACAAGGTTGAATAATGACGTCAGTGATCTTTAGGTCGGAGCTCTAGAAAGAGGCCCGAGTTCCCGATTTGGAATTCTGAGTTGGATGAGTGTTCAAAATGTATTTTCCCAGTCGGAGCTTGATATTTTCAGAGTTCCAGTTGTCTTGAACTCTGAGATTTCCCAGTTCCAAGTTTCCAGTTGTTTTGAATGCGGCAGAAGTCATTCTGGATTGACAGCATGGCCAGTGTATTCAACCTTTTTCTGGCCCATGGTGTTGCATGTGAATGTTTATCCTTTTAAGCTTGGAAAAGAGACCCTTAATAAGCATAGGTGTCCCGCTAGCAGGACAACTTCTGGTAAAACTGGAGGGCACGCAATTCAAATAAATCATAATCATAAATATTATGGATTTTAAACATTTAGGTACATAAAAGTGTCTTATATTGGCTGAAAGCTTAAATTCTTGTTAATCTAACTGCACTGTCCGATTTACAGTAGCTATTACAGTGAAAACATGCCATGCGATTGTTTGAGGATGGTGCCCCACATCAAAATATTTTTCCACCGGCACAGGTTTCATACATTCACATATAACAATTAAATATTCACTTACTTTTTGAAAATCTTCCTCTGATGTGTCATCCTATGGATCCCAGCTATAACATGTAGTGTCGTTTTGTTAGATAAAATCCTTCTTTATATCCCAAAAAGTCTGTTTAGTTGGCGCAATCGATTTGAGTAATCCACTCGTTCAACTTGCAGAGAAAGGAATCCGAAAATCTACCCCTAAACTTTGTTTCAACAAGTCAAAATATGTTTCTATTTACTCCTCAGATACCCTAAAATGTTATCAAACTATAATATTTCTTTCGGAAAGAAGTATGTTCAATAGGAAACCGATTTTAGCAGGTGCGTAATGTCTTCATGGCGTGCGCAAACACAAATTTCCAAGACTGTGTCTTTCTACTAAAACTGTTATTTCTTATTCAATTTTGAAGTTACAAGCCTGAAACCTTGAACATAGACTGCAAACACCCCATGAAAGCCATAGGAATTGCACCCAGGGAGTTTTCAATATGACCGTTCTCTTGCATTTCTAAGAGGATGGTCTCTCTCAAAAATAATCTTCTTTCCAATGGTACCAATTATATGCATATCCTGGCTTCAGGGCCTGAGCTACAGGCAGTTTACTTTGGGAACGTCATTCAGGCAGGAAGTGGAGAGAAAAGGGGCCTAGCCCTAAGAAGTTAAACCCAGGCTTGGACCACACAGCCTCTCCACTGAATAGCAGGCTAGTGATTAATTTGCAATGCTTGCAGTTAGCCATTGATTCCTTCCAAACCACTCATTGTTGAATTTGCGATTTACAACTTGTTGTGTAATGTTTATGTCCAATGGCCGATGAGCACCGATACGTTTTATCTGTAATTTCTCTTCATATTACAAGGATTGAAAAGGATTTGCCAGTAGATTGTCGAACTGATTCATGATGATGACTACTAGCTAAGATTTTGAAAGTATGATGTTGATATGATCAGTCCAATAAAAAGCATGAGCTGGCGCACACCCAGAGAAAATTATTTAGTGTGGAGGTGCTGACTAACGGAGAACAAACTGTAAGCTATAAAAACAAAGAGAGTCGCACACCATATATATAAGCTCCCAGTAATTTATTGGGTAAAAAAACACCAATGGTATGGCATCACTGTGTCTTCTTCAGGGTAATGTCATGAATGGTTGAACCAGTTTATGTAGACAAACACTGCAATTCGTACAATCAATGACAATAGTGAGGGGTGTGTCGTAATTGCTACAGTAGGTTGATCAGAATGAACCGAGCGAAACTGTTAAAAGACAATAGCTCACAGCATATTGAATATATTATGTCATTGTTATCATTAGCATTAGCATAACATTAACATTATTGTTTCATAAAATGTACCTATATATTTAAATATTTCCAATTTCATGAAATGTTTTTGTAATCTTTTGGTTCAACCATAATGCATAACAGGCATCATCAACAGGGGGAACATATTGGGTGTACTCTGATAAGCTGTAGAAAGAATATATTCATTTACAAGACCTGTTCATAGAAAATATAATTGTTCATAAGAAGGGTGATGAGATAGATTACTCCCTTTGTCTTGCATGAGATGGTACCCCTAACAGGAATTTTTCGATCTGTATGTGGATGTCTGAAGAAGGATGTTTCTGTAGTGCTATTGCACTGTGCTCATGAGCCACGTTTGTAGTTCCCATTTGGAATGGATGTCAAGAGTGTCTGAGTGGGCTCAGGGATCAGGTCAGATCTCACCAAGCTGTCTCCAATATTGTGACCACTCTTATTGACCACCAGTGGGGGTTCCTTGAAGAGGTGTGCAATTTTGTTTTCCTTAAAGTATCCTTTTTATGTTACTGTCCCCACTACAACATAAATACTCAAATACATGTCATTTTGTCCTTCTGCTTCTTTTGGGGAGTGCAAATATGGCCGACCGGTGGCTTCAAAGCCTCTCACTGGCCAATACATAGCATCAGTAATCCAGAAGTTTATATATATCATTGTTCCTTCCTGAAGATGTGTCTCTGGGAAACTTCTTCTTCCCCTTTATATCTCTTTCTATCCATCTCTTCCTCTGTTTATCCACCCACCTCTGACCTCTACTACTCCTTGTTCTCTTTCTATCCCTCACTCCTGAACCTCTTCCATCACTGACTGACCAAAGGCTCAATGCTATGGATAATGGCAGGTGTACTACTTTTAAATTTCAGTGCAGCATTTTATTTAGTGCAAAATTATTGCATTATGGAGGCAGCATTGAATTGGGTACAGGCATATCTAACTGACAGGAAACAGTCCACCTATATCAATGGGTCATTTTCTTCCCCTCATGCTTTAAACTGTGGAATACCGCAGGGCAGCTGCCTTGGGCCCCTTCTTTACTTAATATATACCAACGACCTTCCTTATGCCTTATCTGAAACTCAAACTACTATATTTGCAGATGATACTACAATTTATACATCAAGACAATCGGTTTAACAGATATAGCAAGCTCTACAAGTAGATCTGGGAAATATCAGGGAGCGGAACAAACTTGTTTTGAACACCAAGAAAACCAAGGTTATGTTGGTCTGTTCTACCAGGAAAAGGTCAACACAGCATGGGATACAATTAAGTACGAGGGGAGTAAAAATTGAGGAAGTGGCAGAAACCAAACTACTAGGAGTGCAGCGTCTCAAATAAGTAATCTATGTAAAAAAAAAAATATTACATGCATGCATGATCAGAAGGATAGCTAAATATTTACCGGGAAAGATTCTTAAGCAAACAACCCAAGCATTAATTGGGAGTCAAGTTAACTATTGTTCTGTGTGCATCAGATTGAACAGAAACAAGCAGCAAGGATTGTTTTAATGTGGAGATATGGTTCTTCTGTTTTAGTCATGCTCAATGCTCTTGGTATCAGGTTTGAAGGTAGGTGCAAAGGTACAGGATGGCAGACTGGCTCAGGGTCAAGCAGAAGTAGGTAATCCAGAGGTGGGGCAAAGTTACAGGACGGCAGGCAGGCTCAGGGGCAGGCAGAGCGGTCAGGCAGACGGGCTCAGAAACAGGACAGGCAAGGGTCAAAACCAGGAGGGCGAGGAAAAGAGAGACTGGGGAAAGCAGGAGCTGAGAAAAAACGCTGGTTGACTTGATAAACAAGACGAACTGGTAACAGACAAACAGAGAACACAGGTATAAATATACAGGGGATAATGGGGAAGATGAGTGACACCTGGAGGGGGGTGGAGAATCACAAAGACAGGTGAAACAGATCAGAGTGTGACAGTACCCCCCCCCCCCCTCCGCCCCCCCCACTAGGGGCGCCACCTGGCGTCCTACCTTGGCGCATACCTGGTTGACCGGGGTGTTGGCGTTGGAAATCCGCGATGAGGCCTGGGTCCAGGATGTCTCTGGCTTTGAAGAACCTGTCGGACGTGGAACACATGTTCTTGGGGGGAGTGGGGGAAAACGAAGATGTCATCAATGTAGACGAAGACGAACCAGTTCAACATGTTGCAGAGAACATCATTTACCAGAGCCTGGAACACAGCAGGGGCATTGGTGAGGCCAAATGGCATGACCAAATACTTAGTAGCCTCTGGCCGTGTTGAAGGCGGTCTTCCACTCATTCCCCCCTGTATCCGCACCAGGTGGTAGGCATTCTGTAGATCCAGCTTGGAAAACACGGTGGGCCACTGGAGCGGCTTGAAGGCCGAGGAGATGAGTGGTAGCGGTTCTTCACCGTTATGCCATTGAGTCCCCCGTAGTCGATGCACAGGCGCAGGTTCTTGTCCTTCTTCTCCACAAAGAACCCTGCGCCGGTGGGAGAGGATGAAGGACGTATAAATCCTGCAGCTAGGGAGTCCCCAATGTAGGTGTCCATAGCCTTGGTCTCCGGTCCCGACAGCAAGTACAGTTGTCCCCGGGGCGGAGTGGTGCTAGGAAAAAGGTCAATCCCGCAGTCATATGGTCGGTGCGGCAGAAGTGAAGTGGCCCGGGCCTTGTTGAACACCTCCCAAAAGTCCTGGTACTCCGTGGGAATGGCGGAGAGGTCCGGGGCATCTTCTGAGCCCCCAGGAATACGGGGAAAGTTGCGCCGACTTCAGACACTGGGCATGGCAGAATAGACTGTAGCCCACGATGGCACCAGTAGACCAGTTGATTAGGAGGATTGTGTCGCTGGAGCCAGGAGAATCCCCAAACCACGGGAATCTGAGGAGACTTCATGAGCAGGAATTGAATAGTCTCGCTGTGATTCCCTGACACCCGTAGGAGGGGTAATATGGGAGGGGTAATATGAATGACGCGGCCTATAGAGCGCCCATCCAGTTCTCTAACATTCATGGGAGCAGAAAGGGGCTGAGTGGGTATGTTCAGCTCGGAAGCCAGGGTAGCATCCTAAAAGCTCTCATCGGTCCCAGAGTCAATGAGGACCCGGAGAGATTTAGACTGGTTTCCCCACAGCAGAATGGCATGAAAAGGGGTGCGGGCAAGGAAAGCAAGAAAGTTCTCCATATGGCCCACCAGAGTACTCACTCCTACCAGTGAGCCTGGTCTTTTTAAAGGACAAGAGGACAGAAAATGACCAAGAGTCCCACAATACAGACAACTCTTCGTGTTGATCCTGTATTACCATTCCGCTGGCAACAGCCAAGCTCTTACCTAGTTGCATAGGCTCGGGAAGCGGTGGCTCAGCCGTCTTCGGCAACTCTCGGGGAAGGTCGGTAAGCCTCAGATTCTCTCAGCAACGAGATCATCGGGGACTTCTGGGATGACACGGAGGCAAGATGGAATCCCTGGACATGCAAGCAAAGTCGAATTTCCTCTCCCTTCGCCGTTCCTGTAGTCGCCCATCGATTCAGATGGTCAAAGCGATGAGGGAATCGAGATCCGTAGGTAACTCCCGAGCTGCAAGCTCGTGCTCCTCCGAGACGCCGTGCAGGAACATATCGAACAGTGCTTCCTGGTTCCAAGCACTCTCTGCTGCCAACGTGCGGAATTCCACACAATCTGCCACACAGTGGGAGTCCTGCCGAAGCTGGATTAGCTTCCGGGCAGCTTCTCTCCCGGAGAATGGGACGTAAAAAACCTTCACCTCTCCCACAAACCCCTCCAGACTAACGCATATGACCAACTGTTGTTCCCATACAGCAGTAGCCCAGGTGAGAGCCCTCCCTGACATAGTGTGATGAGATAGGCATTCTTGGAGCAATCTGGGGGAAGGAGGGGGGCTGAAGCTTGAGAATGAGAGCACACTGAGCTAGAGACACCCGACAGGTGCTCAGCTCTCCATTGAAGCTTTCCGGGGGGGTGTAATTGGGGCTCCCGAGAAGGTGGAGTGACCGATGAGACGGCACTGCTAGCAGCTGGGTTACTGAGGGGCTGTAGGGTTACCACCGTAGTAGGCTGCCTCCCAGACAACCTGCGGAATTGCTCCAGCAAAATATACAATGCCGGTCATGGCGTTCAGCCAACGTTTGGACCCCCTCCCTAAGGCCACGAAGCAGTTCCTCGTGCCTCCCGATGGTTGCTTCTTGAGAGGAGATGGAGTCGCGCAGCTGGCCCGGGACTGCTGGGTCAGTCATGGCCAGTTCGTACTATCAGGTTTGAAGGTAAGACCCAGATGCAGACTGTGTCAAAGTAAATGTTTATTACAGCAACAGGGGCAGGCAAATGACAGGTCAAGGTAGTCAGGGCTTGATAATCCAGAGTAGGGGCAAAGGTACAGGATGGCAGGCAGGCTTAGGGGCAGGCAGAGTAGTCAGGCAGGCGGGCTCAGAGACAGGACAAGCAAGGGTCAAAACCAGGAGGGTGAAAAAAAGAGACTGGGGGAAAAGAAGTAGCTGAGACAAAATGCTGGTTGACTTGACTAACAAGATGAACTGGCAACAGACAAACAGAGAACACAGGTGTAAATACACAGGGGATAATGGGGAAGATGAGTGACACCTGGAGGGGGGTGGAGACAATCACAAAGACAGGTGAAACAGATCAGGGTGTGACACTTGGCTGGTCGTCAATCAACACAATAATTGAAAAAAAACATGCTTATTTTATTTCACAATGTACACCACTTAAAATAGCCAAACTCTATTCACAACAGTATTCAGTTGGTAAGAGACAGACATGAATAAATACTAGGAATAAATTGTCTACCATCTATGTGTTATAAAGACAGAAAAGAGGAATAGTCAAAATAACATTTCGATTTAGAGCAATAAAGAATTTGAAAAATGTATCTGAGCAAACCAGAAACCTTTAAAAATATATATGCAAACAATACTTACTTTAGAACTATTTAAATATAATAAATTGGAAGGTTGTGCGGAGACTATGGTAGATGAAGGAATCAATATATATTTTTTGACTATTAGAGTATTTATCTGGTTAATACTGTATGTCAGTGTATTATGTCTGTTTGTAACAGTGTGTTATATGTTAAAATGATCATATTCTAAATTGTATTTTAATGTTTAAGGACTCTTGGAAGATTAGTCCTAATGAGGACTAAAAGAGATCCTAATAAAATCAACTCAAATGACTCCTTCTCTCTTTTTCTCTATCCACCACAGGTGGCTGCTGAGGGGAGGACAGCTCATAATGGAAACCATGTGTTTGATGTCTTTGATACCATTCCACACATTCCCCTCCAGCAATTACCATTACCAAGTCCATTCTCCCCAATTAAGGTGCCAACAACCTCCTAAGCTATCTGCCCAGCCCTGACCTATGTCACATCTTCACCTCCATCCATCTCCTCAGGTCATACCACCTGTGATTGCAGCAGTAGATTGACAACAG
This sequence comes from Salvelinus namaycush, assembly GCF_016432855.1. Taxonomy (NCBI): domain Eukaryota; kingdom Metazoa; phylum Chordata; class Actinopteri; order Salmoniformes; family Salmonidae; genus Salvelinus; species Salvelinus namaycush. Next base: position 38,883,952 of record NC_052337.1, on the reverse strand, counting down.
GGCTGTCTGGAAGAGAAAGAGAGAAGGGGAGATGGAAAGAGAGAGGGAGAAAGAGAGAGAGAGGAAGTGAGAGAGGCAAAGGGAGAGAGTCAGAGGGAGAGGGAGAAAGAAGGGAGAGAGAACAAGCATTCATTAGCATAAGGCCTATGTTGTTGTTGTGGCGGACTGACTGCTGCCCCTGGTGTATCACACACACACACACACACACACACAATTTCACTCTCTCAAACGAGCACTGTTGCCGCCCCTCTGCTAATCAAGAGGGCTATGAACTGCCATGGCCCCCAAGCCCACCCCAATACCCAGCACACCACATGCAGATGGTCAGACAGGCACGAGAGAGAGAGACATTGTTACAACACTGTACATAGCCATAATATGACATTAGAAATGTTTCTATTCTTTTTAAACTTTTGTGAGTGTAATGTTTACTGTTCATTTCTGATTGTTTATGTCAACTTTGTTTATTATCTATTTCACTTGCTTTGGCAATGTACACGTGTTTCCCATGCCAATAAAGCCCACTGAATTGAATTGAATTGAATTGAGAGAGAGAGAGAGAGAGACACGTAAAACCCCAAATAATGCATGCAGAGCAGAATTAGGCCGATACCCACTAATTATCAAAATCCAGAAAAGAGGTGTTACATTCTACAACCACCTAAAAGGAAGCGATTCCCAAACCTTCCTTAACAAAGCAATCATCTACAGAGAGATGAACCTGGAGAAGAGTCCCCTAAGCAAGCAGGTCCTGGGGCTCTGTTCACAAACACATACAGACCCCACAGAGCCCCAGGACAGCAACACAATTAGACCCAACCAAATCATGAGAAAACTAAAATATAATTTCTTGACACATTGGAAAGAACTAACAAAAAAACAGAGTAAACTAGAATGCTATTTGGCCCTAAACAGAGAGTACACAGTGGCAGAATACCTGACCACTGTGACTGACCCAAACTTAAGGAAATCTATGACTATGTACAGACTCAGTGAGCATAGCCTTGCTATTGAGAAAGGCCGCCGAAGGCAGACCTGGCTCTCAAGAGAAGACAAGCTATGTGCACACTGCCCACAAAATGAGGTGGAAACTGAGCTGCACTTCTTAACCTCCTGCCAAATGTATGACCATATTAGAGACACATATTTCCTTCAGATTGCACAGACCCACAAAGAATTTGAAAACAAATCCAATTTTGATAAACTCCCATATCTATTGGGTGAAATACCACAGTGTGCAATCACAGCAGCAATATTTGTGACCTGTTGCCACAAGAAAAGGGCAACCAGTGAAAAACAAACACCATTGTAAATACAACCAATATTTATGTTTATTTATTTTCCCTTTTGTACTTTAACTATTTGCACATCATTACAACACTGTATATAGACATAATATGACATTTGAAATGTCTTTATTGTTTTGTGAGTGTAATGTTTACTGTAAAAAAAAAAAGATTCACTCTTCTTCTGTTTTGTCATGCTACAACCTTACTCTAAAATGGATAAAAAATGTCGCCCCCCTCCCCCCATCAATCTACAGACAATACCCCATCATGACAAAGCAAAAACAGGTTTTAATTTTTTTGTGCAAATGTATAAAATAAAAAAAACTGAAATAAATAAGGTTTTTTATTTTTACTAAATTTGCAAAAATGTCAAAATATCTGTGGGGTACTGTGTTGTAGGTTGATGAGGGAAAATATATTTTATAGATTTTAGAATAAGGCTGTAACGTAACAACATGTGAAGAAAGTCAAGGGGTCTGAATACTTTCCGAAGGCACTGTATGTGTCCTCTCCCTCCCCCTGTACAACCCTCTGATGTCACAGCATAGTCCCTAGATCTACAAGCCGTTTAGTCTTTTCCTATAGCCATATTTGTTAGCTGTCTTCTCCTTCAGCACACTGTGTCGTCAGTTCCTCCCTTCAGCGACTGAGGAAGATGTTTCTAGACAGCACTGCCATATCAGAGCTTTAATCCTGTCTGTGTTTGTGTGTGTGTGTGCTTTCTGCAGACTTAGTTTTGAGCATTTTTCTGCGCTTATGTCATTAGACGCGTGTGCATCGTGCATGTGTGTGTAGGTATATCCACAGAGAGTCATCAACAGAGATAGAGGGAGGGGATGTGCAGAGCTCCAAGCTTTATAATCTGCTTCCACTGAGTGAAGACTGGAGAGAGACAGGAGAGGATGAGAGATGAGAGGAAAGAGGGTGGAGATAGAAGGATGGAGAGGAGGATCCATTGTGATCCAGCTGTCAGGGTATGGAATCCTGTGGGAATGTAATTCTCTAGAATCTTCTATGTTCTATAAAGAACTCCCACTACATCAGCATATCACAACCAGGGAATCTAGGATAAGTGGAGTAGCAAAAAAGTTTCCCAAGGGTGGCAAAAAGCAAAAGGAAAAACAAAGCTTTTAAAATCATTGCATATCAAAATATTTTGACAGTTTTAACGTCCCTTTTTCAGGACCCTGTCTTTCAAAGATAATTCGTAAAAATCCAAATAACTTCACAGATCTTCATTGTAAAGGGTTTAAACACTGTTTCCCATGCTTGTTCAATGACTCATAAACAATTAATGAACGTGCACCTGTGGAACTGTCGTTAAGACACTAACAGCTTACAGACGGTAGGCAATTAAGGTCACAGTTATGAAAACTTTGGACACTAAAGAGGCCTTTCTACTGACTCTGAAAAACACCAAAAGAAAGATGCCCAGGGTCCCTGCTCATCTGCGTGAATGTGCCTTAGGCATGCTGCAAGAAGGCATGAGGACTGCAGATGTGGCCAGGGCAATAATTTGCAATGTCCGTACTGTAAGACGCCTAGGACAGCGCTACAGGGAGACAGGGCGGACAGCTGATTGTCCTCGCAGTAGCAGACCATGTGTAACAAAATCTGCACAGGATCGGTACGTCCGAACATCCCACCTGCGGGACAGGTACAGGATGCCAACAACAACTGCCCGAGTTACACCAGGAATGCACAATCCCTCCACCAGTGCTCAGAATATCCGCAATAGGCTGAGAGAGGCTGGACTGAGGGTTTGTAGGCCTGTTGTAAGGCAGGTCCTCACCAGACATCACCGGCAACAATGTCGCCTATGGGCACAAACCCACCCTCGCTGGATCAGACAGGACTGGCAAAAAGTGCTCTTCACTGACGAGTCACGGTTTTGTCTCACCAGGGGTGATGGTCGGATTCGTGTTTATCGACAAAGGAATGAGCGTTACACCGAGGCCTGAACTCTGGAGTGGGATCGATTTGGAGGTGGAGGGTCCATCATGGACTGGGGCGGTGTGTCACAGCATCATCAGACTGAGCTTGTTGTCATTGCAGGCAATATCAATGATGTACGTTACAGGGAAGACATCCTCCTCCCTCATGTGGTACCCTTCCTGCAGGCTCATCCTGACATGACCCTTCAGCATGATAATGCCACCAGCCATAATGCTCGTTCTGTGTGCGATTTTCTGCAAGACAGGAATGTCAGTGTTCTGCCATGGCCAGCGAAGAGCCCGGATCTCAATCCCATTGAGCACGTCTGGGACCTGTTGGATCGGAGGGTGAGGGCTAGGGCCATTCCCCCCAGAAATGTCCGGGAACTTGCAGGTGCCTAGGTGGAAGAGTGGGGTAACATCTCACAGCAAGAACGGGCAAATCTGGTGCAGTCCATGAGGAGGAGCTGCACTGTAGTACTTAATGCAGCTGGTGGCCACACCAGATACTGACTGTCACTTTTGATTTTGACCCCCCTTTTGTTCAGGGACACATTATTCCATTTCTGTTAGTCACATGTCTGTGGAACTTGTTCAGTTTGTCTCAGTTGTTGAATCTTGTTATGTTCATACAATATTTACACGTTAAGTTTGCTGAAAATAAACGCAGTTGACAGTGAGAGGACGATTCTTTTTTTGCTATGTTTACATGTACCCATCTCATTGTTATTCAATTATTAGAGATGCACAAATTGTTTTTGCACCCACCATGCGTCATGTCCGCAATGGTCATGTGAGGTGAAATGTGTATATTTTGGGATGTGATCTGTCAGTTTGTTTGTTTGACCTGACGAAGATCCCTTTCGGATCGAAACGTTGTCAATAAAGCGATGAATTGGGAGCTTTAACAGTGTGCGGGCCTTCTTGTTCTATACTAGTATTCTTTATTATCCCAGGACCAATGTTTTTAAGGATGTGCGTATGACCACAAACTTTTCAATCAATTGAATTTACCACAGGTGTACTCCCATCAATTTGTAGAAACATCTAAAAGATGATCAATGGAAACAGGATGCACCTGAGCTCAATTTCGAGTCTCATAGCAATGGGTATGAATACTTACGTAAATAATGTATTTCTGTTTTTTATGTTTAATAAATCAGTTTTTGCTTTGTCATTATGGGGTATTGTATGTGGATTGATGTTTATTCAATTTTTAAAATCCATTTTAGAATAAGGCTGTATGTAACGTAACAAAATGTGGAAAAAGTCGAGGGGTCTGAATACTTTCCGAATACACTGTATATATTATTAGGTACCGTTCACAAAAATGGATAGCTACTGCACACACTGAGTCACGTAGCTTGCTAAATAAAGCAGGCAGACAGGCTTCGAGGCATTCAGTTACTGTTCGATTGAATGTTACAATTGACAAAACGAGTAACTTAAGCAACTTTGAGCATGGTACGATTGTCGGTGACAGGCGTGCCGGTTCCAGTATCTCAGAAACGGCCACCCTCCTGGGCTTTTCATGCACGACAGTGTCTAGGGTTTACCGAGAATGATGCGACAAACAAAAGACATCCAGTCAGCAGCAGTCCTGTGGGTGAAAACAACTTGATGAGAGGTCGAAGGAGAATGGCAAGAATTGTGCAATCTAACACGCGGGCCACAAACAGGCAAATAACAGCAGAGTACAACAGTGTTGTGCATAACGGCATCTCGGAATGCACAGCTGGTCAGTCCTTGTCACGGATGGGCTATTGTAGCAGACGACCACACCAGGATCCACTCCTATCAGCTAAAAACAACAAGCGGCTCCAGTGGACACGCGATCACCAACACTTGACAATTGTGGAGTGGAAAAAATTGCATTGTCCCAACGAATCCCAGTTCCTGTTGGGTCATGCTGATGGCAGAGTTAGGATTTGGCGTAAGCAGCGTCCATGGACACCTGTACAGGCTGGTGGCGGTGTTGTACCACAAGCCAATCTGCAGCAACTGCCTGATGCCATCGCGTCAGCATGGACCCACATCCCTATGGAACGTTTCCTATTTGTAGAATCCATTCCCCTAAGAATTCAGGCTGTTCTGGAGGCAAGGGGTGTTGACACCGTACTAGATGGTATTAGATGTATTTAATAAACTAGCCAGTTGGTGTATCGACAAACTGATTGGCTACAGAGATTTTCCAGAGCTGTTGGGATTCCTGAGGTAGTGGAAAATCCATAGAATTAGCAGTGGTTGGACTCAGAATGTAAGGACCGACACTGGAGAAGAGAAGAGGGGGAAAGAGTGGGAGCAGGCGTGACAGGAATACCCCTCTAATTCTACGACTGCAGCATTACATGCCTGACAGTACCAGAACTGGGTTCAAATACATGTGTATTTGATTATTTGTTATGTAAATACTTGTTTTTTTGTGTATTTTAGTATTTTCAAATAATCTGGCCCAAATCAAATAGTAATTTTCTATAAATAGCTTACTAAAAAAAATATATACAAAATACTTATTTCCAAATACATTATTTCAAATTCCAAACAGACCTGGATTCAAATGCATGGAATATTTTAATATTTCTATTTGAATATATTGAATATTTCTATCTGTGTATTTGAGTATTTCCAAATACATTCCAATATTCAACTCCTTGTGTTTTCAAAGAAAATATATTGAAGTTCTTACTTCCAAATCTCTTTGAAAGTAATTGAAATACCCTAAATAGTATTTGAACCCAGGTCTAGACAGAACGACAGCCTCACCCATGTAGGCAATGATGAATAGCTGCAGATGTTTATGGATGAATTCCTACATTATACAAATGAGGACATGGAAAAAGGTTTGACGTCCTATTTCCATGGCATTTGTCTTTGAATTTATTCAATGTAATTAGAGTTCTACAGTATTTCTAGCGTGAAACGTAAAGAAACAAGAGGGAAAGGCCTTTTTGCATGACAGAAACACAGGAGGATGACACAGTCTGCCAGACCTAGCTAGCCCCTGGCATGACACACACACACACACAAAAATACATACACACACACACACACACAAAAATACATACACACACACACACACACAAAAATACATACACACACACACACACACACACACATACAAATACACACACACATACAGACATTCACAAATACACAAACACATACAAATACACAAACACACAAATACACACACAAATACACACAAACACACAAATACACACACACACAGCCCAGGGAACAGCAATTGTCCTTAGTCAACCCACACTGTCTCGTGGAGCTAAAATGCCTCCGCTTTCTTTTACTTCACTTAATTTTGCAGTTAGACTGCAGTTCCTTGGGCTGTGTGTGTGTGTGTGTGTGAGTGTGTGTGTGCGTGCGTGCGTGCTTTTCCCTGGGACAGTGTCAGTCGATAGATGCACAGTGACAGGTCCTCTCTCTCAGCTCACTGTGTGTGGGTGTTGCTTGTGCCGTGTGTGTCTGTGACAGCAGCTGCAGAGGACAGACAAGCTTGAGGACAGATAGATGCACATACACACACAAACACACACACACACACACACACACACACACACACACACACACACACACACACACACAAAGACACACACACAAAGACACACACACAAAGACACACACACACACACACATACACACACACACACAAAGACAAACATACACACAGTATATTGTTATAAAACCACCTGGTTCATTAAAATCAGACTCAAACCAGATGTGAACTGAAAACGTACATTATTTTTATTTTTTTGGAAAGAGAAAAAAATCGAACAGAAATGTTATTTCAAATTGACTCTACGTGCAGCTTTCAATCTTCTTCCCGAGATGAAAGACGTGTCTACTGTAACTTCCTCCTGGCGTCTGTGTGTGCGCGTTCGCTCGTGTGTGTGTTGGAGTGAGCTAGAGGAGTGCAGAGGTCTTTGTTTTTATGGTGCAGGTTCAGTCCAGTGCTCTTCATGACTGGTCTGTTCTCTCAGGGTGTTAGATGGGATGTATCCTCCTGTGCTATTCCACTCCTCTGCAGGTACTTCCTGATTCAGATGACCTGAAATCATGAGTATGCATATGCACGAGCATGCACGCAGGCAATCGCACACACACACACTGCGCGTGAACACACACAAGTGCATGTGCACACACAGACACACATGCACTAGCGCGCACACAAGTCCCTGTATCACCCAGCCCTGTAAAGCGTAAATTTAACAGAAGTCCTTACAGTGACAAGTTTACTTGTAGTGGTGGGTCAGAGGAGAAGAGTTCCCATCAACCTCTAACATACAAACACACACACACACACACACACACACACACACACACACACACACACACACACACACACACACACACACACACACACACACACACACACACACACACACACACACACACACACACACACTCTGATCTAAATATATATATTTTTACATCATATTTCCTTGCGTGTCATCCTACTGACTAACTCCCTTCAGTCATGTCTCTGGCTTTGATCTTAGTCCCGTTATCCCTGCACACTGTGTGTGTTTGAGAATTACATCATGTTCAACTGTCGCATGTCCTCCCTCTCAGTGGATGACATTAAGAATCAGATAACTGTTCTGTCCCCACCCCTTTACACTGATCTAGACCATTGATTTACAACACCACTTCAACCAGCCGACTCAATAGTGTGTGTGTGTGTGTGTGTGTGTGTGTGTGTGTGTGTGTGTGTGTGTGTGTGTGTGTGTGTGTGTGTGTGTGTGTGTGTGTGTGTGTGTGTGTGTGTGTGTGTGTGTGTGTGTGTGTGTGCCACAAAGTTGGTTTATTGAGTATAATAGGCTACACGAGTGATATACCGGTAGGTGTCATGACCCATACATAGCCACAGGAAGCAGGGATGCCCTGAAAAATCAGAATGAAAAAAAGATATTCACTGGGCCTTTTACTAGTCCTGTATTAGTGGGCAATTATTTTGTTTTATGTGATGTCGTACAATGTGTGTGAGAGATGAGGTCAGTGTCATGCCATTGTAGAACGTTCCTTTCCCCCCCCCCCCACTTCAGCCTCAACCACCGATGTCACACGCAGACACACACACACACGCACACACACACACAGTTACAGAAATCAGTTAGGTTGCCAAACTGCCCGCTGTCACGGCAACCCCTGACATTTCCAATCATCAGGGAGAGAACATTATGAAAGGACAGAAAGGGCTGAAGAGAGAGAGGGGGGAGGAGAGAGAGCAAGAGAGAGAAAGAGAAAGAGAGAGATATGTTTCCCATGCCAATAAAAGCCCTTAAATTGAATTGAGAGAGAGGCAGGGCAAACAGCTTGGTGATGCTTTGATATCAGTTATGCTGATGGCTATATTGTAGATATCCTGTATACTTATAAATGAACACACACAGTATCAATCATTCAATCAAATGTATTTATAAAGCCCTTTTAACATCAGCAGTTGTCACGAAGTGTTTATACAAATACCCAGCCTAAAACCCCAAAGTGCAAGCAATGCAGATGTAGAAGTACGGTGCCTAGGGAAAACTCCCTAGAAAGGCAGGAACCTAGGAAGAAACCTAGAGAGGAACCAGGCTCTGAGGGGTGGCCAGTCCTCTTCTGGCTGTGCTGGGTGGAGAGTATAAGAGTAACGTGACCATTAAGGCCAGATCGTTCTTCAAAATGTCCAAACATTCATAGATGACCAGCAGGGTCAAATAATAATCACAGTGGTTGTAGAGGGTGCAACAGGTCAGCACCTCAGGAGTAAATGTCAGTTGGCTTTTCATAGCCAAGCATTCAAAGGTTGAGACAGCAGGTGCGGCAGAGAGAGGGGGGGTCGAAACAGCATCCGGTGAACAGGTCAGGGTTCAGTACCAATGTTTCTCCAACTATTACAGAAGCAAAGTACCCACCTAGGGGACCCCCTGCTGTATTCTACTTGACAGTGTTCTAATCTAGCCGATGATAATGTTGTGCCTCTGTTCCCTGTTCAGTGAAAACATCTAGAGGCATGTTCAGTCACTAGTAGCAGGGTATTGAGCCCTGAGTACTACTCGGTAGTATTGAACCTAGAGTACACATCACTCCAGAGGCGGCAGTTGAGTGTGCCGTGTCCTCTGATGTGTGTTTGTCCTCGTATTTGTGCATGTTAGGTTGTAAGTGTCTGTTAAGTCAAGTGTGTCTCTTCTGATGTGTGTATATGACGTTGTAAGTGTCCTGTCTCTGTCTGTCAGGCCAGTCAGCAGGATGCACCGGCACAGTGGAGGCCATGGAGGAGGAGGTCCTCAGGAGGTGGAGCTAACAGACGAAGAGAAGGAGATCATCAACAGTGTTCTGGCTCGGGCTGAGACCATGGAGGTCATGGAGCAGGAGAGGATCGGGTGAGACAGAGAGAGAGAGAGAGGGAGGGGGAGAGAGAGTGTGGGGGGGGGGGGGGGGGGGGGGGGGATGAGAAAGAGACAAAACTGTGTGTGTGCGTTTGATCTCTCCACTCTATGTGGTTGGCGACCTGTCTGGACAAAAGACAGCATGGCCAGATGGTCAGTCTGGCAGTCTGATGTGTGTTGCGTGTATTTACTGTGTGTGTGTGTGTGTGTGTCTGTAACTGTGTCTGTGTCTGTGTCTGTGTGTTCTGCAGGCGTTTTGCCACTAGGTTGGACAGTATGAAGAAGACAGCATGTGGAGATGGTCAGTCTCGCTGTCTGCTGTGTGGACAGACGTTTGGCCAGCAGGGAGTCAACTCGGTACTCTGTTCCCACTGCAAGAAGGTAACTAGCACACATAATAGAGCGTAGAGAGTTTGGACAGTTATCAGAGGTCCAAGTCCTGTAGGTCTCTGTGGTTTCTCATCTTCTTTTGTTCGACTTACTATTTCATGTTGCTTTGAGCAGAGCTGATTCTGTCAGTAGTCTGTTAAGTGCTCCTAAATCCTTTCTGTCGCTCTCTTTGTCTAGCTCCCAAACTGTGCCTACATTTGTCCTACACTCTCAGAAAAAAAAGGGTTCCAAAAGGGTTCTTTAGCTGTCCCCATAGGAGAACCCTTTTCGGTTCCAGGTAGAACCCTTTTTGGTTCCAGGTAGAACCTTTTTTTGGTTCCAGGTAGAACTCTTTTGGGTTCCACGTTTAACCCTCTGGGGAAAAGGGTTCTACACGGAACCCAATAGGGTTCTACCTGGAAGCAAAAAGGGTTCTTCAAAGGGCTCTCCTATGGGTAGAGCCGAAGAACCCTTTCAGGTTCTAGATGGCACCTTTTTTCCTATGAGTGTATCATAAAAATAACTCTGGTTTAAGTAAGTGTGTGTGTATGTGTGTGTTTCTGCTCACAGCATATGTGCAGTAAGTGTGGGATTCAGAACAACAGCCGGCCGTCATGTCCTGTGTGGGTCTGTAGGATCTGCAGCGAACACAAAGAGGTGAGAGAGGAGGGGGAGAGAGAGAGAGATGGAGAGAGGAAAGGAGGGGTGGAATGATAGAGAAATTATAGGTTGAAGACAAAATAAAAAGTTGTTTTAATGTATACTCCACGAATACGCCTTCATGTTAATAAATCATGAGAAAAGATTGTGTTTGTTTGTCCCATCACAATCAAAATGTATGGGGGAGAGAGAAGGGGGGACATAGAGAAGGAGGAAAGGGAAGTGGGGAGAGAAGGGGGGACATAGAGAAGGAGGAAAGGGAAGTGGGGAGAGAAGGGGGGACATAGAGAAGGAGGAAAGGGAAGTGGGGAGAGAAGGGTTCAGCTGTTCAGACTTAATCACACTCACACTTTATTTTTTGGGGTTTGCTTAGTCACCCCGTTTCACAGTATTGTTTAGTGCTGACCCTGTGTTCGGTGAAACCTCTCCCCAGGGAACCTTTAATTAAATGGCCCTACCTGTCAGTCCAATGTGAGAACTCATCTGCTAAGCACACTACCCCCCCCCCTCTCTCTTTCCATCTCAATCTCGCTCTCTCCATCAAATGTTCTCTTTCTCTGTCTCTCTGTCTCTCTCTCTCTCTACATCTCTTCCTCTCTCTCTCTTTCTCTGTGTCTCTCCATCTCTCTCTCTCCATATCTAGATGTTGAAGCGTTCTGGAGCGTGGTTCTTTAAGGGCCAACCCCAGCAGGTCCTCCCTGCTCCCCTGCCCATCTCCAGGCCCAGAGGGACAGGTACAGAGAGCCCCCGTACCCCGAACCCTACCCATCACCAGCCCAGTACCCAGCCATATGCCCGTACCCAGACCCAGCCCATCTACCAGCCAGACGCTGGTGCCCAGGACTGCACAGAGCAGCAGGAGCCGCAGGGTAACTGCTGCTCCATCACAGAGAACCAAGGTGAGCAGTGGAAACAAGCATTAAGATTTCATGACTCGTTGGACTTGCATGAGAGGTACATGCAAAAGCTTGTTGGGTATTTCAAAATGTCATCTTCCTCTCTCCGATCTTGTCTCAGAGCCCACTGATGAGACCCCGTACTCCAGCTCAGAGCAACAGGACCCAGAGGGGTATAGCTCTGCTCAGACACTAGGGGGCGTTGCTGTGCAGGAAGAGGTGGTGAAGAGCCAGTCTAAGTTAGGCTCCAGACCTCCCACAGCCAGGGGGAGAGAGAACACACCAGCTCCAGCTGACACAGTCACACCAAAGGGTACGATAGTAGGGTCAGCTCACCCAAATTACAAAATGACATGTTTTTCCTTACCCACCCTAAAAGCAGTCAATGGATATGAAACAACTGCTTTGGTTTTGTTTACCACCAACCGCTCAGATGCATAATCCCTTCTGCTTGGAGATTGAGACTGAGTAAATAGTGGTGTTTCTCTACCTCAGCCCCTGCACCCGAGGAGAGCAGACACCCTCACCAGAGGGAGGATAGAGCCCCAACTCCAGTCGGGGAGGAGAAACCCACTCCTGCCCCCAAACCCACCCTGGCAGCACGCCCAGCCCCCGCTCCTGTCGAGGACGACGACAACGAATATGACTCTGATGAATCCAGTAAGTGTGTGTCCTTATATAACACATGTTCCTTTTTTATTGATTTCAGTCACTTCAGACATTTGATGACTTCCTCTACCTTGTCACTAAACATGCCCCTCTGACATACCGTGTGCATACAGTAACCATCAGTCTTTATTAGCCCACTGGGAAATTTGGTTCCCAAGCAGGGACAATGTAGACCAACCATATGAAACACATATTCTAATGCACACACACACACACACACACACACACACACACACACACACACACACACACACACACACACACACACACACACACACACACACACACACACTTCCTCTCTGTTGTTCTGTTTCTGTTATCCCCCCCCCCCCCCCCCCCCCCCCCCCTCTCTCTCTCTCTCTCTTTCTCTCTCTCTCTGTGTGTGTGTTGGTCGTAGTAACCAATCTGAGCATGATGTTCTTTGGTTCTGTCCGCATCAGCCACCCTGGGGTTGCTGGAGTTCACTCTGCATTATGAACAGGAGAGCAATGCGCTGCACTGCAACATAGTCAAAGCCAAGGTATACATACACACTGCTAGTTTCAGTGACATGCTTGAATGGTTCATCTTTAGGTTGATGTTCTCCATCTCTAATCTCCTGCCCTCTTTCTCTCTCTCTCTCTTTCTCTTGCTCTTGCTCTTGCTCTTTCTCTCTCTCTCTCTCTCTCTCTCTCTCTCTCTCTCTCTCTCTCTCTCTCTCTCTCTCTCTCTCTCTCTCTCTCTCTCAGGGCCTGAAGCCGATGGACTCTAATGGACTAGCAGACCCCTACGTCAAGCTGCACCTCTTACCTGGAGCCAGTAAGGTAACTTCCAACACTTCTGGTTGTTGTAGGCCTGTTTCTGCTGCCTGTTGACACAGACTTGTATCACTCACAGAAGTTCCAAAAGAATAAAGACATTTCAAATGTCGTATTATGTCTATATACAGCGTTGTAATGATGTGCAAATAGTTAAAGTACAAAATTGGAAAATAAGTCAACATAAATATGGGTTGTATTTACAATGGTGTTTGTTCTTCACTGGTTGCCCTTTTCTTGTGGCAACAGGTCACAAATATTGCTGCTGTGATGTCACACTGTGGTATTTCACCCAGTAGATATGGGAGTTTATCAAAATTGGGTTTTGTTTTCGAATTCTTTTTGGATCTGTGTAAGCTGAGGGAAATATGTGTCTCTAATGTGCAGCTCAGTTTCCACCTCATTCTGTGGGCAGTGTGCACATAGCTTGTCTTCTCTTGAGAGCCAGGTCTGCCTTTGGCGGCCTTTCTCAATAGCAAGGCTATGCTCACTGAGTCTGTACATAGTCAAAGCTTTCCTTAATTTTGGGTCAGTCCCAGTGGCCAGATATTCTGCCACTGTGTACTCTCTGTTTAGGGCCAAATAGCATTCTAGTTTGCTCAGTTTTTTTGTTAATTATTTTCAATGTGTCAAGTAATGATCTTTTTGTTTTCTCATTATTTTGGTTGGGACTAATTGTGTTTGCTGTCATGGGGCTCTGTGGGGTCTCTCTGTCTCTCTCTCCCTCTCCATCTGTCTCCCTGTCTTCTGCTCTATTTCTTCCCCTGTCCCCCCCTCTCCCTGTCTCCCCCCCTCTCCCTGTTCCCCCCTCTCCCTGTTCCCCCCTCTCCTCTCTCCCCATCTCCACAGTCTAACAAGCTGCGTACTAAGACACTGAAGGGCACTCTGAACCCAGTGTGGAATGAGACTCTGGTGTACCATGGTATCACTGACGACGACATGCAGCGCAAAACACTACGGTAAATACAGGCAGGCTCGCCCATACCACATAACACTACTGTATACAGTGTATGTGTCACCCACTGGGTCATCTGAAATGAAAACGTTTACGTTGATATTGGCCTAGTTTAGTTCCCTGGCTCTCCATTTACCTCAGTGACATTACCCAGGGCTAAAGGGAACCAAGAGAATAAAAACTCTTCGGTGATGATACAAAACGATGTAAAAAGAGAATAGAACTCCTCTTCCTGCTTCCAGGCTGTCAGTGAGTGATATGGACAAGTTTGGGCACAATGAGTTCATCGGAGAGACGCGTGTTGCTCTGAAGAAACTCAAAGCCAACCAGAAGAAGAACTACAGCGTGTGTCTGGAGAGGGTGGTCCAGGTAGGAACTACAACAGTGTGTGTCTAGAGAGGGTGGTCCAGGTAGGAACTACAACAGTGTGTGTCTGGAGAGGGTGGTCCAGGTAGGAACTACAACAGTGTGTCTGGAGAGGGTGGTCCAGGTAGGAACTACAACAGCGTGTGTCTGGAGAGGGTGGTCCAGGTAGGAACTACAACAGTGTGTGTCTGGAGAGGGTGGTCCAGGTAGGAACTACAACAGCGTGTGTCTGGAGAGGGTGGTCCAGGTAGGAACTACAACAGTGTGTGTCTGGAGAGGGTGGTCCAGGTAGGAACTACAACAGTGTGTCTGGAGAGGGTGGTCCAGGTAGGAACTACAACAGTGTGTGTCTGGAGAGGGTGGTCCAGGTAGGAACTACAACAGTGTGTGTCTGGAGAGGGTGGTCCAGGTAGGAACTACAACAGTGTGTCTGGAGAGGGTGGTCCAGGTAGGAACTACAACAGTGTGTCTGGAGAGGGTGGTCCAGGTAGGAACTACAACAGTGTGTCTGGAGAGGGTGGTCCAGGTAGGAACTACAACAGTGTGTCTGGAGAGGGTGGTCCAGGTAGGAACTACAACAGTGTGTCTGGAGAGGGTGGTCCAGGTAGGAACTACAACAGTGTGTCTGGAGAGGGTGGTCCAGGTAGGAACTACAACAGTGTGTCTGGAGAGGGTGGTCCAGGTAGGAACTACAACAGTGTGTGTCTAGAGAGGGTGGTCCAGGTAGGAACTACAACAGTGTGTGTCTAGAGAGGGTGGTCCAGGTAGGAACTACAACAGTGTGTCTGGAGAGGGTGGTCCAGGTAGGAACTACAACAGTGTGTGTCTAGAGAGGGTGGTCCAGGTAGGAACTACAACAGTGTGTCTGGAGAGGGTGGTCCAGGTAGGAACTACAACAGTGTGTGTCTATGAGGGCACGCATCCAGGTCCGGAGACAGTTGTTAACCTTTGCATTGTGGATGCAACTGTTAATAATCATGATATAAGTGATTTCACCCCCCCTCTCCCCCTTTGCTCCCCCGTCTCCCAGGTGAAGAAGGCAGGAACAGGAGGCTCAGCCCGGGGCATGGCCCTCTACGAGGAGGAGGTAAGACTCGCCTGAGACAGGATTTACACTCAGGATTCACACTTCACGTTCACACCTAAGATTTACGCCTGTAACTCCAGTGAGGGAACAAATTGTAGCTGAATGCTCATATCACATGTATTATTATAATTTAGTAGGAGTTTTTTCTGCACCCATTAGGCTTCCTTACCTTGCTATCTATTGTTGTCTCCACAAGATAAATACCTTTCAAGGACAGGAGGCTGTTGAGGAGAGGAAGGGTCATAATAATGACTGGATTGAAGTGAATGGAATGGTATCAAACACAAGGAAACCATGTGTTTGATGTGTCAATACCATTCCATTCATTCCATTATTATGAACCCGTCCTCCCCAGTTAAGGTGCCACCAGCCGCCTTTATAATATTCATCTCTGTTTCTACTGTGACCTGTGGCCCTGTTCTATATTCCCGAAGGAAATGGCTTTTAGTTTTACGGTCAGAATAACTTGCACCCCCAGTTGGCCACACATTACATAACTCAGATTATATCATGTACAGTGTCAATTAGAAAGTACTCATACCCATTGACTTATTCCACATTTTGTTGTGTTACAGCCTAAATTCAAAATGGATTAAATAAATACATATTCTCACCCATCTATACACAATGCACCATAATTACAAAGTCAAAACATGTTTATTGAAAATGAAATGGAGAAATATCTAATTTACATACAGTACGTATTCACACCCCTGAGTCAATACATGTTATAATCACCTTTGGCAACGATTACAGCTGTGAGTCGTCTCTAAGATCTTTGCACACCTGGATTGTACAATATTCGCACATTATTATTTAAAAAATTCTTCAAGCTCTGTCAAGTTGGCTGTTAATCATTGCTAGATAGCCTTTTTCAAGTATTGCAATAGATTTTCAAGCCAATTTAAGTCCAAACTTTAACTAGGCCACTCAGGAACATTCAATGGCATCTTGGTAAGCAACTCCAGTGTGTATTTGGCCTTGTGTTTTAGGTCATTGTCCTGCTGAAAGGTGAATTTGTCTCCCAGTGTCTGTTTGAAAGCAGATTGAACCAGGTTTTCCTCTAGGATTTTGCCTGTGCTTAATTCTATTCCGTTTATTTTAACCTAAAAAACTCCCTAGTTCAGTGGTCACCAAGCTTTTCTGAGTCAAGATCACTTTCTGAGTCCAAAAGAGAGCTGAGATCTAACGCTCAGATAAATAAAAACATAAGCTAGCGCAACATTAACCTAATAAAAACAGTTCGGTAGCAATGAGGTTTGTCCAGTAGGCTATAGGCTAGTAGGCTATACATTACCACTGCATATTAGCTATGCTTTAATTGCCCTGCCAATGTTGCTCTTCTCAGACCATTTTGAAATGTCAACATTTTCGGTATATGGTCACACTGGTAATAGATCATTTGTTGTATTACTTGTGAGGTACAGCTGAGTGAGCATAATAATTATTTTATTTTATTTTACTGGATTGATGGTCTCCATCTGATGTTATGGAACATCAGTGAGGCTGCCTCTCACCCAACTCACCATCCCTCCACTCTCCCTCCCTCCGCTGAGAAAAGGGGACGCAGTCTTCCATCTGATGGGAGGGAACATCAGTGAGGTTCCCAACTCACCATTCCTCCACTCTCCCTCCCTCCGCTGAGAAAAGGGGACGCAGTCTTCCATCTGATGTTATGGAACATCAGTGAGGTTCCCAACTCACCATCCCTTCACTCTCCCTCCCTCCACTGAGAAAAGGGGACGCAGTCTTCCAGCTGATGGGAGGGAACATCAGTGAGGTTCCCAACTCACCATCCCTTCACTCTCCCTCCCTCCGCTGAGAAAAGGGGACACAGTCTTCCATCTGATGTTATGGAACATCAGTGAGGCTGCCTCTCACCCAACTCACCATCCCTCCACTCTCCCTCCCTCCGCTGAGAAAAGGGGACGCAGTCTTCCATCTGATGGGAGGGGACATCAGTGAGGCTACCTCTCACCCAACTCACCATCCCTCCACTCTCCCTCCTTCCGCTGAGAAAAGGGGACGCAGTCTTCCATCTGATGGGAGGGAACATCAGTGAGGTTCCCAACTCACCATCCCTCCACTCTCCCTCCCTCCGCTGAGAAAAGGGGACACAGTCTTCCAGCTGATGGCGAAACTCAAGACGCACTGAATTATTTCTGCCTCATTCATGTTGTTACTCCTATGACCAGGGAAAGTGAAATATTCCTCAATATTAAAAAGCTGGTCACCTGGCCAAACTGAGCAATCGGGGGAGAATGGCCTTGATCGGGGAGGTGACCAAGAACACGATGGTCACTCTGACAGAGCTCCAGAGTTTCTCTGTGGAGATGGGAGAACCTTCCAGAAGGACAACCATCTCTGCAGCACTCCACCACTAAGGCCTTTATGGGAGAGTGGCCAGACGGAAGCCACTCCTCAGTAAAAGGTACATGACAGCCCGCTTGGAGTTTGCCAAAATGCACCTAAAGGACTCTCAGACCATGAGAAACAAGATTCTCTGGTATGTTGAAACCAAGATTGGAGTTTTTGGCCTGAATGCCAAGCGTCACGTCTGGAGGAAACCTGGAACCATCCCTACGGTGAAGCAGGGTGGTGGCAGCATCATGCTGTGGGGATGTTTTTCAGCAGCAGGGACTGGGAGACTAGTCAGGATCAAGGGAAAGATGAACAGAGCAAATACAGAGAGATCCTTAATGAAAACCTGCTCTAGAGCACTCAGGACCTCAGACTGTGGCGAAGGTTCACCTTCCAACAGGACAACGACCCTAAGCACACAGCCAAGACAACGCAGGAGTGGCTTCGGGACAAGTCTCTGAATGAATGTCCTTGAGTGGCCCAGCCACAGCCCGGACTTGAACCCGATCGAACATCTCTGGAGAGACCTGAAAATAGCTATGCAGGGACGCTCCCCATCCAACCTGACAGAGCTTGAGAGGTTCTGCAGAGAAGAATGGGAGAAACTCCCCAAATACTGAGGAACACAAACATTTCTAAACCTGTTTTTGCTTTGTCATTATTGGGTATTGAGTGTAGATTGATGAGGGGGAAAAACAATTTCATCCATTTTAGAATAAAATGCACTGTACAGTACATGCATGGATTATATATACTGTACATGTCATGACAATCTTTGATATGTTAATCTCTATGGGAAAATTCTTATCGTAGTGGATGTAAATCCACTTGCAAATCTTCTTGTCTGTGCGTGTCTGCGTACATTTCTGTGTGTGTGTGTCCTACAGGTAAAGGAGGATGAAGCAGAGGAGAGGGGTCGTATCCTGGTCTCTCTAACCTACAGTACCCAGCAGGGTCGTCTCATAGTGGGAGTGGTGCGATGTGCTCACCTGGCAGCTATGGACTCTAATGGATACTCAGACCCCTTCGTCAAGATGTATGTGTTCTATTAATCTAGCTACACTGTCTGTCTTGTCTGTCTGTCTGTCTTTGTCTGTCTGTCTGTCTGTCTGTCTGTCTGTCTGTCTGTCTGTCTGTCTGTCTGTCTGTCTGTCTGTCTGTCTGTCTGTCTGTCTGTCTGTCTGTCTGTCTGTCTGTCTGTCTGTCTGTCTGTCTGTGTGACTGACTGACTGACTGACTATATATAACTACCTTGATTGCTGATGTTCACCTTCCTCTTCTATGACCCTGTCCTACAGTCTTAAACATTTGATGGACAGGTGGATGGACGGATGGCTAGATTGATTGGTTGGTTGATTGAGTGTGGATTGATTCTCTCTCCTGTGATTGTGACCTGTAGCTTCCTGAAACCAGACATGGGGAAGAAAGCCAAGAACAAGACTCAGATCAAAAAGAAAACGCTGAACCCAGAGTTCAACGAGGTTAATGTCCCCTCATATATATCTATAACAACACAATATCAGGTTCCAGGCCATTGTTTTACTAATGCAGAGTCTAATGGTAGTCTGTGTCTATACACTGAGAAATGGAGTGTGATGGCTGAAGTTGTGTTGCAGGAGTTCAGCTATGAGATCAAACATGGTGAGCTGGCCAAGAAGAGCCTGGACATCTCAGTCTGGGACTATGACATGGGAACATCCAATGATTTCATTGGTGAGTTGGAACTATGACATGGGGCAAATCCAGCATTTTCATTGGTCAGTTGAGAAATCCAACGATTTCATTGGGGAGTTCAGTAACGATGGCAGAATGAATGTACTTTTAATGTTTAGCAAACTATATTGTGCACTTTTAAAGCCGACTTCAAAGTAATACTTTACAAAACCTTCTCCCCTTCAGGAGGGTGCCAGCTGGGCATCACAGCCAAGGGGGAATGTCTGAAGCACTGGTACGAATGTCTGAAGAACAAAGACAAGAAGATAGAGCGCTGGCACGTCCTCCTAGATGACAACACCGTTAAAGACACGGACGACTAAGACACAACCTCTTCTTCCTCTTCTCCTCCTCCTCCTCCCTAGATTCATCCACCCCAGGCTGTTTCTATCTTCCTCTCAAATATATTATTTTGTCTTCCATAATCTAGGTCTTCATACTTTTAGTAATGTGAACCTGAATTTGCAGCAAATTAGGGGCCTCTGTTTTTACAACTTCTTTCTTCGTGTGCTGACAGAATGCTTATTGTATGCATGTACTCATCAACACAGTGTTTACAGTGAAACAAAAAGAACTGCAACACATTATATAGATTACGTTATGTAGATGACATTGTCTCTGACCCCCACCCTGGATTGTGCTGTACAGAGTTATGGCATGGTTATAATCTGTGTTCTATACTTCTATACTGTGCTCTTATGACATGGTCATAATCTGTATTCTATACTTCTATACTGTGCTCTTATGACATGGTCATAATCTGTGTTCTATACTTCTATACTGTGCTCTTATGACATGGTCATAATCTGTATTCTATACTTCTATACTGTGCTCTTATGACATGGTCATAATCTGTGTTCTATACTTCTATACTGTGCTCTAAGGACATGGTCATAATCTGTATTATATACTTCTATACTGTGCTCTTATGACATGGTCCTAATCTGTGTTCTATGCTTCTATACTGTGCTCTTATGACATGGTCCTAATCTGTGTTCTATACTTCTATACTGTAACTGCAGGGTCCTAGTGTTTGCTCTGCCAAAGCATAATCTTCAGTTGTGGTACTGTATGTACAAACAGTTTGTTAAAAGGAGGATATGATGGATGTTACGGAACATATATTGATGTTATTTATGTATGAAGATGTTTACATAGTTAGTATTAGCTGTTTATGTTGATAACATGTCATGTTATTGAAGCATTAGCTCGCCTAAGAACCATGGGATATCATAGAAACCTGGAATGCACTGACTTAGATATTGCTCTCTATTTATTTATTTCTCTCTCTATCTCTGTCTGTCTCTCTATATCTCTCTATCTCTGTCTGTCTCTATCTCTGTCTGTCTGTCTCTCTATATATATCTCTCTCTATCTCTGTCTGTCTGTCTGTCTGTCTGTCTGTCTGTCTGTCTGTCTGTCTGTCTGTCTGTCTGTCTGTCTGTCTGTCTGTCTGTCTGTCTGTCTGTCTGTCTGTCTGTGTCTCTCTCTCTCTATCTCTCGCTCTCTATCTCTGACCGTCTCTCTATCTCTGTCTGTTTGTCTGTCTCTGTCTCTCTCTATTGCTGTCTGTCTGTCTCTCTATCTCTGTCTGTTTATCTCTCTATTTCTGTCTGTCTGTCGGTGTGTCTCTCTTTCTCTCTATCTCTGTCTGTTTGTCTGTCTCTGTCTCTCTCTATTGCTGTCTGTCTGTCTCTCTATTTCTGTCTGTTTGTCTCTCTATTTCTGTCTGTCTGTCTGTCTGTCTGTCTGTCTGTCTGTCTGTCTGTCTGTCTGTCTGTCTGTCTGTCTGTCTGTCTGTCTGTCTGTCTGTCTGTCTCTCTCTGTCTCTCTCTGTCTCTCTCTGTCTCTCTCTGTCTGTATGTTTTTCTCTCTGTCTGTTTCTCTTTCTGTCTGTCTCTCTCTGTCTGTTTCTCTTTCTGTCTGTCTCTCTTTCTGTCTCTCTCTGTCTGTCTCTCTTTCTGTCTCTCTCTGTCTGTCTCTCTTTCTGTCTGTCTCTCTCTGTCTGTTTCTCTTTCTGTCTGTCTCTCTTTCTGTCTCTCTCTGTATGTCTCTCTTTCTGTCTCTGTCTGTCTCTCTCTCTCTCGTAGAACAAAGAAATTACTCCAAGCCTGATGAAGTACTAAATAATTCTGTCGACATGGTCATATTGCACTGCACTGCATTTTACTGTGACAGACAGATAACAAATGCGCACAAAATACATGCTGAGCGTGAGCCCTGTCTTGATCATGTGACGTATACATTGATCTGTAGTAGGTTTGATTGCTAGACATTCTCAAATGTGAAATAATCTTTGATAGCGTATGTTAAACAGTAATGCAATATAAAGTAAAATAAAATATGAAAACTGTAAAGGTCTGTTGTAATGAACTTGAATATGAATTTTATTTTTAAGTACAGTATAAAGTTGCAGATGTTTTGTGGCTATATTACATACACATTATGAACAGTGTTTGCCTTCTGCCACTGTTATCATACTCTTGGGAGAGAGCATGCAAATGATTAATGCATAAACATTCTGTGAAATTCCCTCATTGTATAGCAGCATCTGTGACATGGAAGGATGTTTTTGTGAATCAGGTGAGGTTGTGAATCAGGTGAGGTTGTGAATTAGGTGAGGTTGTGAATCAGGTGAGGTTGTGAATCAGGTGATGTTACGACTCAGGTGAGGTTATGACTCAGGTGAAGTTATGAATCAGGTGAGGTTGTGAATCAGGTGATGTTATGACTCGGGTGAGGTTATGACTCAGGTGAAGTTATGAATCAGGTGAGGTTGTGAATCAGGTGAAGTTGTGACTCAGGTGAGGTTATGACTCAGGTGAAGTTATGAATCAGGTGAGGTTGTGAATCAGGTGAAGTTGTGACTCAGGTGAGGTTATGACTCAGGTGAAGTTATGAATCAGGTGAGGTTGTGAATCAGGTGAGGTTATGACTCAGGTGAGGTTATGACTCAGGTGAAGTTATGAATCAGGTGAGGTTGTGAATCAGGTGAAGTTGTGAATCTGGTGAAGTTATGAATCTGGTGAAGTTATGAATCAGGTGAGGTTGTGAATCAGGTGAGGTTATGACTCAGGTGAAGTTATGAATCAGGTGAGATGTGAATCAGGTGAGGTTATGACTCAGGTGAAGTTATGAATCAGGTGAGGTTGTGAATCAGGTGAGGTTATGACTCAGGTGAGGTTGTGAATCAGGTGAAGTTGTGAATCTGGTGAAGTTATGAATCTGGTGAAGTTATGAATCAGGTGAGGTTGTGAATCAGGTGAGGTTATGACTCAGGTGAAGTTATGAATCAGGTGAGGTTGTGAATCAGGTGAGGTTATGACTCAGGTGAAGTTTGAGAACTAGTGGTCTGAGTAGACAAGCAGTGGGAGACAGGTGGACTTTGGCTCTCTTGATAGACATAGTATTAGGGGTGGCAGGTAGCCTAGTAGTTAGAGCATTGGGCCAGTAACCAAAAGGTTGCTGGATTGAATCCCCAAGCTGACAAGGTAAAAATCTGTTTTTCTTCCCCTGAACAAGGCAGTTAACCCACTGTTCCCCAGTAGGCCGTCATTGTAAATAAGAATTTGTTCTTAACTGACTTGTCTAGTTAAATAAAGGTAAAAAGTATTTGAATCTCTTCTTCAATGGACCTGTTGGCCAAGAAATCTGTCACTTTAGACTTGAACTCCACTGTGCATCTTGCGGTATAGGCTATTTATTTTACTAGGCAAGTCAGTAAATAACAATTGTTATTAACAATGACGGCCTATAGTGGCCAAACCCAGACGACGCTGGGCCAATTGTGCGTCGCCCAATGGAACACCCAATCGTGATACAGACTGGATTCGAACCAGGGTGTCTGTAGTGACACCAACAGCACTTAAATGGAACACCTTAGACCGCTGCGCCACTCAGGAACTATACCATCACCCACTGCAAAAAAAGGGTGCTTTGTGTTCTATATACAGTAGAACCTTTTTGTATGCCATACAGTGCATTCAGAAAATATTCAGACCCCTTGACTTTTTCCACATTTTGTTACGTAACAACCTTATTCTAAAATTGATTACATTGTTTATTTTCTCATCAATCTACACACAATACCCCATAATGACAAAGCAAAAAAAAGGTTTTTGGAATTGTTTGGAAATGTATTAAAAAGAAAAAATAATGAAATATCACATTTACATAATTATTCAGACCCTTTACTCAGCACTTTGTTGAAACACCTTTGGCAGCGATTACAGCCTCGAGTCTTCTTGGGTATGACGCTACAAGCTTGGCACACCTGCATTTGGGGAGTTTTTCCCATTCTTCTCTGCAGATCCTCTCAAGCTCTGTCAGGTTGGAGCGTCGCTGAACAGCTATTTTCAGGTCTCTCCAGAGATGTTCGATCGAGTCCGGGCTCTGGCTGGGCCACTCAAGGACATTCAGAGACTTGTCCCGAAGCCACTCCTGCGTTGTCTTGGCTGTGTGCTTAGGGTCGTTGTTCTGTTGGAAGGTGAATCTTCACACCAGTCTGAGGTCCTGAGCGCTCTGGAGCAGGTTTCCATCAAGGATCTCTCTGTACTTTGCTCTGTTCATCTTTCCCTCGATCCTGACTAGTCCTCCAGTCCCTGCCACTGAAAAACATCTCCACAGCATGATGCTGCCACCACCATGCTTCACCGTAGGGATAGTACCAGGTTTCCTACAGACGTGACGCTTGGCATTCAGGCCAAAGTGTTCAATCCTGGTTTCATCAGACCAGAAAATCTTGTTTCTCATTGTCTGAGAGTCCGTTAGATGCCTTTTGGAAAGTGGGCTGTCATGTGCCTTTTACTGAGGAGTGGCTTCCGTCTGGCCACTCTACCATAAAGACCTGATTGTTGGAGTGCTGCGGAGATGGTTGTACTTCTGGAAGGTTCTCCCATCTCCACAGAGGAACTCTTGAGCTCTGTCAAAGTGACCATTGGGTACTTGGTCACCTCCCTGACCAAGGCCCTTCTCCACCGATTGCTCAGAATCCTGTCTAGGAGCTCTACGGACAATTGCTTCGACCTCATGGGTTGGTTTTTGCTCTGACATGAACTGTCAACTGTGGGACCTTATATAGACAGGTGTGTGCCTTTCCAAATCATGTCCAATCAATTGAATTTACCACAGGTGGACTCCAATCAAGTTGTAGAAACATCTCAAGGATGATCAATGGAAACAGGATCTACCTGAGCTCAATTTCGAGTCTCATAGCAAAGGGTATGAATACTCACGTAATTACGGTATTTCTGTTTTTTATTTTTAATAAATTAGCAAAAATTCTAAAAACCTGTTTTCGATTTGTCATTATGGGGTTTTGTGTGTAGATTGATGAGGAAGTGTTTTTCATTAATACATTTTAGAATAACGCTGTAAGGTTAAAAAAATGAAAAAGGGAAGGGGTCTGAATACTTTCCAAATGCACTGTATATGAAGAGATCCATAGAACCCTTTTTCGTTCCATATATAGCACCATTTCTTCTACACAATAAAAACAAATGGTTCTATAATCTATAAGTGTAAAATACTTTTTTGTCTTGTAATGATAGCAATCCCTTTTTGGTGATATATGGAACCCTTTTTTAAGGTTCTGAACTAAAATTACATCCAATGTCAAGACAGTGGGACAATGCCACTCTGCATCCCACTGCTGGCTTGCTTCTGAAGCTAAGCAGGGTTGGTCATGGTCGGTCCCTGGATGGGAGACCAGATACTGCTGGAAGTGGTGTTGGAGTGTTAGTAGGAGGCACTCTTTCCTCTGATCTAAAAGAAATACAACAATTCCCTAGGGCATTGACTGCCCTGTGTAGGGTGCTGTCTTTTGGATGGGATGTTAAAATCTCTTGAAGCTAGGGGGCAGAATTTTTATGTTTGGAAAAAATAACGTTCCCAATGTAAGCTGCCTATTTCTCAGGCCGAGATGCTAGAATATGCATATAATTGACAGATTAGGATAGAAAACACTCTAAAGTTTCCAAAACTGTCAAAATATTGTCTGTGAGTATAACAGAACTGATTTTGCAGGCGAAAACCTGAGGAAATCCAACCCGGAAGTGCCTCTTATTTTGAAAAATCCCTGTTCCATTGCCTGCCTTTCCTTCATTTAAAGGGATATCAACCAGATTCCTTTTCCAATGGCTTCCACAGGGTGTGAACAGTCTTTAGACATAGTTTCAAACTTTTATTCTGAAAAATGTGCGAGATTTATCTAAATGCATCAGTGGATAGCTGAATGTCCTTCGATTAGTTCATGCGCGCGAAAGTTGTAGCTCGACATTTTCTTTATCTCTTTTATTGAATAGTTTACCGTCCGGTTGAAATATTATCGATTATTTATGTTAAAAACAACCTGAGGATTGATTATAAAAAACTTTGACATGTTTCTACGAACGTTACGGAATCTATTTGGAATTTTCGTCTGCCCTTCATGACCGCTCGAGCCTGTTGATTTCTGAACATAACGCACCAACCAAATGGAGGTTTTTGGATATAAAAATAATATTTATCGCACTTGTGATTTCATGAAAATAATTTTTTGGGGTCAATTTTTTTGAATTTGGCGCTCTGCAATTGTTTACGAAAATTATCCCGTTAAAGGGATCTGTGCGCTAAGAGGTTTTAAACGGGTGTCCTGACTCTCTGAGGTCACTAAAGATCCCATGGCACTTATTGTAAGAGTAGGGGTATTAACCCCAGTGTCCTGGCTAAATTCCCAATCTGGCCCTCATACCATCATGGTCACCTAATCATCCCCAGCTTACAATTGGCTCATTCATCCCCCTCCTCTCCCCTGTAACTATTCCCCAGGTTGTTGCTGTAAATGAGAATGTGTTTTCAGTCAACTTACCTGGTAAAATAATGGTAAATAAACAGCTTCCTCTGACATAACAGTCAAACCCATCACCCCTCCTCCCCAGTTTTCTGACTGCCCTGGTGAACGGTTTAATGTAAGTGTACTGTAAACTCTGTGTGCTTCCGTTAGCTCTCGAATGGTTACCCTGCGCGCAGCTGTTGAAGAAGCCTCTGAGAAACACACAAAGACAAGGGTGGACAGGAGACACACAGGAGGCACTGGGTGTTGTTGATGAGGAAGACGGTTATAATGCCAGGTCATCAGCATTCCAGAATCCTCTTGGAGACGATGGTGATAGTTCCAGGTTGGTGACCCAGGTGCACCAAAACGTGGTTTCATCATGCCTGGAACACTTTGGTGCAGCTTAGTGAACAAGGTGGCAACCTATGAGGATTTAGGTAGGTGGTTGGTGTTGTATCCAGCATGTTCCCTTCTCAGATTTGGGTCCCCTTTTATTAATATTATCTAGTTTATAATTGTATGAGGTATTAAAACTAGAATGTGATCGATGATGATAATTCATGTGCCCATTAGTTTTTCCTCTGTTTTGCGTCACAATATTTCAGTTAGCCTAACCTGGTCTCTTGTTGTTGTTGCTGCAGTTGCTGACTATCTCTTGCCTGTCTTCCTGTGACAGGTGTGTTTGCACAGACAGACGTTGCTGCAGGGAGCATGACCAGTGTCAGGACACCATCCTGTCATCCGAGGCCAACCGCGGAGTCTTCAACAAAAACGCACTCTTAAATGTTGTTTTTTGCCATCATTGTAAGCCTGCCACACACTATGCCATACATTTATTAAACATAAGAATGAGTGTGAGTTTTTGTCACAACCCGGCTCGTGTGAAGTGACAAAGAGCTCTTATAGGACAAGGGCACAAATAATCATATAATAATAATCAATAGTTTTGCTCTTTATTTATCCATCTTACATATAAAACCTTGTGAGTAACTCACCACAGGTTAATGAGAAGGGTGTGCTTGAAAGGATGCACATAACTCTGCAATGTTGGGTTGTATTGGAGAGAGTCTTTTTCCACACACAGTCTGTGCCTGTATTTAGTGCTAGTGAGGGCCGAGAATCCACTCTCACATAGATACATGGTTGCAAAGGGCATCAGTGTCTTAACAGCGCGATTTGCCAAGGCAGGATAATCCAGAAATCTGGCAGTGGCTTCTGATTAAATTATATTTTCACAGAACCGCTTGTTGCAATTTCGATGAGGCTCTCTTGTTCAGATATCGGTAAGTGGACTGGAGGCAGAGCATGAAAGTGATAATGAATCCAGTTGTTTGTGTCGTCCGTTTCAGGAAAGTACCTGCGTAATTGCGCACTCAACTCACTCAGGTGCTTTGCTATATCACATTTGACAATGTCCGTAAGCTTGAGTTCATTTGCACACAACAAATCATACAGTGATGGAAAGACCTGTGTGTTGTCCTTGTTAATGCAGACAGAGAAGAGCTCCAACTTCTTAATCATAGCCTCAATTTTGTCCCACGCATTGAATATGGTTGGGGAGAGTCCCTGTAATCCTAGATTCAGATCATTCAGGCGAGAAAAAACATCACCCAGATTGGCCAGTCGTGAAAAGTGGTCAGACAAGTGAAAATTATGCTCAGTAAAGAAAACTTCCAGCTTGTCTCTCAATTTAAAAAAAACGTGCCAATACTTTGCCCCTTGATAACCAGCACACTTCTGTATGTTGTAAAAGCGTTACGTGGTCGCTGCCCATATCATTGCATAGTGCAGAAAATACACGAGAGTTCAGAGGCCTTGCTTTAACAAAGTTAACCATTTTCACTGCAGTGTCCAAAACGTCTTTCAAGCTGTCAGACATTCCCTTGGCAGCAAGAGCCTCTCGGTGGATGCTGCAGTGTACCCAAGTGGCATCGGGAGCAACTGCTTGCACGTGCGTTACCACTCCACTATGTCTCCCTGTCATGGCTTTTGCACCATCAGTACCGATACCAACACATCTTGACCACCAAAGTCCATTTGATGTCACAAAGCTGTCCAGTACTTTAAAAATATCCTCTCCTGTTGTCCTGTTTCCAGTGATTTGCAGAAGAGGATGTCTTCCTTAATTAACTACCCATAAACGTAACGGGCATATACCAGGAGCTGCGCCAGGCTTGCCACGTCTGTTGACTCATCCAGCTGTAACGCATAGAATTCACTGGCTTGTATTGGAAAGCAGTAATTGTTTCAAAACATCTCCAAACAAACATGTTGTTTGATGAAGTCATTGTCTGTATAGTTTATTTGGCCATTTCCTCCAGCATTGTCCCAGCCATATCCGCGGCAGCAGGAAGAATTAAATCCTCCACAATAGCATGGCGCTTGCCTGTCCTAGCCACTCGGTAGCTCACCATATAAGACGCTTCTAGCCATTTCTTATTAATGGTATCTGTTGCTACTCGAAAGTCGTCTTAATTCTCGCTCAAAAAACTCCTGTGGCTTATTTTTCAAATTGGCATCTTTTGTTTCTAAATGTCTGCGCAAGAGTGAAGGTTTCAATGAGTTGTGAGATAGTACTTATGCACATATAACACACTGTGGCTGAAGAAAGGCACTACTCCCAATATAAGTGAACCACAAATCAATGTAGTTCTCATCATATTTGCGCCTCTTCGATGGTCCAACGTCCATGTCTGTTGTTCGGTGCTTTCCCGGGTAAGGGGGCAGTACCTCTTTGGCTGCATCAGATTCACAACTGTCAGTGTCCATGCTAGCTGGACTAACAACAAATGTAGAATTACTGATGCTAGCATTGCATGTGCTCGTGGAAGCAGAACAACTTGTGTCGGCGACAGCTGCAGGTGTAGGTGCTAGCAGTAGCAGTACTACAAGTAGAGCTGGTATGTATCTCTATGGACACGGGCCTTACTTTTTTTTAACCATTTATCAATTTTCAAGCAAATGGAATGAGCAGCAGCTACATTTGGCTACATACGGACCGTTAATGGAAGTTCATTATTTGACAAGGCTACCTGTATTTGACATTGTGTTGTTATTTCGCTGAACACTAGATGGTTTCATTTTATTTTTGGCAGTGAAACGAAGCTACTCAGGCGAGAAAAAAAACTCACCCAAATGTATAGACCCGTTGGAAAATTCTATTATGATTTGGCGTACCCCCGGTACCTTAGTTTGGGAATACCTGCTCTACAGGGAGCCAGGTTTTCCTGTGTCTACTCAATGGCAAGGCTGTGCTCACTGAGCCTGTACTTTGTCAAGGTTTTTTTCTAAGGTTTTGATCAGTAACCATGGTTAAATAGTTTGTCATGGTGTACTGTCGATTTAGGGCCAGAGAGCACTGCATTTTACTTTGTGCTTGTGCTTGTGTTTCCCAATAAATCATGTAGTTTTGTTTTGACTGTGTTGTAATTTGGTTTATTCTGATTGATTGGATGTTCTGGTCCTGAGGCTTCAGTGTGTTATTAGAACAGGTTTGTGAACTCAGCCACAGGACCAGCTAGATGAGGGGACTCTTTTCTTTGCTCAGCTCTAGGCATTGCAGTAATGATATGAGAGGGGGTCACTGTATTTTAGTTCCAAAACTTAATGGCACTTTTTTTGAGTTTTTATTATTAGTGGATATTGGCCTAATTCTGCCCTGCATGCATTGTTTGTAGTTTTCCTCTGGACATGTAGGACATTCTTACAGAATTCTGCATACAGAGTTTCAATTGGGTGTTTGTCCAATTGGGTTAAATCTTGTTTAGCAAGTGGACCCCGCATCACGCTGCCATAAAGTGAAATTGGTTCAATGACACATTGAATTAGTTTGAGCCAAATTCTGTTACTGTGAATCGCATTAGGAAGCTTCTGCCTTTTCTCTTAAAATACCTCCCTTTTTTTCTCCCTTCTCTGTATTCACATATGCCTTATATAATATATATATAATTATACTTATATAATGATACAGTTCAGGCTATTATTGTGTTAACATTTGTGTTGTTGTGTATAGGTTTCACATGTGTTTGCTGGGGGCTGAGGACAGTATTGAAAGCACTTGCACATCTAGCGCTGAATCTACTGATAGCTAGGTATTGAGGAAACAATGTACTTTCTATGCCTGTCTTATGTGATATGTGATATGTGATATGTGATATGTGATGTGTGGTTTTGATAGCTATCTTAAGATGAATGCACTCTGTAAGTGGCTCTGGATAAGAGCGTCTGCTAAATGACTCAGATTATAATGTATATTAGGCGTAGTGGGATAAGCCTTCTTTAAACTGCTGAAGTTGCTCTGCTTTGGCTTCTCCCACCGACCACAGTGCTCTCAGAGGAACTGGTTTGACTTCTCCCACCGACCACAGTGCTCTCAGAGGAACTGGTTTGACTTCTCCAACCGACCACAGTGCTCTCAAAGGAACTGGTTTGACTTCTCCCACCGACCACAGTGCTTTCAGAGGAACTGGTTTGACTTCTCCCACCGACCACAGTGCTCTCAGAGGAACTGGTTTGACTTCTCCCACCGACCACAGTGCTCTCAGAGGAACTGGTTTGACTTCTCCCACCGACCACAGTGCTCTCAGAGGAACTGGTTTGGCTTCTCCCACCGACCACAGTGCTCTCAGAGGAACTGGTTTGGCTTCTCCCACCGACCACAGTGCTCTCAGAGGAACTGGTTTGACTTCTCCCACCGACCACAGTGCTCTCAGAGGAACTGGTTTGGCTTCTCCAACCGACCACAGTGCTCTCAGAGGAACTGGTTTGGCTTCTCCCACCGACCACAGTGCTCTCAGAGGAACTGGTTTGACTTCTCCCACCCACCACAGTGCTCTCAGAGGAACTGGTTTGACTTCTCCCACCGACCACAGTGCTCTCAGAGGAACTGGTTTGACTTCTCCCACCGACCACAGTGCTCTCAGAGGAACTGGTTTGACTTCTCCCACCGACCACAGTGCTCTCAGAGGAACTGGTTTGGCTTCTCCCACCGACCACAGTGCTCTCAGAGGAACTGGTTTGACTTCTCCCATCCACCACAGTGCTCTCAGAGGAACTGGTTTGACTTCTCCCACCGACCACAGTGCTCTCAGAGGAACTGGTTTGACCTCCCACCGACCACAGTGCTCTCAGAGGAACTGGTTTGGCTTCTCCCGCCGACCACAGTGGTCTAAGAGGAACTGGTTTGGCTTCTCCCACCGACCACAGTGCTCTCAGAGGAACTGGTTTGACTTCTCCCACCGACCACAGTGCTCTCAGAGGAACTGGTTTGACTTCTCCCACCGACCACAGTGCTCTCAGAGGAACTGGTTTGACTTCTCCCACCGACCACAGTGCTCTCAGAGGAACTGGTTTGGCTTCTCCAACCGACCACAGTGCTCTCAGAGGAACTGGTTTGACTTCTCCCACCGACCACAGTGCTCTCAGAGGAACTGGTTTGGCTTCTCCCACCGACCACAGTGCTCTCAGAGGAACTGGTTTGACTATTCCCACCGACCACAGTGCTCTCAGAGGAACTGGTTTGACTTCTCCCACCGACCACAGTGCTCTCAGAGGAACTGATTTGACTTCTCCCACCGACCACAGTGCTCTCAGAGGAACTGGTTTGACTTCTCCCACCGACCACAGTGCTCTCAGAGGAACTGGTTTGGCTTCTCCCACCGACCACAGTGCTCTCAGAGGAACTGGTTTGGCTTCTCCCACCGACCACAGTGCTCTCAGAGGAACTGGTTTGACTTCTCCCACCGACCACAGTGCTCTCAGAGGAACTGGTTTGGCTTCTCCAACCGACCACAGTGCTCTCAGAGGAACTGGTTTGGCTTCTCCCACCGACCACAGTGCTCTCAGAGGAACTGGTTTGACTTCTCCCACCCACCACAGTGCTCTCAGAGGAACTGGTTTGACTTCTCCCACCGACCACAGTGCTCTCAGAGGAACTGGTTTGACTTCTCCCACCGACCACAGTGCTCTCAGAGGAACTGGTTTGACTTCTCCCACCGACCACAGTGCTCTCAGAGGAACTGGTTTGGCTTCTCCCACCGACCACAGTGCTCTCAGAGGAACTGGTTTGACTTCTCCCACCCACCACAGTGCTCTCAGAGGAACTGGTTTGACTTCTCCCACCGACCACAGTGCTCTCAGAGGAACTGGTTTGACCTCCCACCGACCACAGTGCTCTCAGAGGAACTGGTTTGGCTTCTCCCACCGACCACAGTGCTCTCAGAGGAACTGGTTTGGCTTCTCCCACCGACCACAGTGCTCTCAGAGGAACTGGTTTGACTTCTCCCACCGACCACAGTGCTCTCAGAGGAACTGGTTTGACTTCTCCCACCGACCACAGTGCTCTCAGAGGAACTGGTTTGACTTCTCCCACCGACCACAGTGCTCTCAGAGGAACTGGTTTGGCTTCTCCAACCGACCACAGTGCTCTCAGAGGAACTGGTTTGACTTCTCCCACCGACCACAGTGCTCTCAGAGGAACTGGTTTGGCTTCTCCAACCGACCACAGTGCTCTCAGAGGAACTGGTTTGGCTTCTCCCACCGACCACAGTGCTCTCAGAGGAACTGGTTTGACTTCTCCCACCCACCACAGTGCTCTCAGAGGAACTGGTTTGACTTCTCCCACCGACCACAGTGCTCTCAGAGGAACTGGTTTGACTTCTCCCACCGACCACAGTGCTCTCAGAGGAACTGGTTTGACTTCTCCCACCGACCACAGTGCTCTCAGAGGAACTGGTTTGGCTTCTCCCACCGACCACAGTGCTCTCAGAGGAACTGGTTTGACTTCTCCCACCGACCACAGTGCTCTCAGAGGAACTGGTTTGACTTCTCCCACCGACCACAGTGCTCTCAGAGGAACTGGTTTGACTTCTCCCACCGACCACAGTGCTCTCAGAGGAACTGGTTTGACTTCTCCCACCGACCACAGTGCTCTCAAAGGAACTGGTTTGACTTCTCCCACCGACCACAGTGCTCTCAGAGGAACTGGTTTGACTTCTCCCACCGACCACAGTGCTCTCAGAGGAACTGGTTTGACTTCTCCCACCGACCACAGTGCTCTCAGAGGAACTGGTTTGGCTTCTCCAACCGACCACAGTGCTCTCAGAGGAACTGGTTTGACTTCTCCCACCGACCACAGTGCTCTCAGAGGAACTGGTTTGACTTCTCCCACCGACCACAGTGCTCTCAGAGGAACTGGTTTGACTTCTCCCACCAACCACAGTGCTCTCAGAGGAACTGGTTTGACTTCTCCCACCGACCACAGTGCTCTCAGAGGAACTGGTTTGGCTTCTCCAACCGACCACAGTGCTCTCAGAGGAACTGGTTTGACTTCTCCCACCGACCACAGTGCTCTCAGAGGAACTGGTTTGACTTCTCCCACCGACCACAGTGCTCTCAGAGGAACTGGTTTGACTTCTCCCACCGACCACAGTGCTCTCAGAGGAACTGGTTTGGCTTCTCCCACCGACCACAGTGCTCTCAGAGGAACTGGTTTGACTTCTCCCACCGACCACAGTGCTCTCAGAGGAACTGGTTTGGCATGTGAGTGACGACGACTACCTCGCTTACGTCTCTTCATGAAGCGCTTCATGCAACATACAATGTCAACTGGAATAGAGTCTGATCCTAACCCATTCCTCTCCGTCGCAGGTGTCAACAGGATGAGCTGTCTCTGTATGCTGCGGTCCATCCTTCCACCCTCTCCACCCACCCGGACCCTGACCTAGAGGAGGACGGCATGGTTGACAACGCCACCCCCATCTCCTACTCCTCCTCCACCTTCACCTCTCCTTACTTTTCCACCCCCGACACTCCCTCCAATGCTGCTCCAGTAGACCTCACCACAGGAGGTCAGAGTGGAACATCAGGACCAGTAACTTCAGCAGCGGTCCCTTACAAGAATATTTGTCAGATTTTGTCACGTTGAAACACATTGTGTGTACAGGGTCAGACAGGGAAGGACAGCCCTACTAGTTGTGTTAGCAGTTGTTGCTTAATGTTTGATCAAATTGTTTGATAAAACATATGGCAGTAGAAGTACTGTAGATCAGTTGGGCAGCAGTGGGAGTGTGTTTAAGTGTCTGTCTGGAGCTCACCCCAATATGTTCTCCTGTCCTCTCTAGACTGTCTGAGGGTCTATGGAACAATATGTTCTCCTGTCCTCTCTAGACTGTCTGAGAGTCTATGGAACAATATGTTCTCCTCTCCTGTCCTGTCTAGACTGTCTGAGAGTCTATGGAACAATATGTTCTCCTGTCCTCTCTAGACTGTCTGAGGGTCTATGGAACAATATGTTCTCCTGTCCTCTCTAGACTGTCTGAGAGTCTATGGAACAATATGTTCTCCTGTCCTCTCTAGACGGTCTGAGGGTCTATGGAACAATATGTTCTCCTCTCCTGTCCTCTCTAGACTGTCTGAGGGTCTATGGAACAATATGTTCTCCTGTCCTCTCTAGACTGTCTGAGAGTCTATGGAACAATATGTTCTCCTCTCCTGTCCTCTCTAGACTGTCTGAGGGTCTATGGAACAATATGTTCTCCTCTCCTGTCGTCTCTAGACTGTCTGAGGGTCTATGGAACAATATGTTCTCCTGTCCTGTCCTCTCTAGACTGTCTGAGGGTCTATGGAACAATATGTTCTCCTCTCCTGTCCTCTCTAGACTGTCTGAGGGTCTATGGAACAATATGTTCTCCTGTCCTCTCTAGACTGTCTGAGGGTCTATGGAACAATATGTTCTCCTGTCCTCTCTAGACTGTCTGAGGGTCTATGGAACAATATGTTCTCCTGTCCTCTCTAGACTGTCTGAGGGTCTATGGAACAATATGTTCTCCTGTCCTCTCTAGACTGTCTGAGGGTCTATGGAACAATATGTTCTCCTGTCCTCTCTAGACTGTCTGAGGGTCTATGGAACAATATGTTATCCTCTCCTGTCCTCTCTAGACTGTCTGAGGGTCTATGGAACAATATGTTCTCCTGTCCTCTCTAGACTATCTGAGGGTCTATGGAACAATATGTTCTCCTGTCCTCTCTAGACTGTCTGAGGGTCTATGGAACAATATGTTCTCCTCTCCTGTCCTCTCTAGACTGTCTGAGGGTCTATGGAACAATATGTTCTCCTCTCCTGTCCTCTCTAGACTGTCTGAGGGTCTATGGAACAATATGTTCTCCTGTCCTCTCTAGACTGTCTGAGGGTCTATGGAACAATATGTTCTCCTGTCCTCTCTAGACTGTCTGAGGGTCTATGGAACAATATGTTCTCCTGTCCTCTCTAGACTGTCTGAGGGTCTATGGAACAAGATGTTCTCCTGTCCTCTCTAGACTATCTGAGGGTCTATGGAACAATATGTTCTCCTGTCCTCTCTAGGCTGTCTGAGGGTCTATGGAACAATATGTTCTCCTGTCCTCTCTAGGCTGTCTGAGGGTCTATGGAACAATATGTTCTCCTGTCCTCTCTAGACTGTCTGAGGGTCTATGGAACAATATGTTCTCCTGTCCTCTCTAGACTGTCTGAGGGTCTATGGAACAATATGTTCTCCTGTCCTCTCTAGGCTGTCTGAGGGTCTATGGAACAATATGTTCTCCTGTCCTCTCTAGACTGTCTGAGAGTCTATGGAACAATATGTTCTCCTGTCCTCTCTAGACTGTCTGAGGGTCTATGGAACAATATGTTCTCCTGTCCTCTCTAGACTGTCTGAGGGTCTATGGAACAATATGTTCTCCTGTCCTCTCTAGACTATCTGAGGGTCTATGGAACAATATGTTCTCCTGTCCTCTCTAGACTGTCTGAGGGTCTATGGAACAATATGTTCTCCTGTCCTCTCTAGACTGTCTGAGGGTCTATGGAACAATATGTTCTCCTGTCCTCTCTAGGCTGTCTGAGGGTCTATGGAACAATATGTTCTCCTGTCCTCTCTAGACTGTCTGAGAGTCTATGGAACAATATGTTCTCCTGTCCTCTCTAGACTGTCTGAGGGTCTATGGAACAATATGTTCTCCTGTCCTCTCTAGACTGTCTGAGGGTCTATGGAACAATATGTTATCCTCTCCTGTCCTCTCTAGACTGTCTGAGGGTCTATGGAACAATATGTTCTCCTGTCGTCTCTAGACTATCTGAGGGTCTATGGAACAATATGTTCTCCTGTCCTCTCTAGGCTGTCTGAGGGTCTATGGAACAATATGTTCTCCTGTCCTCTCTAGACTGTCTGAGGGTCTATGGAACAATATGTTCTCCTGTCCTCTCTAGACTGTCTGAGGGTCTATGGAACAATATGTTCTCCTGTCCTCTCTAGGCTGTCTGAGGGTCTATGGAACAATATGTTCTCCTGTCCTCTCTAGACTGTCTGAGGGTCTATGGAACAATATGTTCTCCTGTCCTCTCTAGACTATCTGAGGGTCTATGGAACAATATGTTCTCCTGTCCTCTCTAGACTGTCTGAGGGTCTATGGAACAATATGTTCTCCTGTCCTCTCTAGACTGTCTGAGAGTCTATGGAACAATATGTTCTCCTGTCCTCTCTAGACTGTCTGAGGGTCTATGGAACAATATGTTCTCCTGTCCTCTCTAGACTGTCTGAGGGTCTATGGAACAATATGTTATCCTCTCCTGTCCTCTCTAGACTGTCTGAGGGTCTATGGAACAATATGTTCTCCTCTCCTGTCCTCTCTAGACTGTCTGAGGGTCTATGGAACAATATGTTCTCCTGTCCTCTCTAGACTGTCTGAGGGTCTATGGAACAATATGTTCTCCTCTCCTGTCCTCTCTAGACTGTCTGAGAGTCTATGGAACAATATGTTCTCCTGTCCTCTCTAGACTGTCTGAGGGTCTATGGAACAATATGTTCTCCTGTCCTCTCTAGACTGTCTGAGGGTCTATGGAACAATATGTTATCCTGTCCTCTCTAGACTGTCTGAGGGTCTATGGAACAATATGTTCTCCTCTCCTGTCCTCTCTAGACTGTCTGAGGGTCTATGGAACAATATGTTCTCCTCTCCTGTCCTCTCTAGACTGTCTGAGAGTCTATGGAACAATATGTTCTCCTCTCCTGTCCTCTCTAGACTGTCTGAGGGTCTATGGAACAATATGTTCTCCTGTCCTCTCTAGGCTGTCTGAGGGTCTATGGAACAATATGTTCTCCTGTCCTCTCCAGACTGTCTGAGGGTCTATGGAACAATATGTTCTCCTGTCCTCTCTAGACTGTCTGAGGGTCTATGGAACAATATGTTCTCCTGTCCTCTCTAGACTGTCTGATAGTCTATGGAACAATATGTTCTCCTCTCCTGTCCTCTCTAGACTGTCTGAGAGTCTATGGAACAATATGTTCTCCTGTCCTCTCTAGACTGTCTGAGAGTCTAGGGAACAATATGTTCTCCTGTCCTCTCTAGACGGTCTGAGAGTCTATGGAACAATATGTTCTCCTGTCCTTTCTAGACTGTCTGAGAGTCTATGGAACAATATGTTCTCCTGTCCTCTCTAGACTATCTGAGGGTCTATGGAACAATATGTTCTCTCCTGTCCTCTCTAGACTGTCTGAGAGTCTATGGAACAATAACTTCTCCTGTCCTCTCTAGACTGTCTGAGGGTCTATGGAACAATATGTTCTCCTGTCCTCTCTAGACTGTCTGAGGGTCTATGGAACAATATGTTCTCCTGTCCTCTCTAGACTGTCTGAGGGTCTATGGAACAATATGTTCTCCTGTCCTCTCTAGACTGTCTGAGGGTCTATGGAACAATATGTTCTCCTCTCCTGTCCTCTCTAGACTGTCTGAGGGTCTATGGAACAATATGTTCTCCTCTCCTGTCCTCTCTAGACTGTCTGAGGGTCTATGGAACAATATGTTCTCCTCTCCTGTCCTCTCTAGACTGTCTGAGAGTCTATGGAACAATATGTTCTCCTGTCCTCTCTAGACTGTCTGAGGGTCTATGGAACAATATGTTCTCCTGTCCTCTCTAGACTGTCTGAGGGTCTATGGAACAATATGTTCTCCTGTCCTCTCTAGACTGTCTGAGGGTCTATGGAACAATATGTTCTCCTGTCCTCTCTAGACTGTCTGAGGGTCTATGGAACAATATGTTCTCCTCTCCTGTCCTCTCTAGACTGTCTGAGGGTCTATGGAACAATATGTTCTCCTGTCCTCTCTAGACTGTCTGAGAGTCTATGGAACAATATGTTCTCCTGTCCTCTCTAGACTGTCTGAGGGTCTATGGAACAATATGTTCTCCTGTCCTCTCTAGACTGTCTGAGAGTCTATGGAACAATATGTTCTCCTCTCCTGTCCTCTCTAGACTGTCTGAGGGTCTATGGAACAATATGTTCTCCTCTCCTGTCCTCTCTAGACTGTCTGAGGGTCTATGGAACAATATGTTCTCCTGTCCTCTCTAGACTGTCTGAGGGTCTATGGAACAATATGTTCTCCTGTCCTCTCTAGACTATCTGAGGGTCTATGGAACAATATGTTCTCCTGTCCTCTCTAGACTGTCTGAGGGTCTATGGAACAATATGTTCTCCTCTCCTGTCCTCTCTAGACTGTCTGAGGGTCTATGGAACAATATGTTCTCCTCTCCTGTCCTCTCTAGACTATCTGAGGGTCTATGGAACAATATGTTCTCCTCTCCTGTCCTCTCTAGACTGTCTGAGGGTCTATGGAACAATATGTTCTCCTGTCCTCTCTAGACTGTCTGAGGGTCTATGGAACAATATGTTCTCCTGTCCTCTCTAGACTGTCTGAGGGTCTATGGAACAATATGTTCTCCTGTCCTCTCTAGACTGTCTGAGGGTCTATGGAACAATATGTTCTCCTGTCCTCTCTAGACTGTCTGAGGGTCTATGGAACAATATGTTCTCCTCTCCTGTCCTCTCTAGACTGTCTGAGGGTCTATGGAACAATATGTTCTCCTGTCCTCTCTAGACTGTCTGAGGGTCTATGGAACAATATGTTCTCCTGTCCTCTCTAGACTATCTGAGGGTCTGGTTCAACAGAAGGAGTTGTCTGGGGTTCACTCTGTCTTGCCTTATGTACGTCTCTCTGTCGTGTTTCACAGTACAGCCACAGGACTGCACACAGGGGACAAGGTCAGTACACTACACACTCACAGACACACACACACACACTGCACAGATGCTGTCTCTCTCTCTCACACACACACGCACGCACACACGTGAGTTTGTAACAGTCTGTCTCCTTGCCTACAGCTGCTCAGCTGCTCTGGTAAAACCCTCTCTCACTCTGCTTGAGCAGCAGAAGAAGACTGGTGGAGACATTGAGGAGTGGCGCCAATCTTTAGGACCCTGGACAAAATGTCAGGAGGCCCAACTGACGGGCTCGACGCAAAGGACTACACAAGCTCTGCTTCAGGATGACAAAACCCAACGTGCACTAGACAAGGAAGCACAAACAATGTGCTTTAGTAGGCGATGCGATGCGCCAATGTGATGTAGTGTTGCCTGATCTATTTAGTCACACCATTTATTTTATTTTATTCGATTATATTAGTCATATGCGCAGGGTACAGTGAAATTCTTAAGCCCCCGAGCTCCAACAGTGCAGGTCAAAAAGAGATGTAAAAATACATATATTTCCTCACCCAGGGATATGAATACTAACATAGTAGTTGTACAGGACATAGTGACAGTAGTATCAGGGGCTGTTGTGAAGGGAAGACCATGTTTCAAGTCCGGTGCGTAAATATCAAGGCTTTAGTGTACAAAACGGTTTCTTTTTAACCACTCTCTGTGCTCAGCATTCATGCCTGTAACTTAACCACTGTAAGTTGTACATTGAAGTTACTTGTATAAGAAAACACATCGATGTCAAAGACAAACAGTGTTTGGATGTCATGTTTTTATTCATTATGTCATTGACATTTTACCAAACAATTTCTAAATGTACTACAAAATAAGCCATAACCAGAATAAGTTACTGAAATGCAGAGGGATGTTGGCTGTATTGTCTTTTTCTAGATTTCTTCTTCATTTGTTTATCACCCTTTGATTCAAGGCCATTGTGCAATCTACTTTTAAGTAAACCGCACCTTATGCATGTTCATTTACTAAGAGGGTTGCAGAAAGTAATCATCTATTACCAAAATGCTGTAGAAACAATAGCTACAGCTCCACAGTGGAATGAATAGCTGCTAGGTAACTCAACCCCTCTCTGATGTCACCACGGGTAACTGAGACCTGGAGACCGACTGGAGCTGCATCCGTGGAGCTCGAGCCTACCGAGACACGCCTCCACCGGCCACAAATTCCGTTACTCGGGGAAAAACGGATTTGACAACATGGCGCACTTTCTGGGAAATAACTTTAGTTAGTTCGCGGCCGGTAGAGTGGGAATATCGCATGATTGTTCACTTTTTTGAGGTCCATGAAAACAGAATGGTTGGAGTTCCTTCCTACTACATTGTTGTGTGAGATCGCACTGTTTCTCTGTCCTGTTTGGGAAGCGGACTGCATGGGATGAAAGTTTTAAGTTGCTGCCGCTGGGTATAAAACT
The DNA here is from genome assembly GCF_016432855.1 of Salvelinus namaycush. Taxonomy (NCBI): domain Eukaryota; kingdom Metazoa; phylum Chordata; class Actinopteri; order Salmoniformes; family Salmonidae; genus Salvelinus; species Salvelinus namaycush. The sequence goes on along the minus strand of NC_052337.1, from coordinate 38,843,169 downwards.
AGGACAGGATGGAGAAACATCGACCGAAGAAAGAAAGGGTAAATATAACCCAATGACACAAAAAAAATACCGTTTATTTTACAAAGCAGAGCCTATGGGCTATATATCTAGCTGCACTATAGGCTGGCTAACCTATCAACATCAGCCAAAGCGCTTTGATGATGCGTTTGATGTTGTGTCCAAGTGGCGCAGCTATTCAGCCCATACCGCAGCACATTGCATTTCAGTAGCAATTTAGTGGAAGATAACAGAGGCCATGTTACAGTATTACTTTAATAATAAGACAAGATACAAATGTAACACTCTTTCTTACAGGTGGTATGTTACTTGGGTGACAAAGAGCACGTGGTGGTTGAATCTTTAGTGTGTCTCTCTCTCGCTCTCTTTGTCAGAGGAGGTCCCTGGTTTCATTCTCTCAGGAATGTGTTTCTCCCTGCTGACCTGGGCTGAGCTGGGAGGGGGAGGAAGGGACAGGGAAGTGGTGTGTGTGTGTGCGTATGTGTGTATGCATGTGAGTGTGTGTGCTTGTGAAGAGGGTGTTCTTGTACTACTGTTCCAACAAAACCGTTTTGACTAATGCATACAAGCCTATTGGCTGTATACACAGGTTGAAAAGCTTCTCTCTCTCGCTCACTCTCTCACTCGCTCACTCTCTCTCTGTCTCTTTCTCTCTCTCTCTCTGTGTATTCTCAGTGGAAACTTCCTACTGTGTGAGTTAGTGCTCCAATCAGCTGTTTGGACAGAGAAAGCCACTGGGACTGTGTGTGTGTGTGTGTGTGTGTGTGTGTGTGTGTGTGTGTGTGTGTGTGTGTGTGTGTGTGTGTGTGTGTGAGAGAGAGAGAGCGATAATGACAGCCTTGGTGTAAGTCATTCTGAAAGGACAAATCTGGCAACAGCAGATCAGGGAGGGAAGCAGCTTTTCTAAGTTGGGGCGACAGAGGGCTAACCTCAACGTACACGCACACAGTCTTGTACAGCTAACCTTGTGGGGACACACAATTCAGTACCATTCAAAATCCTTACCCTAACCTTAACCTTAAAACCTAAACCTAACCCACAAGAATAGTTAAACACACACACACACACACACACACACATGCACACGCACACGCGCACACGCACACACACACACACACACACACACACACACACACACACACAATATCAAATGCTGATATAAACATTGCTTTAATGTTTTGGTGGAACAGATTAGAATCTCAGATGTTTATCAACGTGGTTCTCTGTAAAATGACTTTAACGTTGAGAAAAGTGTATCTGATTGAATGAAAAGATAACTGACCCCTCTTCCCCACGTTTCTCCTCTTCCTCCTCCCTCTCTCCTCTCCATCTCAGTTCTCTCTCTTCGGCCCTCGCTCTTCTACCCGAGCCACCAACCCTCCCTCTTCCTCCTCTTCATCCTCTACCTCTGCTCACCCCATCCCTCCCCCTCTCTGCCAGACAGACCCTCATCCTTGCATCCCTCCCGGGCCTCCTATCCTTTCTAAGGCAGAGTTTCTGGAGGCAGTACGTCGCAGTAACCAGGCATGCCAACGGGGGCAGTACAGCCTGGCAGTGCAGCTATATGGGGAGGCCCTGTCTGCTGACCCTCAGAACTGCATCCTGTACAGTAACCGTTCTGCGGCCCTTCTCCACCTGGGACAGTACCAGACCGCCCTGGACGACGCCCTCAAAGCCCGCCTGCTTAACCCCAAATGGCCCAAGGTAGGACTGGCTTTATTCAAGTCTATACTAGAACATACAGCCGCTAAACAAATGAGAGAGAGAGAGAGAGAGAGAGAGAGAGAGAGAGAGAGAGAGAGAGAGAGAGAGAGAGAGAGAGAGAGAGAGAGAGAGAGAGAGAGAGAGAGAGAGAGAGAGAGAGAGAGAGAGAGAGAGAGAGAGAGAGAGAGAGAGAGAGAGAGAGAGAGAGAGAGAGAGAGAGAGAGAGAGAGAGAGAGAGAGAGGTCTCTGTAAGGAGTCAGAACCTAAAAAGGCTTTTCCAGGCTGGCTCTGTTATTTCTCTCTCTCTCTGGGTCTGGGCCAGCTCCACTCCACTTCCCCTCTCTATACTGAAGAGAATAGACGGAAGCTGCTTCTGGGTGTGTGTGTCGTAGCAGTAGTCCTGCTGCTGTATTCTCTGTGGGTCAGTGTGAAGGTCAGGTGTAATGAACTACCACTCTGAGAACGTTGCTTACCTCAGCCTGGCCTCCCTCTCTTTTCCTTTCCTTCTGCTCTCTTTTATTTTCTTCCCTCTTTCTGTCAGCCTCCCTTCCTCCGGTCGCCAATCCGCTGCACCCCTGTCGACTTCTGTGTTGGCACAGCAGGCTACACACACACACACACACACACACACACACACACACACACACACACACACACACACACACACACACACACACACACACACACACACACACACACACACACACACACACACACGGCAGAGTTGGGCATGGGAGCTGAGAGGCAACAGGGAAAACAGAAGCAGGGGCACAAAAGCACAGTGAATAGAGATGTGTGTGTGTTTGTGTGTGTTTGTGTGTGTCGTGTGTGTGTTTGTGTGTGTCGTGTGTGTGTGTGTGTCGTGTGTGTGTGTGTGTGTGTGTGTGTGTGTGTGTGTGTGTGTCGTGTGTGTGTGTGTGTGTGTGTGTGTGTGTGTGTGTGTGTGTGTGTGTGTGTGTGTGTCGTGTGTGTGTTTGTGTGTGTGTGTGTGTGTGTGTTTGTGTGTGTGTGTGTGTGTGTCGTGTGTGTGTTTGTGTGTGTGTGTGTCGTGTGTCGTGTGTGTGTGTGTCGTGTGTGTGTGTGTCGTGTGTGTGTGTGTGTGTGTGTGTGTGTGTGTCGTGTGTGTGTGTGTGTGTGTGTCGTGTGTGTGTGTGTGTGTGTGTGTGTGTGTGTGTGTGTGTGTGTGTGTCGTGTGTCGTGTGTGTGTGTGTGTGTGTGTCGTGTGTGTGTGTGTGTGTGTGTGTGTGTGTGTGGTGTGTGTGTGTGTCGTGTGTCGTGTGTGTGTGTGTGTGTCGTGTGTGTGTGTGTGTGTCGTGTGTGTGTTTGTCGTGTGTGTGTGTGTGTGTGTGTGTGTGTGTCGTGTGTGTTTGTCATGTGTGTTTGTCGTGTGTGTGTGTGTGTCGTGTGTGTGTTTGTCGTGTGTGTGTGTGTGTGTGTGTGTGTGTGTGTGTGTGTGTGTGTGTCGTGTGTGTGTGTGTGTGTGTGTGTGTGTGTGTGTGTGTGTGTGTGTGTGTTTGTGTGTGTAAGGCGCACAGACGTTGTTTTTCTTGTTTTTTCTCTTCTTTCTCTCCTTTTGTCGGTGTGTTTCGTGCTCCGCTTTAACTGGTCTTTGTGTCTTTGTTATTTAGATGGAGCCGTGTCGCAGGAGTGAAAAGCCTTGGAGTGTTTTTCTCCCATACAACCTTCCTGTTTTCTGTCTGGAGCTCTTTGCTGTTTGGGAGTTGCCCTCTCCTCTTTCAGCCTTCACTGGGTTTCTGTATAGTTGTTGCTAGGCAGATTGGCATATTGAAAGAGGCTTTTTCACGTACAGGTGCATTGAGCACCCAGGGTTCACAGTGGTGAGAAACTAAGTAGCCCAACTCAAACCTTATATGGCTCTTAATTTCAATGGACAGATGGATGAAGCTTAGAAAGACCATGCAGTTTGAAAAAAAAGCTCTTTCTGATGGATTGTTGACTGACTTTTCTGTCTATACTGGTCCTTTCTCTTAGACCCTGGCTCTGTTGTTCTGGAAATCTCTCTCTCTCTCTCTCTCTGAGTTGTTAAGCTCTCCAAACTATACCATGTTCAGCTCTTTAAGTCAGTCATGGTCCCTATGAAAGGCTTTGAAGTGGTCAGTCTGTCACTACAGATTTACATATGAAGGCCCATATGTACCCTGAAAGGTCTGCCTCGTGAGACGAAAAACTCTGGGAGTGTGTTTGGTTGGACATGTTCCCGTGTAGCTTTCACCTTTTTGAAGCAGCTTTCAGACCCACAAACATCAGAACACCACAACTATTTAGGTTGGGCAGTGATGTTGCATCATAAACACCAGAGGGCAGTATTACGTCGCGAACAGAAATCCCTTTCTCGCATGACACACAATCACACATCAAATATAATCCTGTATATAAAACCCACAAAATACACCATCTAAAGCCCAATCCACTGTTTCAGGTCAAGGGTACACAATACAGGCTTTAAATAAAACAGTTATGGGCATTGAATTGGTGTAGGCCTAAATGCATATGATTGGTTGTTAGTTGTGTGCGTGCTGGGGTTAAAAAAAATGAATACACTCCTAAACATTTAGTTCCACATGCAGCAGAGCGCTTAATGAAAAATAGCATCCTCTCCTTCTCCTCTCCTATTAAAAGACTAACACCAGATGATGACAGTTTGCAGCCTCTCATCCGTGAGAGTGTGATAACGTGATGAAAAGCGCACATCATCAGCATCTATTTCCTGCTGTCACATGCGCACTAATGCACGCACACACTCACACACACGCACCCCTCTAATGAGCCTCAGTGCGGGCTAGCACTATAGTGGGCTTAATTGGTTGTTATTAATTGGGAGATGTTCATACACACACACACACACACACACACACACACACACACACACACACACACACACACACACACACACACACACACACACACACACAGACATCTGCTCACACACACACACACACACACACACACACACACACACACACACACACACACACACACACAGACATCTGCTCACACACACACATACACACACACACACACACACACACACATCTGCTCACACACAGCCAGAGCCTACCAACTCTGCTTTCTCAGCGAAGCACCCCAATCCCTCCTCTCTGCCCACCTTTCTCTCCCACTCACACAGTTGGGTTCCTTTGTAGAGTGGCAGTGTGGAGGAAGGAGACATTTGGAGAGAGGGATGGATTGGTCATTAGGAGGGAGGTATGGGAAAAATGAGACGTGAAGAGAGAGGTGGATAAATGGGTGAATAGATGTGAAAGAGAGAGTAAAAGCGGAAGAGGACGGGAGGTGGAATACAAGTTGTTATTAAACAGTGGTTATGTTGTGTTGGATAATTATAAAGTTAGTGTGTCAGTGGCCTTCATACAGAGTGTGAGAGGGTTACACTTCTGAATGTATTGTCAGCTGGAAAGGGTTTGGGCTTTAGTTTTAATCCTGACCATAAGCCCAGTTGTACACCAGACTCTCCACAGCAGCTTTTCCCAGCGTTCCCATTTCAGCAGCCCAGAGGAATGCAGCCAGTGTCCCATATTCTCTGTTTTGGAATTCTGTTCTCTGTGGTGGATTTGGGAATTCCCCGGTGCCTTTTCCGGGAAGCTTCTGGAATAAGAATATGTGTTCTTCTAGAGGAGATTTGTGCTGGTGCTGCCATAATAGAGAGTGGGGAAGAGAGGGGAAGAAAGGGGAAGAGAGGGAGAGAGAGAGAGAGAGAGAGATCAGTATGTAGCCACTAATAACTGGGTGTGTGAGTCTATTTCCAGGCGAGGATTAATGAACAATCACATATGATGGGTAATTAAAGGGAAGGAGTATGAGGGGCCCTGTGCTGTGTGTGTGTGTGTGCGTCTGTGTGTGAGTATGTGCTCCTGTGTGTTTTTGGTTTTACTATCCTTGTGGGGACCAGAACCCATTCTGTGAGCTTGTGTGGCCTACCACTTTGCGGCTGAGCCGTTGTTGCTCCTAGATGTTTCTACTTCACAATACACAAATTTGAAGGGGTGTCCACATACTTTTGTATATATAGTGTCGTGGTCTAGCTTTAGGGTATATATATATCAACTTCATTAGGTCTATAATCAATAGCCAAGCCTCACAATTTCACAAATTCTGCTGTTTTTAAAGACTTTACACTTCTTTTGTTATACCAGCCTCTGATATTATTTATGATTTATTTAGGGTTGTTTACACTTTTCCAAATTGTCAGAAAAATTATATTTCTAATAATAATAATAACCTCATTTTTCCTTGATCTCCTTCATATTGTTAAAATGATCATTGTTATAATAATAAGTAATGTCATTATCATTAGTAGGCTTACTATAGCAGCCTTATATAACCACCATCGAGCTGTAGGCCTAAGAGCGTGTCCTGTTTAGTCTTAATACTGTGACTTACTTAAGCCTACAGTATATTTCAATAGTTATATAGGCTACTGTATCAATCGATCATTAATTTGTTCATGTCATCACGCAGCATAGCAGGCAGTCATGATTTGAAATGCAATCAAGCATTTTAGTTTTAAAATAAAATAACAACGCAGCCACTGAATAAATAACAAACCGTTCCATTTCTAAAATTGCATATTCACGTTTTTGCTGTAATGAAGGCTTAACAAAAAAACGTTACAACAGAATCTCTGGCAAGCGTATCATTTATTTAGTGTTGTTTACATTGTTCCAAACGGTCAGAAAAATGATATTGAAATCAAACAGCACCTGTTTGGCACACACAATATGCACGCAGGGCATGCTCCTTACCTTCTTTGTCTTGATCTCCGTTATTTTCCACAACGAGTCAAATGTATTCCCCACGTCTGACTTCCCCTTTAACTCCTGAGCAATTAGTAAACATTCCCCACGTCTGACTTCCCCTTTAACTCCTGAGCAATTAGTAAACATTCCCCACGTCTGACTTCCCCTTTAACTCCTGAGCAATTAGTAAACATTCCCCACGTCTGACTTCCCCTTTAACTCCTGAGCAATTAGTAAACATTCCCCACGTCTGACTTCCCCTTTAACTCCTGAG